>NW_026534341.1:10289728-10420685 GCF_026225885.1 Hylaeus anthracinus | reverse complement strand
TCTCCTCCTCAGCCACCTAGACCGCCAACGCCACCACCATATGGACCACCTTCTCCTCCACAGACACCTAGACCTCCAACACCTCCGCCATATCATCCACCCTCACCTCCTCAGCCACCTAGGCCTCCAACGCCACCCCCATATGGACCTCCTTCTCCTCCACAGCCACCAAGACCTCCAACACCTCCACCGTACCACCCACCTTCTCCGCCACAGCCACCTAGGCCTCCAACACCACCGCCATATGGACCTCCTTCTCCTCCACAAACACCTAGACCTCCAACACCTCCGCCATATCATCCACCCTCTCCTCCTCAACCACCTAGGCCTCCAACTCCACCACCATACGGACCTCCTTCACCTCCTCAAACACCGAGACCTCCATACCCACCATACGGACCACCTTCCCCTCCACAAACACCTAGACCACCAACACCTCCGCCATATCGTCCTCCTTCTCCACCACAGCCACCTAGAACACCCGCGCCACCAGATGGATACTCATATCCAGTTCCATCGATAACATTCCCGACACCTGGACCACCTACGCCATATAGACCTCCTTCTCCCCCACCACCTAGACCGCCGACACCTCCTCCTTACGTACCCCCCTCTCCTCCACAACCACCCAGACCGCCAACGCCTCCACCTTACGTGCCTCCGTCTCCACCACAGCCACCTAGACCCCCAGTACCTCCACAACCACCTAGACCGCCGACACCGCCACCTTACATAACTCCATCGCCTCCACAACCTCCTAGGCCGCCAACACCTCCGCCATACATACCTCCTTCTCCTCCGCAACCACCTAGACCTCCATTACCTCCCCAACCACCTCGACCTCCCACTCCACCACCGTACTTACCTCCGTCCCCTCCACAACCACCTAGGCCACCAACACCACCGCAACCACCTAGACGGCCTACTCCTCCACCATACATACCTCCTGGTCCTCCGCAGCCACCAAGACCTCCAACACCTCCGCCATACCATCCACCTTCTCCTCCACAACCGCCCAGACCGCCAATACCTCCACAGCCACCTAAACCACCAACACCTCCACCATATTTACCCCCATCCCCACCACAGCCACCAAGACCTCCGACGCCTCCACCATACCACCCACCTTCTCCTCCACAGCCACCCAGACCTCCAACGCCTCCACCATACCACCCACCTTCCCCTCCACAGCCACCTAGACCACCAACACCTCCACAGCCACCAAGACCTCCAACGCCTCCACCATACCACCCACCTTCTCCTCCACAGCCACCTAGACCACCAACACCTCCACCATATTTACCCCCATCTCCTCCACAGCCACCAAGACCACCAACACCTCCACCATACCATCCACCTTCTCCTCCACAGCCACCCAGACCTCCAACACCTCCACCATACCACCCACCTTCTCCTCCACAGCCACCAAGACCTCCAACACCACCACCTTATAATCCTCCAACGAAGCCCAATACTTATCTACCACCAGATCGTCCAACTACTCACGGCCCATACACTTCAAGACCTACATCCTCTTACGGAACCACTCCAAGACCTACGTATTCCTATGGTACTACTCCAAGACCTACAGTCACGTATGGCACTACCTCTAGACCTACGGTCACGTATGGTACCTCCAGACCTACACCTTCTTACGGGACTACCCCAAGACCTACAGTCACGTATGGTACCTCTAGACCTACAACTTCTTACGGTACTACTTCGAGACCTACAGTCACGTATGGTACCTCGAGACCTACACCTTCCTATGATACTACCCCAACAAGACCAACATTCACGTATGGTACAACCCCAAGGCCTTCGTCACCAATAACTTACGTAACATCAGTCGCCACCTCCAGACCCACTCGACCAACATTCGGACCTACGACCCATCGTCCTTTCACGGACGAGTCCTCTTACCTTCCACCGATAGATGGTCCGAAGCCAAGTACTCAAGGTCAACCATACCTCCCACCATCCACCCCATCCACGCCGCGTGTAACCGTTACGCCGCCACCTCCACCGACGCCTATCTACACTCTCGTGCCAACCTCGACCATCTACACTCCTCCACCGACTGGTAACCCGGCGCCGCCGCCCACTCTTCCGCCTACGACCAAGAGACCTATCGGTTACTTCTACGAGGTGCCAGAAAATCCGCTTGAGTTACCCCTGCGATGAGACGAACGACGAGCGATCTGAGCGAACTGACAGTTGCAGACTACGCGTTCTCTTTTGTAATTTTTTATATATATGTATAGAATAAGAGCTATTTATGGATCACGATAGGAGATCGTATCGACGTGGTTTAGAATTGGTAGCGCTGATTCGCTGGCGAGAGAAACGGAAAGGGAAACATCATCCTCTGCCGGTTACTTGTATCAAGTGCGTGTATCTAGGACGTTTCTTAGTAAATGCGCGAAACGAATAAAGATTTTTTGGTAAAATTTGTCAAAATATTTGGCAAAACGATGTATGTACTCGTGTATCGCGGGATGATCGATGTACAGTGTGTACAAAGTTTAAGAAAGGGATCAACAATGCCGTGTTATATGACATACGCTATTGGAACGAATTGTACGAGATATAAAATGATTTTGTAACCGCGAGTGTTGCTTGTTTGTATATGTAACACACGCATACATGAAAGTAAATATAATTTGTATAAAATGTATCCTTCGTATCCTTTTACCTTGTGGAGTCCAGTTGGAGAGTGGCTGAAGCGGTCTTCCTAAATCACCGGTGCGCCAGATTTCTATTTTGCGCCAGTTTAAGACACTGTCGCTTATTAATATTCCATAATAACGCTCGACAGAGAAAGTCCGTTGCGTTCACCGTTACGCAGATATTAGACAATTAACTTCGGCTGCACTTTTGATCTTTTCGATGCAACATTCACAGCGAAGATGCACCGAAAAGACCGTGAACGAAAGCGAGAAAATCAAACACCTGATTCGCCAGAGGGTTCGAGGAGTCACCTTTCCGCCTACGACATCCTCTCCACTCATGAATATTGATGATTATGAAATACGATTTTGCATAAAACGATGTTTCTAAATGACACATGTCTTTCGAGCAGACAATGTGTATCGCAATCGACTCACCTTCGCAGGAAAAATAGGATCCTCTCAAGATTTATCGAATAGAATTTCATTGAAACGTACGTGTGCTTCACTTCGAGTCGGGGAGTAACGTGGAATAAATTATGTCATTTTTCATTGAACGGAAAATTGCTATTGTCCTTTCTCCTGCCCCGAGGTGAATGATCGATAATAGTTGATTTGTCGAAGCAGTCACCGTGACACGGTGACATTGACATTCGCTACGGGTATGCAATGATATTTGACTCCAGCCTCGCGGTAAGTAGCCCATAACCTAGCTCCTACTACCATAACGAGCCTCCCCCACGTACAAAGAAATTTTCTACGTTCATGATGGAATCGCCAGTGAAAACTCCGTTGCGCGAAATGGGAGCTCGTTAGTTGCATATGGAGCTTCGAAAGAATACCGTCTCTCGTTCCTGGCAAAACAACAATTTTTCAACGATCTGTCCATTGACCGGAAGCTTGACGTTTCGATTCGTGATAAACGTTTCCACGTGATCGTGTTCAGTCCGACAAATTCTGTGTGAAATGTTGAATGCTAGTTGAATATTTAACTGTTTGATTTCTATTACTTAGCATTCTTCGATATATTAATTATTTTTTTGACTGTGACTGTTTTATACTGAGAAAAAAATTGTGCTTAGGTTGTAAATAATTTTTCTGAGTGTGTCAACGGTATGACAAAAGTAGTCGATAAATAACTGTAAAGGATAAGGATCCTGCTGAAGGTCATGCTCGAAACGGAACGAAGGACTGCGATCAGTACATCCCAGCTTGGACTTTACTCCGATCACGGTGATCGATACAACAGTAGTCGATACAGTTCCATCGCCAAGAAATTCGCGATAGGAGTTATGGTGGTGGTTGCAGTGATATTAGTGAGTATCTGATCAGACATTCAAAATCGATTACATATTCATCCCTACAAAAAGTTTATGGTTCTGTTGAAAAAATTGATAGCGGCCTTGGAATATTTGAAATTTATCCATCTACGAGGAAGTCTTTCGACTTTTGTCCGAAACATGTTTTTATGACTAGTATTCACCTTGCCATTAATCATATTCTGTAGAATATTTCAAATATTAGTAATAATATTATAAATATAATAAGAAATATAATATAATATAATATAATAAGTATAATATTATAATATTATAAATTCAGAATAATAGAAATTTATTCTATTTATTCATTATAGATCAACACATTACATACATTATTAATACATTAGTAATACATTAGGATCAACAAAAGTATCTCGATAAAGAAATATGAAGGTGAAATAAATTCGATTTACTTCTGGGTTTAGTATATATAATAAAATTTGATTCGTTATTCGTTATTCGAATCAGCGCTGCGTTTTCTCAAGAAAAGAGTTTATAGAAGGTTTACGCGGAATAATAGCATCAAACCAATAACGTCACACTCAATTTCCATGGTAATATTTACACGCTTCTTACCTACATAACACGTTGTTTGCATGATCGAGATGACTAGTTTCAGCTTTTACGCTGTCTCGTTAGAAAACTTCCTGTTGCTACATCCTTCTGGTTCGACGACATTCGCGGCGTGATCGAGGAACATTATTCATAGTCAGTTAACAGTCCACGACTCGATATCGCGTTCAAACGAATCCTGTTCGATGCTCTCGCGTGCTGCATCATGCACTCGTTGGCGATCGATTAATTTTTAACGACTGCTTAGGTATTCCACTAGCAATTAACAATCTCTGCAAATATGGGCTAATTAGTTCGATCCAAGTATCGAGGAACCAACGTTTCTAATTAAGTGTGCAAATGAGTGGATCTGCTATTTCCTATCTAATTTATTGCTTACTATCAATACACGCACAACACAATCGATTCATGAAATAATTCCTAATAATTTTTGACACTC
This sequence comes from Hylaeus anthracinus, assembly GCF_026225885.1. Taxonomy (NCBI): domain Eukaryota; kingdom Metazoa; phylum Arthropoda; class Insecta; order Hymenoptera; family Colletidae; genus Hylaeus; species Hylaeus anthracinus. Next base: position 10,415,682 of record NW_026534341.1, on the reverse strand, counting down.
TTAACACCGTCGAAGTCCAGCAATGGAAAATATGTCTTTTAGTGTGATGGTGATAATGGTTTCGTTAAAAGTAAAGCTTTTATCGCAACGGTTTCTTAATGAGGAGCCATCGCGAAGAACAATGGGCGCAATTACGTCTCTCGCGAGTTTTCTCCCATGATTAATGTAACAAGTACGATGTTAAAAATCAGAATTTCACCGCAAACCTCGGTATACCCCGTGCATGCTTGGCGAGCCAAGCGTCAAACGAGATTTCTGCGTGCTTCACATATAGGGCGTTAACTGTGTTTTGACACCAATTAGCCCGCGGTATTGGAGCAAGCTCTCAATGAAAACGTAATTAATTTATGAAAACGGAAAAACGGTGCGCATGTTTGCAAACATTCCTACGAATTCAGCTCGTAATGCTCTGTTTCCAAATACGGAAAAGTACATTGCAGAATAATGAATGTTAATGTTACTTTTATACAGAATAGGTTAATGAAAATGTACCATGTTCTTTTCGAATGACCCTGATGTTTAAAATTTATTTTCACTCAATTTTTACGTTTCTTTTCAAATCATGTTCCATTTCATTTCTTTCATGTTAATGATTTATACGCTAAAATAGAATTGTCACGTTCGTGAGCTTCCAATTTGCAGGTGGGGATATTTTTATACGACTTCACGTCAGCCACATCGTTGAACAGTAAAGTCAACCAGGAAACAAAGCACATATACATACTACAAAATGCCCTTAAGAAACAATCGAACATCACAAGGAAGTTCTCCAGTTCTACTCTCCTACCCGAAGTAAACATAAGCAATCCCACTTACATCCAAGATCGTTCCGACAATGAGAATGGGAATCCTCTGCTTTACGATGAAACGGACAAAGCACCCGACGCAGAGCTTAGATCACAGAATTTGAACAACTTTAAATTGAGGAAGAGGGTCCTGAAATCCATCGAAAACAGCAAGGACCAACCAGCTCCGGAGGGGAAACAGTTGTTCGACAATCATGCGCTTGTTTATCGAGTGAGGCAAAGGTAAATCGACGTCCTCTTAATTTTTGGCTACTGTAGCATTAATTAACATTTAATATTCTAAATTATGGGTAGATATTTAATGAATTACATAACTTGTATTTACATTAAAATAAATGTGTTTTTTTACCTTGTACCGGGCATACGAAATATGCAGTGCAACCTGGCGGAGCTATTAAAGTAATTTAAACAATTTATTCGCTTGACATTTCGCTTTATTATAAGGAAGAAAAATATTCCGACCTTTCATGATGAAATCGATTATTTATAAGAACCTGATTCGTTAAGAATATGTTGAACCATCTTGAAACATGCACCGAATAGTAGTATTTCATGGAAATTACTATAAACTCGTATCTCAGTGTCACTGCATAATGAATTGAAATGTCATTTAATATTTGAATAGGTACAAATATCCAGGTTCGAACGAGGAAGACGCAAGTATGGAAGAGAATCGACCAACTCCCTTTCATTGGGAACTGAAGACACCTCAACCAACTTCCTTCAAACGTTCGAGATACCCTCAGTTGTCTCAGTACAGATATCCACACGCTTCCAGAAACATCCAGGACATCATAAAGTACCTGACGAACGAAGCCGAAATGCCAAACAGGGGCATCAAATTCACTGGTGTCTATGTCAATCCAAAGAAGTATGATTACACTCCTGACATAGGGGAGCTGATGTCTAATAGCGACAGGTCAGAAGAAGAAGAAAGTTCTTTTTCGTTGAGCGAAGATCCCTTGTATCAGTTTAAGCCAAAACATCCATCGGATGTCAATCTGTTGGCCACGAACAACTTCAGGTACGTAAACGAAGACTTTTTCTCGAACTTGTCTGACTTCAAAGACATGCTAGAATACGTAACAGCTGTGCATTACTTTCGGTAGCTCTAGTGTCAATAAAGTAGACCTATAAGTGGATATTTGTATCCATTTATTGTCTCTGGACGAAAGTATCTACTATAAAATGAGGTTATTTTGCACCATATAAGGTATCCTTGCGTCAAAACCTGAAAATATCTCAAGTCATGTAGAGCCATAACCAAACCATATTAGGATTTCTCGCACGGGTACTCCACATGCCGCAAAGTAACCTCATCTCACGCTATATGGAAATTAAATTAATTCCTCTTTCCAGATTCTCGCCAACAGGGTTGCACAGATACAATCCTTACTACGACCCGTACGGACGACCGATGAATTACATAAAGCAACCTCCGTCAGCCATGGAATCGCAGTTTGAGCCGACTCCTTATGCGAACAACTTCCCGAAAAAACGGAAACCGAAGCCATTCAGCGTCATGTTGGACATTTACCCGATCACTGACGTCTTGGAGCAAAATAAGAAGGCCACGAGACCGAAGCAAATTCCCATGGACGATTATGACACGAGGCGACCGATGCACTACAACAGAGGACAGAAGTTTTACGTGCCGGCCCCTCAGGCGATGATCGGGACTAATCAAGCTGCGATGGACGAAGAGGAGAGGCAACAGATGATATTTCACCTGAATCTGTACCCCAGGAAGAAGAACAAGATGACCAGGTAAGTTTTGAATTTGAATCTCTGACATATTAAATTATTTAAATAGAATACATTTTGTATTTGTGATACAAACTAACTCCCTGACTAAAAGAACAGAAAAACCTTGAAGATACATCAACAACTTTCCCTTTCATTTCCTGTTACAAAAATTCACGCTAAAATTCACCACACGACTCACATTCCCTCCCAAAGGAAAACAATTTTAATCCTAAGAAACAATTTTCTGTGAACTTGTATAAAAAGCATCAAGTTACGTAATTATCCTCCCACGCATTTCTGCTTCCTCGAATTACACAATGAGCCTCGTTGATAGATTCACTCGGTAATCACCAACGCGAGATCTATCGATCGCGTATCGAGTCATAAATCGTTACAATAGGGTTCGTGCCACCGTTCCACGTAGGATCTGTTCGCGAAGGTACCAGGAAGATCCAGCAAAGCTATGCGCAAACTTTCACCGAACGACTCGACGCGATAAAAAAATCGAGCCAAACCGTTCGAACTTTGCGTCCCAGGCTGGTTAAGGACGACCACGTGAAATGTCACCGACTAAATTCGTAGTATGAAGTCGCGAACGGTACGAAAAAGATCCATCGTAAATTCCTCTCGATGACCATGTTGCTTCGCGACGATCCGCTTCGTGAACTGCACAAAACAGTCGTATCTGCCTCTGTGGGCTTATGTACGAGTACTCTGTACCGTAAAAAACATGACGCAGAAGCGGGTTTGTTCATCGGTAATAATATTTTAAATAAAAGATGATAATGTGGTGTGTGAACGTCATAATAATATTATCGAATTTACAATGTGATGTTGAGAACTGAGCCGGACTACGGCTATTTCGTAAATGGAAGTAAAAGGAATTCAGCATTCCTCTCAATCTTCTCAAATGCCAAATTGCCAAATGCTGTTAGAACTTTGTGGACGTGCATTGTTATGTAACCACACGGACATTCTACTTTTGAACACCTTCTACTTGGTAATCTTTTATTTCGAGTAGTAAGAAGAATCAACTATCTAAATTCCAGTTGAATTTTAAAGGCATGCAACTGCATCTGAAGAAGTGCAGTTGAACCCAGATTTAATAAACTTATAAATGATCTTTTTAGTTTTTAGACTGTATACAAACCACAGTACATTTTAATTTCTAGGATACAAAAATTCATATATTCAGGCCGCAACTTTCGTTTTCAGACATGACATAATTCACAGATCGGAATCGATGGCGCCTGAAGATCGGCAGCAGTTTATGCACAAAGTGTGGTCACCGCTGGAAACGATCGCCAAGCATTTGGCAGTGGAACAATCGAAATTCATGCAGAACGAGACGCCATTAGGTTCGGCAGCGACTCGCTACCAGGAAATTCCTCTGGACAACAAAGAAGAGGAATCGAAATTCCGGCAAGTGAACGTCTCCTCGGAATCCACTGGGGACCGCGTAGAGGAAACCGCCACCGTTCCTTTCAACCATAAATCAAGCGTCGAGGACGACTACGCCTCCACCGAAAAGTTCGAATTCGAAGCCCAGAGAATCGTTGGAACCACCACGGAAGACGAAAATCCGAAGGAAGACTACAACACCACTTTAATTCCGAATGAGACGACAGTTAACACGACTACGAGCGAAGAAGTCACGAAAGACGTCGATACAATCGATGGATTCAAACGATTCAGCGACAGTGTCTCTAAAACCAGTTAAATTGAAAGTGATTTCTCAAGAGGAGTATAATGGACCGAATGAATTCGTTTTGTAGTACCATTTCTTTTTCCATCATTTCATTTAACTTCATTTCATTTCATTTCATATAACTTCATTCAGTGTCACTTATTTACATCCGAACTCATTTAATTTAATTTACTCGCATGCAATTCAATTTATTTTTGACACAACATTTAATTCTCTCCAATTATCATGAGCCACGTCATTTTAGAGAAGCACTACATGGGATAATACAATCAGATGTACAGATTCTGATTTTTTGTGAAAAATACATATATGTATTTCGGTCTCTACGCAATAACGGTCGCTTCCATCAGCGATAATGAATCTATGTAGACATAGAAATAGTCTGGTCTGCCAATCTCTTTATAAAATCGTGTTTCCCTGTTTACCACTCCACGAGATCAAATTATCTCCCGAGCTCCACCTCGCCTTGACATTTCCGTCGAGGGCGTTCGAGAATCTCCCAAGATCTCAGTTCGTGCAATACTAAGATATTCGTCGATTGCTTAATAGGCCACGATACCGCCGTTTGCAAAATTGGTACCGACCGTTACCGCCGACCGATAAAGAATCTCCAGTAAAAATTATGATCTATCGCAGATAAATTAATACAAGAAAGCCTCCTGTTTGCCCTGTGTTTACTCTGTGTATTGTAAGTTCTCCATGCGAGGACAAGGAAAAACGGAATAGTACAATGCCGAATAAAAAAACAATGCTCGTGTTCACGTTTTAGTCTTTTCACGAGCCAATGATGTATTCATAAAAGGTCAACGTGAACATTTTCTCTTGCTTATTAAAAATCCATAAAAAATCAGGTACACTGTCTTCTTGAGAATAAAATGTATTGAACGAAGTTGCTTTGTGAAATGATACGAAGGTGTTTAAAGCTTCCCTCTGAATATTGAAGTGTAATTTTTCATAGGAATAAAATCTTACCATTGTGTCCACTTTTTTTCTTTGTTCTTTGTAACATCGAGTTGGTTCTATAATACATAAATTCATGTCTCCGAAAAGGTTAAAGAGTATAGAAAAGATTCCTCCGTTATAAACAAATGTACAGATTTATTTCGTCCTTAGTTGCTACGTATATTACAATGGAACCACGCATATATCTATGATCACGTATCTATGATAACGCGTTTCTGAGTAGAATTAGTGTACAGTCCAAGAAATATACAATTCACGCGAGTTAGTCCACTTATTCTAAAAAAAAAAAAAAAAATGCCTTTGCATTTCACCTTGCCGTATCTTGGCACGAACATTTCAATCTTACATTATAGCACCATTCGTCGACTATGTTGCACGATGACACTGCATGTGTCACTTCGAACATTTATAATACAGTCCGTCGATGACGTTCCAGCCATCTTGCTCTATCCATTGAAAATTGTTCATTATTAATTACTCGACTGTAACGTCCCACAATTTTACTTTCCTAACAATAAATGTCACCGGTCTCGATGGCCATTGCACGACTTCAAGCTCCTTAATACTTCTACGATGAACCTTCTAGCTTCTTCCAGATCAAAGTAATTATCTAGTAGATTCGAAGACTCGAATGAACTGATACGTTTCCTTTACGTCCTAGATCCAAGAGTACTTGGGTGGTACAGGGTCGTATCTGCTCCCCATTCATAAGGACCTTCGTGAGGCCCTAGAGAGACCATAGTCCCTGGTCCCAGAGTCGTGTGCGACGTGGCGCTCACCATTCCTGGGCCAGAAGACACGTAGCTCAGTGGTGGTCGTGGTTGATCACGTAAACGAGCGTGTTTCACCTGTCGTTTGTACCTGGAAAGAGGAAGACAAGAGTATTAGCCAGTTCAATAGTAATACAGTGGGTATAGAATGTGTTCGTGCACCGATTAATTTCTCAAAAATCTATCACTGATAAATCGAATAGAAACTAACAAACGTGTACTCACTTAGCATGCATACAGCAAAGAGTACAGCTGCAAACTATGGTAGCGACTCCCACAAGCACCGCGATAGCTAGCACCCACATTTGCGTCATGGAAGCGTCAGCACGAGCGACGGTAGCCGCGCAGTGCTGGACCTTCTCGACGTGATACATCCTGTAAACCTTCTTCAGCTCCTCGTTCCTCTGGTCGATAAGAAGAGCCTTCATTTCGTCCAGATCGTACGCCTCTTTGCCAACCATTTGAAAGCACGAGCTGGTCGAGGAGAAATCCAGCGAGTTGTCCTCCTTCGAATAAAACTGCGTGTCGTAGACGTTGACGCTGATAGGCAACGACAGAGCCTGCTGAACAGCTTTCTCGAAATCCTCCAAGGTTTGCCTGACTTCGACGGGTGGCTTGGAGAACACGAACTTCAGCATGTCCCTGTCTCGCAGTAGGAAAACCCTTAGGGTGATGTTCGTCTCTCTTCCGGGTATCACGGAGTTGTTGGCAGTCACTATGATCTCCATGTAGCCGTCAGCGTAGCCTGACATGGACCCAGTGGTTCTCAACTCGCCAGTCTGAGGATTCAAGGCCAGGTGCGAGGGAATCTCGCGTTTCGACATCGAGGGGTCGACCAGAGACGCGAACGATGCTTTACCCATGCTGTAGTTGATAGGAAGAGCGTCCGAGTCTGCGTCGGTGGCCTCCAGAGTTATCAGACTGGTATCTATCGGGACGTTCAATCGAACACCCAAAGTGACGTTTTCTTTCTTGAACTTGGGCTTGTTGTCGTCGATGTCCAAAACTTTGATGAGAATCTGCCTCTCCGAAGGATCTTGTCGGTTATACGGTTTGGGAACGACGTCAGCCTTCTTGGAGGAATAAGGGAAACACTTCACGGTGAGCAAGTGATGATCTATGGATTCGCGATCCAGACGACCGTTTGATTTTATCACGGCTGAGTTGTTCTCGAGCCGTTCCACGACGAACAAGCCAGCCTCGTTCCCGTAGACGATGGAGTAGTCGATCATACCGTTCTCGCCGATGTCCTCGTCGATCGCTTCGATCACACCGACCTTGGTCCCCACTGGTTTCTCTTCTACGATGGTTAATTCTATCGGAGGGCTGTCCAAGGTCCTCCTGAAGTGAGGCTTGTGATCGTCGATGTCGTTTACGATGACTTGAAGCACTCTGGTTGCCTGCTGAGGAGGATTTCCTAGATCCTGAGCTACCAATATCAACGTGTAGCTGTCCTTTGCTTCTCTATCCAGCAACTTCCTCGTGGTGATCAGGCCAGTCTCGCTGTTTATCCTAAACGCGCTTGCGTCTTTCCCGAAGTTCCCATCTTCTAAGAACTTGAAGGTGATCTTCCCGTTTGGTAGGTTGGGGTCATCAGGGTCTGAAGCCACGACTTGGAACACTGGGCTGCCAATGGTTGAATTCTCGGCTATGTGGGCCACCTCTTCGAGAGTGGGCCTGATAAACAGAGGAACGCCGTCGTTACTGACTACGTCGCCGATGTACAGCGTCAAAATCACGTCCGTGTACAGCTCTGGCTCGCCGCCATCTTGGGCCCTAATTCGCATTATGTACGGCTCCGTTCTACCCTTTCCTGTCAGTGCACGGGCGGAATAGATCTCCCCCGTTGTGTGGTTTATGTTGAATAACCCTAAAATTGTAATTGATTAACGTTAAATATGTAATATTAACTCTTTGCACATCCAGCAATTTTAATGATAAATTGTGAGCAGTGACACTGGCAAAGTGTTAAATTGTGTTTTGACTGATGATGTCTGAACGAATTTTCTCACCGCTTGCTTCACCCTCGTCGATGATTTCGAAGTGAATGACCCCTCCGTCGCCTTCGTCGGGGTCTGTGGCAGTGATGTTTACCACACTGACACCTGGGGGAGCATTCTCAGGTATCACAGCCGTGTAGGATTCCTGCTGGAAGGTTGGGGCATTGTCGTTGACATCTAGAACGTCGACTGTCACCAGAGCTCTGGTACTCCTCTGCTCAGCGCCACCCTGAGGCATGTCTGACGCAACAACGTAGAAGCGTAGAACTGATTGTTTCTCTCTGTCGAGCGTCGTGTTTGGAGCAATCTGAAATATTAATACACAGAAATCAGCGCGATAGTAGAAATCCATAGCTCTTGATGTCTCAGAACATCTGAAGAAAAGTTTCCTTCACCTGGATATTGCCAGTTATCGGTTCCACCTCGAACAAATTGGCGTTTTCACCAGTCAAGGAATACCTAACTTCACCGAATCCTCTCTTGACCTCCTGCTCTGTGTTGGAACTGTCCATGTCGACAGCCTTCACGTTCAGCACGATCTTCGCAGGCTTCTCTGACTCTAGCACTGAAATTTTATAGTCTTTCTGGGTGAAGGTTGGACTATTGTCGTTGGTGTCTTGGACTTCGACGATCACGTTCGCCTCAGACATCTTGCGAGTTATTTCGTAGTCTGAAGCTAGAGCTCGCACTTTGAAACGAATGAACTGTAAACAATAATTTTTTTATTATTATCCTATTGAATTAACATTCGCAATGAAAAGCTACAAAAGAGAATTAACGCGTTGGCTGCCAGCGTGCCTAGACACCCACGAAATCCTCAACGATCATGCCTGAAGCTACCTTTTGATTGAGAGCTTCGTAATCCAGCCTCTTGCTCAAAACAACGTTTCCACTCTGCACACCAACGTTGACGTATCCCTCGTCGTCATCGTCCCTCACCAGCTCGAATCTTTGAACGAGATATCCTGTAGCAGGCTCCTTGGCTGATAACATCAGCAAGGTTGTTCCAAGTGGTTGCTCCTCGGGCACTGTGATCCTGATCGTTGGATTGTTGGGTGACCAGCCAGTATTCGTGAAGGTCGGATTATCGTCGCTGTAGGCCTGGATGTACACCGTCACCTCGACTTTCGTGATTTGCTTCTCTTTATCAACGACAGCGTTCAGGTCCTGCACTTGGACCGTGAGGATTATCACGGCAGCCACTTGGTAATCTAACACGCGGTTCACTGTTATCAATCCGGTGGTGGAGTTTATGCGAAACGCTGACTTGTAGTCGTAGGGAGCCGCGTTCTTGAAAGCAACGCCAGTCTTATCGACGGCTCTTATGGGTTCCACCAGAGAGTACTCCAAGTTGGCGTCCCAGTCTGGATCGGTTGCTATTACTTTCAGGACAGGTTCACCTGTTCAAAGGTTGCGGTGGATTAGTATAATAAGTAGCCTTCTTGGAATATTAAATTTCAATAAATACAGTATCTTAGGACATTCAATTTTTCGGTTAGTACAGAAAGTAGGTAAATCGAAATAGAATGAATACGATACTTGTTCTTCATGACACCTGAAGTGAGTGTGTAACGTACCAATTGCAGCTCTCTCCGATACGTAGACTAGGTACGTTGATTCGTTGAACACAGGTGGTTTATTGTTAACATCGATCATGTTCACTGTGACAGTGGTGGTAGCTGTTTCCTTGACAGGTGTGCCAGAGTCGATAGCGTAGACTATCACCTCGTACTTATCACCACCAGACTCCAGATCCAGACGAGCATCAGGAGAAACTGTGATGACACCAGAGCTAGAAGAATAAAAGCTAAATATATTGGTTTCTTTCAAACCAGTGGACCGATTTGAAAGCTATTACGTTTTTCGCTGCAGGATAAATATTAAAGGAGTACCTAGGGTCTATGACAAAATTGTCCTTAGCCCCAGAAGCGATGTGATACTGCAACAAGTTGTCCCTTCCATCAGGATCGTTGGCCACGACCCTGATGACCTCCGTCCCAGGGGAAGCGTTCTCCAGCAGTCTAGCTCGATAACTGCTGGGACCTGGTAAATTGGACTTATGGTTTCCGCGGAAAATAGGCTTCTGGTTTCCAGGCACACCCACTCTGACGAGAAGTTTTGCCTCCGAGGACAATGGCGGCGTGCCGGCGTCCGTAGCTCGGATCACCAGCTCGTAGGTGCCCCTTTCCGTGTCTCCTGAACTCACTGGCGTCGCCATTGTTATTTCCCCAGTATCTGAGTTTATCTGCAAGCAATATCTTTTATGGGATAGAAACAAATAAAGGAGCCTTCGATATCCAGGAAGATGATTGTATTCAAGAGTATCGAAGACGAATTTCTTTTCCATAATTGCAAGGTCTTCATCTTCTGCATACCTTAAAAACACCGTTCGTCATACTGTTGTGCGCGATGATGGAGTACGTCACTTTCCCATTCCCCTGCATGGGACCATCGACATCCGTAGCTCTGACGAACATCTGAGGATCGAAGCTGGTCGCTCCCTCGCGAACCGTCCTCGTGTATTCGTTCTGTTCGAAGGTTGGAGCGTTGTCGTTGACGTCTTCAAGTTCTATCAAAATGTTCACGGCGGACACCTTTCCTCCGCCATCCTTCGCCTCCATCGTCAACGAGTACGACTTCTGGGCTTCGTAATCCAGAGCCTTAGCTACGGCGATTCCTCCAGTTTTGGGATTGGTTTTAAACTTGTCAGCCCCGAAGCCACGCAGAGTATAGGTCAGCTCGCCGAAGGAATCGCTATCGTAGTCTCTGGCGAAGACGTCGCCAAAAGAGGTGCCTACTTCAGCGTCCTCTGGCACCGAGAGCTTGTACACCGCTTGAGAAAACTCTGGACTATGGTCGTTTGCATCCATCAGTTCAATGTGAACCTTGCTTGTAGCTACCTTAAGTTCAATGGAAAAACATTTCATTAGGTTAACGCGTTGAAAAGAAATTGTGATACTTAGGATTAAATTAGAAGCAATAAGGGTGCTTACCACTTCTTTCGCAACGAGGGCAACGACTTCGAAGTCAAACTGCCTCATCGCTGGATCGTCCACGTCGTAGTCCAGCACGCTTACGTTCCTGGCCTTAACCACAACTGGCACTCGACCTTGAGCTTCTTCGGGATTGACGGTAAACGCTTTGCTGATTTCAGGATATTCTGGCACGTCTCTCAAGGCCAGATTATACTTCGCGTTCTCTCCTACGTCGCCGTCGCTCACAATCATGTTGAGTCCTACGTATTAGATTGTTGTTATTGTCAAAAGGTTACGTCGTCAATGTATATAACAATACGTAGTATTCGCTTAAATGTATACACGATAACTCCTCTGCTCACCTGGCAAAGGCGTGTCCCGTCCAATGTCCTCCGAAATCTTAATGCTGAAATACTTCTCGTTGAAAACAGGCGCCAGGTCATCGACATCCGTGACAACGATGGTGACGATTGAGGTCGCCGTGTCAGCAGGTATCTCGTTGTTGATGAGCTCCGTGGCTTTCACTTGGAACGTGTAAATTCCGCCGTTCTGCAGGATCCTGGGGTCTTCTCTGTCTAGGGACGCGTTGGTGGTGACAATTTTGCCAATGGTCACGTCTCCTTCGCGTGACACCTCCAGGTTGAAGTGCCCTGAGTCGTCGTCTTTCAGGGTCAGCAGCAGGGCTCTAGGCTCTCCTGTGTCGCCGTCGCGTGCCCTCACTGTCAGGATCGTGTGACCAGCCGCTGTGTTTTCTGGAAGTGCGGCGCTATACGGAGCGTTCAGGAATACGGGTGGCTGATCCTGGAAGCGATGTGTGTGATGTAATAAAAAATAATTAGTGCAGTTTTATGGAATGAATTAGCAATTCTCAACTCTTCTTCAAACATTGTATAGTTACTCATACATGTTTCAAAGATATAATTTTATGGAAAATATAATTCGAAAGACCTTTACAACTAGAGCATTTCAAGAATTATAACGCAAACATGTTGAAATAAAAAGCAACCGCATAGTCAGATCATCGGAAACGGAGTCACTAGGTAACGCATATCTTCTTGGTTGTATTGTCATAAACGATTTTATGGACCAATAGAAAATGATCGAGATAGATTTACAGTTACCGCTGGTACGGTCGAGACCCACTTACCTGGACATCGAGAACGTCCACGGCCACGGTTGCTCTGGCTTGCAATCTCTTCGTCACGTCGCTAGCACCATCAACCGCCAGGAGATTGATCAAGTATGAATTTCTTCTCTCGTAATCGAGTGGTTTCATTAGGGTAATCTGCACGTCATATTTTCCCTCTGCCAACTGAACAAACAACTTTTGGTTTAATAAGCGTTTATTCAATTTTCATGATCTTTCTAAACAATTCAGATGATCTTTTCATTTATTTGCGAAGTTACCTTGAGATTATATCTCTCTATGTAAATTGGAATTTGCTAATGTCTTTTCATATTTTTTTTTTTTTTTTAATCAAGCCTGATTTCAATGTCAAAATTGGGATCTTCTGATTCATTAACAGATTCTTACCATCAATGTTTAATAATATCCAATACCTGTAAAAATGTGTAGAAATTACCTTTTCCGTGGAAACATTGAAAACCTCGCAGACATCATCGTCCCGCGACCCAGGGACACATTCCACGTGAACATCCGCGTTTACGCCACCGTCGCGATCGGTGATTATGATCGTGCCAGAAGGAACTAACAGGCCACCTACGTGTGCACTTTCTGGCACCCTGGCTGCGTAAGGTCTGCCAACGTACACGGGCGGGTTATCGTTTTCATCCAACACAGCTATCTCGCGACGAAGGGACACCGTGTTGGGCTCAGATCCAGCGATACCTTCGTCTAGAAGCACATTCATCAATCAGTACCAGCTATCAAACGAGAATCTTCTCGAAATGTAATAATTTAATAAACTTAAAATTTAATAACTCTTCGATTATATTTATTTATCTCCAGAATTCGATAGAGATCAAAAGTAAACTTTTATTCGTGGTTGCATAATTGAACGGTGACGATATAATCATCGCGTTCACACGTCACGTGTTCGGACACGTTCCATCTAGTGCCCTACATATCGTCGATTACCCATTGATATTCCGCCGTAGCTGCGTAACGGGACACCAATAAGAACAGCATAGTTACCCGTTATGCTGATGATCACTTCGATCAGGTCTTGCGTCTCCCTGTCCAACGCCTTTCTCAGAACGACGACACCGCTGTCCCTGTTCACGGTGAAGTACTCCCCACTGATGGAGTAATGCAATCTAGATCCCTCTGGATCTTCTCCTTTGAGCGTGTAAACGGGTGCACCGGGTGGAGTACTCTCTGACACGGCCAACCTGGCCATGTCTCCGCCTTGCACGAAGTGCGGTGCTCTGTTGATCACCTGACCCCATGACGAAGACCATGTTGAGAACGCGAGGAGTAGAATCGTCCACATCGTCACCTAAGAGTAAACAAAACGTATCACAGAGTGAATATAATGAGCATATAATTTTTTATTTAAATTCAATACAGTCATTTCCATAAATAATTATACTCTCTATGTCTATTGAATATGTATGTGAATAAGTTTATACATGTATATATGTATTGTATATATTTTTATATACATCGACGAATATACACAAACATACACTTGAAAACATCAAACTTATCATTTAATTTAAACAAATTCCTTCTGACTGTATATCATTGAAAAGATCACACAAAAATTATTTTATAATTCTATTATTCATATAGGTCTCAACTTGATGTCTTAAAAATTACAGGATAGTCCAACCATTTTTAATACTATCAAATAATGTTCCACTGAATGTTTACGTCGACAGAACCCTGAAGCCTAATGGGTTAAGTTGATGAGTTATCTCGTTATAGTCTTTCCAGTAAATTATGATCTATATTCATTCCCATTTACTGCAGAGTTTTCACCGAAGAGAAATCACGATGGACAACGTCGCATTTAACAGATATCAAGCTTCCTATCCAAGTCCGTAACAAGAGTTCATAACTTTTTACAAAGAGACAACTGCAATCACCACTTTCGTACGCAATACTAATAATCATAACGTTATTATTGCATCGTATAGGTATATATAAAGTGGTATAAATGCGAAGCTTAGGTCTGGCAAGCTGTAATCAGGCCTGGGAGCGGGACAAATAAAGCAAAAATGAATGGTAATTATAGCTGTTCAACGAGGGAGACAAAAGGTAGAAAGATGGGGAGCCTAAGTGCATGGAATATGCAAGGAAGAAAGAGCGGATTGCGAATGAATATCGTCGGGTACGGGATAAGTACAGCGGGATGCAGTGATTACTTCAGAACTTTCATTAGGGCAAATTGGAGCAACACAATCAAGAAAAAGTTTTGCGTACAAAAGTACGCTCTCTCTAGCGTGACAAACTAACACTTCCTATACTACGATCCGTCACGATTCCGTTCACTTCCGGCCATCGAGACTGCTGTATCTTGAACAAGAGTTGTACTACTTACGACAACATTGGACGAGAGGATAAATAGCAACAGCCACGTCGATTATGTATCCGGCAAGTCCACCGTCGAGGAATGAAAACACGTTGCGCTGATCATGCAAAAATAAAATCATACGTCAATCTATCCTTTCGAATATCCTCGACAAGTTCTCTGTTCTTGACAGAGTCACTTTAGGAATGTTGGAAAAAATGAATGGAATTTTTAAGTTGAGAATATCCGAGTGTAATATTAGCATTCGAAGGCTCGTAAATATTATTTCGAAAGTTGTACTAGTACACAGAAAAGTTTCAGATTTCATTTTATCCTTTTGACTTTCTTCGACAAGTTCTCTATCCTGGACAGATAGTCACTTCAGGAATATCGAAGAAAAGGAATGGTCACATGCTCAAGTTTGCTCACCCTCTCAGAAGTGAATTCATGTTTTGAATAATTGTATTTACTTAATGAGGCAAATAGGTTTCGGCTCACAGAGCTCGAAAAGAGTTGCAAGCTCGAAACGAAGAATACGAAGAAGGAAACTATGAGAAATGCTCAAAAACATTTTAAGCAATCATTTTAAAAATTGATAGTTTCTTTATGTAATTAGGCTCTATATGAATTTAAATTTGGAGTAATATGAGTGTTTAAGTATTTTTTTGTTCATCTACAATAATAATCTATAAATTTCCCAATTCACCACATTATTATTTACTTATCCGCAGGTGATCGACAGTAAACCTAGTTGCTCGAGCGTTGTTTCACTAATCCATTAGTAACTTTCTCCCACGGATAGTGAAATACATTTACTCCCACCATGATATAACTCCAGTTCTAGACGGAGGGTCTGAAGTGACCCTAGAAGTTAAACGACGGTCAGCATGAGGTTAACCACCAGTGATGTCCCTCGGCCAAAGATGATATCGAGAGAAGAGAAGCAAGGATAACGACGTGTAAGTTTAAGAGACGTTCGAAACGAGTATCATTTGTTATATATGTCGCAGGGAAATGAAAAAAATAGAGATTTGATCAAATCCCTTAACTGTTTTAGGGACAAGATGAAATAGTATGACTTGATCAAATTCCTTAACTGTTTTAGTGTAAAGATGAAATAATATTGTTTAGATATTGAAAGTATTTATTTAGTAAATCATGCGTTATTAAAAGTAAAATAGGTAATACAACAATACTCATAGAAACATAAATTATTTATTCGAGACTAATTAGCCAAAGAAATAGGCACCTAAGCTGATATTTTAAAAAATAAAAAGAATATTTGTAGGGAATGTAATTAATACATAATTTATGTTTCTATGACTATTGTTGTATTACCTACTCTACACTTAATAACGCATGATTTACTAATACTAAATTAATACTTTTAATATCTAAACAATATTATTCCATGTTTTCACTAAAACAGTCAAGGGATTTGATCAAATCACTTACTTTCTTTAGAAAAATGACCTCACAGAGTTGTTATTTAACATGTCCCGTGAATTGATCATCTACCTTAGGGGTTTGATCAAATCTCTATTTTTATCATTTCCCTGCGACATATAGACTCGGGATCAACGTCCAATGCCGAGAGAGAAATGCTCGGAACAGACCGCAGACGAGTGGGCAGGGTAGAAATAGCGAAACTCTGCGGAGGATGCAGCGATCTATCCATAGGGGGACCCACCCATATAAAACGACTCCGTGGAGCCGCGTTCTTTCTCCGCGTCGAAGAAAAATGGCTTCGAACGAACCGCGAACCTCAGCTCGCGTGGTCTGAATGACTTCCACCGGTTAAGCGCGGTCGGTGAAAAGCCGTTAGAAATCAGACTCCATTTCAGGAGTTCGCGGAACTCCCATCGAGATCCGTAAATTGAATTGTCCTGTTACGAGTCAGGCGGGTAGTTGTCTCTGACTCCTTTCTTTCCAACAGTTTTCCACCTTCGAATCCGTAGAAGCAGACGGAGAATACTGTAGTGGCACGAAATTGTGCAGTTTGCAATTATTATGTCGAGGAATTGGAAAGCGGGTAAATTGGACTCTGCGAAATGGGAAGGAAGAGGAGTTAGGATCCTGAAATTTTTTGATGCAGGTCTGAAAGATGTGGAATTATTGGATGGACGAAATTTGTATAGAATACAGTTTTAATATTTGAATTTAATACCTGGAATTCTAAATAATTTGCTTGTACAAGATAACAATTACTTCGACATTGAAATATTGTCTGTCTCTTAAAGCATGTGAGTAGCACGTGAAAGTTAACGAGACTTAATAAGGGTGAACATCTGATCTGTCCATTGAGAAGAAGGGTTATATCCATTACTGGCCTCCAATTCGCCAATTATTTATTAAGCATGTTAATATGAGCCGAAATTGTCCTGTAGGCAATTTGCAAGGCATTCACTTTAATATTTTAAATTGATGGTGCTGCCAAAGCATGTACATTTGCTATATTATTGCACGTTGTAATTGCATTTGGCGCAGCACTTAACTGTTAATCGTAGATTCTGCCAATGGCTAAAAGGATATTTCAAGATCAAGTCGCGAATTTTCATGGACCAATGAGCACCTCGTGTCAGCGTTGCGCAGATCTGTTACGATCCCTGACGGTTTAACTTTCTAGTTGAGCCTCCAGACAGATACGAACAAAAGTCTTGCGCAACAGCATCGGCTGAGATAAACGTAGAACGCGTTTCAAGTTATTTTCCCTCCGTCATAACTCTCACTTGACAGAGCAGCTCATAAGGAATCAAACGCGCTCGACCGACAACATTTTCCTGTTATAATTAAAACGCGTTGCAATAATATTTAGACCGTGTTAGCTCAGAATGCAGACAAGTATTTGGAGCAAATCGCGAGCGAGATTTCAGATTGCGCGTAAACGAGGATCGTTTAAAGTGGAAGTCGAGTAGCGTTTGCCAAATTTATTCGTTGGGTAATTTATGTGTGAAAGTTTGCTTCGCGAGCAAACACTGTGCGTTGCGACCAGAGATTGGGCAAATAGACAACTTTCGTGTTATTGAAATTTTGAACGTTTGTGTTTTGGTTTTAATTTCGAGTTTGTGGTTGTGTTGTAGAACCGCGATGAAAACACCGCGTGAGAACTAATCATTCCGTCAAGAGGAACGAGCAATTAGAGAGGGACAATTCCCCAGCAATTTCACGGTGTCTTCGTGCATGGCACTGGTTTGGTTGACTTCCGTGTTCCGAAGGTTGTTATCAACTGTCGTCTTCAGGAAACGTATTTGTTAATCGAGAGATGCTACCACGTTGTCATTATAGTAGAAATTTTGCATGAACACTGTCTTCAAAACTGAATTGTTATCGTGTACACAGAAGATCGTGAAACATCTAATGAAAATACTGATAGAAATAAATTAATAAGACTTGATCGCAGTATTCTCTAACTTATGAGATACATGAGTTAATATGATTATAAATATTCTCATAAAAGATAAGAACTGACATTTGAAGAGTTTGTGGAGAATTCCATGGATTCGCAGGCTGATATAAAAAACGAAACGCTAAATGAAACTTTTATGAAAATCTACTCGAACTGTTTAGACTGCTTCTACAATCATAACAAGACTCGTTGTCTCGATGCAATTTCTACCTGCGAGGTGTGCAATGCGGAAAAGCGCGAAGCGTTCAAACCCATGACTACGAGCGTATTTCTAGCGCAAAGATGCCAACATGCACGCAACAAACTTCAAACAGAAGTAGCAATTACCAACAACCGTGTGTAAAGTGATACCAGCCGAGATTAGGCTGCATGTGTAAAGCGATACGGTGGATTGTACTGCAACCTGAAAAATATGCACTGATTGCGTTTCCATAACACGTGAATACGAGAAAACGAATCAAAATCTGATACACATCGGTGAACGAATTGCTATTTTTTTAATACTCGCATTTCTTAAGCAATTACGAAACAGTGTTTTAACAATTGCGGTGGATTGAGGAAATCGTACATATACATTTTTTTATTAAAGCCTGTATGAAACTCTCTAATGATGAGAATTATGTGGCGTCACGTGGCGATAGAAAGTACTTGTCCTTACTTGTACATTGTGTTTCGAATGTTTACATCACTTTTTTTTTAAAACGTATAGATTACACTCTTTTATGAATTTACATAAGTAAGAGAAACAGTATATTCTTAGAGGGAAAGTAGTATTTGAAGTGAAAAGGACTGAAAAGAATATCAAAATGCAAAGTTTCAAGAAGAATGTACGGAATATCCTTTTGCTTTGCAAGCAAGCGACGAACCCCTTTCTGTAGCACGGACTAACGCATACCCTAAATTAGTTAATAGTAACTTTTACATTGCGTGCAATTTGCTGTTTAAAGTTTAACTGGTCGAGTTTTGGTATATGGGACGCAGTGATTCGTAACAGGTTCGGCCTAGTCGGATAAAAGTGGCAATTACTTTCAATCAATTCGAAATGGGCAAATTGACTGGGCTAATTTGGTTCAAGGAGAGATGCGCGATTTTTTATATAAATAACGCTTTCGAAAATGCTACTCGTTTGTGTTAGTATATACTACAAGAAATAACGGTTCCAAGAATTATCTTTAATTTTGGACAATTTCTAAATTATGCTATTAGTCGACTAGTCCGCTATTGCATTATGAACTCATTACAGCAATTCAGAAAAGTCCAATTAGTGCGATTGTATCATTCGGACCGGAGTGATTCAGACAAGACACTTGGAGTAACAGGTCAACAGTATTTTCAACCCTCTTCAACTTTAAATAGAACTGGCAGTTACTTTCAATCAAGAACGAAATGATACCGTGAAATTGAATGATGGAACCGCTCTGTGGCAAAGTTCTAGAATGCATCTGTACTTTCCTTTCGCAATCGATAAACATTAAATTGGTACAATTGAAAATTATTCAGTATAATTTATTAATTTAACTAAATTTATCGAACTCCAATAGCTTCAGTCATAGGTGGAATATATTTTTACCCAAGGAAAGAAATTTAAGATCAGAGTGATTAAACAAATTCCACATGCAGAGAATTATGTTTAATTTCATGGACTGTTGTTCGATTAATAAGGAAACCGGTTTCGTCACTGGTTAAAGGCATTTGGTCGTTTATTGCGTTTTGCAGCGCGCAGCAATATTAATTTCTGCGTCACTCTGCGGAAAGCTTTTCATCTCGAGTATGCGAGTGTGTTTGCTTTCGAGGCTTCTATCTCGCGGATAAAAAAGTACTTGGTCGAAATTGCCGTGGCGCCGTGACGAGCCGCAATAGAATTCCCTGAAGTAATACGCGGCAAAACGTGTCACGGTATAATAAACTCGTAATACAGATTTTCATCGGGTATGCTCCTCTCAAAGCCTCGAGCTTGATCACGTGCGTCATCTATCACTCGTGTCAAAATGAGAAATGACAATTTTTTGCCTGCATTAGCTCGGACGTAATCTTGCCAATCTGAATTCTGTAGAAGGCTGGATCACTCAGATTTCTTGATTGAAGTCGGGTTAAGAATGTAAGCAATTTTAACAGAGTTTTCTTCGTTTAACTTTCACTTTAGATAAATTAACATGTAAATTTTTGTTAATTTTTAATAGATATCATAGAAACCCTTTTTATGAAATACCGATTCTTTCCAAATAGCTCGAAGAAAATTCTTTTTACCCTCCCCCGGAGAGCAAGAATTCAGATTCGAAAGGTGCATCGTTTCTAGGATGGATCACTTCGCGATGATTCTCAGTATCCACAGTTGATTTCGAAACCCAGCGTCGACGAAAATTCGCGGGCAGCCAGAGCTGCGGTACCGGTCTGGCCAGCAGCAATGGCGTAGGACCGCGTGCCCCAGCGGCGGAAAGTCAGCTTTTCGCGATCGATCCATTTTCTCTTCCCAAGAGTCGTCGCGCCAAAAGCAAACGAGTACGCGCGGTTAACTGTTCCCCGTACTGATCGTATACGAGCCTCGGCGTCCTAGACACGTTAATCGCCGAGAAAGGCTGAGAAACAGAGAAGCCAGAAAACGGAGTAGGGAGCCAAGGAAAAAAAAACCGTTAACGTGCCCCCTCCGTCCCGATTCCACGCCATTACGTTACACGCCTGGAATCCTGACACTGTGTGACCAGGTGACGCCAGGATGAATGACTAAGAAAAGTAACATCCTGCCACGCGCTTCTTCATTTTTCTTATCGGGATTTGGTTTCCTCGCAACAGACCTTCGGACGCCACTGCTGGCGATGTTGAGATTAATAATTGAGATTAACTTTGTATTGAGATCCTGGAAGTTGCTGATTAAGTTCCAATTGTTGTTTGATGGGAATATCCATTTCATTAAAATGAATTACTGAGGAAAGTAGGATCCTACCACGTGCTCTATTCCGAGTTTTTATTATTACTATCTAAATTTATCCCCCCTATCGAGCATTTTTTTTCATATCTCCAAGGCAATTTACAATTTGTCCAACAGGAACATTCTGTAAATTGAGATAAGATTTTATCAAAGTTTTTAATGTTTTCCATGAAGACTTCTAGGCATGGTGGATGTGTAGAGGTATTTAATTTCTTCATTACCTTGTAATACAATATCTAAATTTCAATAGTCTCCAATTAATTGAATTCCAGTCGTTATTTGCCACAGCTCTCTGGGGGTCGAGAGTACCTAATAGTTCTCCCTGGAGGTCAAGAGAATCTAATCAGCCGTGAAATTGGAGCTTCGCATAGAAATTTTCTCCTTGCAACCTCGCAGAAGAAAACTATGGAAGTGATGGATGCGCCTGACCCCAAAGTTGCAAGACGGAATGAATGTTCGACTAGTATGGCAAGGAGATACGTCACGCGTCTCCGTCGCGGATAAGTCTATCGAGGCCCGCCGGATGAAAAGTTGCTATTCGTTAGGAAATTGGCCGATTAATCTCTAAACTGGCGATAACTTCCAGCTTTTCCTGTTCCACGAACTTGACACCGGTTCCTTGAAACCGAGACGTCGAGTGGCGCACTCGCTGGTCAGACTGGTTTCCGTGGAAGTGGCGAAAACGATGACGGGGGTTTGGCAAGATCCGCGTGCTTCGAGGCATTGTCACAGCAGCATTATGTTTGTAATCCGCGAAAGGGGATTTTATTAAAATTGGGAGCATATTTTTGAATAGGTCTACCAGAACTCGAAGGGTTGTGATTTGACTCGGTAATTCAAGATGTCAAAGTTTGAATTATTCTGACTTTGGTAGTCAATTTAGGGATTGCACGGATTTTGTGTTCATAGAAATTGTTAACAGAGCAATTTTAGTGTAAAAATAACGCAAGTTATCAAAGATCGAGGAACCACGAACCGGATGAATCTTCGTATATCTAATATCGAATTATTGGAGTTTACACTATTATCTGTATTAATAAGTTTGACATTCTGTGTGACACGATAAATCTATACTTTATAACTTCGAAAGATCATAATCATCGCACACAGCCTTCCAGCTCAGGTTCTGCTCCATTGCAACACGTGACAGACCCATAAAAAGGAAACGAAAGGTAAAACGAGTCTACGTGTTAATGAAATTCAAGATATGTCGAAGGAACATTACCTAGTTCCCTTTCAGATATCTACCACTCGGAGCACAGCATCAAAAACAACTCGTTCCTCTCAGTGCTTTTTACTTAACTTCAACACCAGGCTTTTTGTTCTCCAGCTTCACTCGAAATCGATTAATCACACTCACAGTTGAGGAAACGCTTGTCCACCTTACCTCATAAAGTCGATCCAAGATCCTTCTTCCAGCACCGTATCAACTCATTATTCCACGTGTTTCTTTCTTCTTTTTTTTTAGGTTTTCTCACTTTTGGTCCAAGGAACGTTCATGCAAATTCACCGAACCTCATGACGAACCGACACGAATGGGTACGATTTAACCGTGTCTATCCTCTCGGTTTCATGCGTCGCCGTTTCGGAAAAGAACCGATGTCTGCCAGCCAATGGACAGGTCTACACTGCATCCTAAGGAGGTATGCGGCCTCTGCTATGGGAGTGGAAGGAATGGGAGAGAGAGAAACAGCTCGTTGAAGGAGAGACTACAGTCCGTGCCCCGTAACTGCGAGCGAAAGGGGGGCGAACCTTTTTAATTCTTTTGTACCTCGACGTGCCAGTTGAGTCCAGGTGAGTCTCTTTCGTGGTTCCATCATGGCCGTGGATTGTGCGTGGATCCGACACGGAAGGGATCGAGATCGAGACCGTCGCAGCTTAGGAATTTCGTGCGATGTCGTTGCACTGTATACTGAAAAAAATTATGTATACTTTTCGTAGGCTGGTGGTTCTAAAGCCTGAGTTTTTACAAACTTGGAAGAAAACGAAAAGAAATGTACTTCTGGTGAGAAATAATCAACCCCCTGCATTTTGGAGTTAGGTGAGTTAAAAACTCACCTAGTGATGTTGCACTATATGGTAAAAGAGAAGATGTGTAGCTTTCGAAGAATGATACTTTCAAGCTTGAGTCTCCTCAAAATTAAAAGAACACAAATAAAAATGTACTTCTGGTTTAAGATAGTCAACCACCTTAATTTTGGAGTAAGGTGAGTAAACATCTGCCCACCTTTCGAGTAAGCTTACCCTTTCATGCATGATTTTTTCCTCCAAATTTACTATGAGTACATAAATCTTTTCACAAAGTATATTATTCGATATATTAATTCGATTTACATTAATTTTGAGGCTAAATAAGCATTGTGACGGTATTTTCAGCAGCTTGAGTTATGATTTTTTTCGCCTCGAAGCGTTAATTCTTACATACGTAATTTATCGTGTAACCGTGTTCTACGGAACGAGTTTGCCGTGGGCACACGCGATGCAACCTGGAAGCACCGAAGCGTCTTACCGGAAACGCTGCACGACACACTTACGGAAGCCACGTGAGGCGCATACTTACGCGTAGAGCTTCCTCGCATCCCTCGGGACGCGTGCACCCGCTCGATAATCTGAGACCAGTAACCAGTAATTCCGTCCAAGCGTTTATCGTTTCGCTGGCAACGTTTCAGTGCATTCCTCTTCGATCGCCGATAAGAGCGCCTGTGGAACGAGGAAGACACGCGTTCTTGGAAAACTTGAGCCCGAGCAAGGGATAACGAGTCTCCCTCGCCATTTCTGCCGCGAAACGGCGCGATAGAGCATGATCAATAAAATTCGGACCTAAAACTGATCGCGGGAGATGGCAACAGTAATTGCGGAACACTCGTGGACTCGTCTTAATCAGACATGGGTAACTTTCCATAGCTCAAAGGTCAAGTTATCATTTTATTTCAAAGTCAAGGGTCGGGCTTCAAATTATTATCAATGTTAAATGAATTGATACAAGTTGCCAATTTATATTTAATTTATTTCCAGTGTAGCGATTTGGTATGAAGCTGCATATCAATTTTAGAATGTGATGATTATCTTTGTACTTGAACTAGATTATCAATATGAACGTTGGTATTAATTGTTTTAGAAATACCATCTTAAGAGAAGATTGTCACCTGGCAAATATCATATGTCGCCTGCGACTTCCATCGCATGTTCAACGTGCTGAGGGTGACATAATTATTCCCCGTATTGAGTGTCAGTCTTTACTGAAGCTGCAATTTCAACTGTATGAAAGTGCGCGTTCCCATTCGAAGAAATCACAACGTCCTCCAGGTATCTGGAGTACTTCAACCTATAAATAAATTGCGTCGTTTAATCTGTTCACCACCGATAAGTAGTTTTTCTGGTACGAATCAATTCAGCAGCGAATAGGTTAATACACTCCTTGGCAGCGTCAGTAATTAAGGATTACCGCGAGTCTTACGAAACACGGCGATGACCGATTTTACTGCTTTCTCCAAATTTAAACCAGAGCCTAACAATGCTGATCGTATCGCCAGATTGCATCCTTGTTATGCATCGCTCGAGAACAAGGAAACGGGACTGCATTCAACACGGTGCAACGTATTGCCGAGCGTGTTCGCTGAAAACCGCACACGTGCGCGAGCGACGAGCGTGACGGCGCTACAAAGAAACGCTCTGAACTGTCAGATTACGATTTTTAATAATAATTACACAAGTATTTGTTGGGCCAAACTTAAAACTATAACCAGTTGATACTTTTCATCGTTGAGGGAGAAATCACCCATTATATTAAAGCCACTAATTTACTTCATACAAATATACAAGTTTAACATTGCGAAAGATATGGAAGAATGTTGAAGATGAAAATTGGACTAATTTGAAGGCAGAGCAAACGAGATTTTTGGTGTCTCAAGATTCAGA
Source organism: Hylaeus anthracinus (assembly GCF_026225885.1). Taxonomy (NCBI): domain Eukaryota; kingdom Metazoa; phylum Arthropoda; class Insecta; order Hymenoptera; family Colletidae; genus Hylaeus; species Hylaeus anthracinus. Next base: position 10,390,988 of record NW_026534341.1, on the reverse strand, counting down.
CATTTTGCAATATCTTTTGTAATCTAAAAATTACATAACCATAGATGGAATAGTTCACTTTATACGTGCACTTTCTATAATTTGTGAATTTTCTTAAATTATAATTTTCTTAAATCTTTAAATCTGGAATCTTACCCTTCCTCACTTAGAATAACTTCATTTACATCACAACTGCCATCCACATCTCCGATGCGTCCCCGTGCAAACCGTTTCGAAGTGCAAGAAACGAGAGTGAAAGGGAGTGTACAGTGTGACAAACTCATCTTCCAAGTCGAGAAGAATGAAAAGCGACGTCCATCCCGACGTCTTCGAGTGCACGCGCTTCATCGAGAATACGGCGAGCGGCAAATGGAAGGATCCGTGGCTCGTGGAAAGGTCGTGCAAACAGGATGGCGGGAAGGAGGACATCGAAGGAGGAAGGAGAAGAAGAGAACGTGGCGGGCAGAGAAGGACGTTGCTGGAAAGACGAGAAGGGGACGTGTACAGTTACCAAAGGCCGAGGCGAACAGCTCCACCTCCGACGATAAAGTATCCGCAGACTCTCAAAAGTCGGACAGAGATTGTTTCCCCCATTTAGTCGGACGATTCCTCCTGCATCCGCTTGGCATCGTCCACGCAGATTTTCGAAGGGAAAATAGCTTCGTCGAGGCATGCTTGTTCCTGATGGTTATCACAAGCAGAAGTGCAGAATAATCGCTCTTATACGTATACCGAGCGTTTACGTCGAAGGTCGAGACATTCTCAGAGGCATGTCTAACCGGGAGCACCTACGAAGTCTAAATGTCAGTTGAGAAGAGTTTCGGAAGCGTGAATGGAATATAGAGCGTCGTGGAAGAGTTAGGCTAATTGGAAACATCGTGAAAGATGGTTCTATTCGCAAGATGTCCGAGTATACTTTTATGAAACGGAGTGTAAAACGTATACCACGCGAACTATTAACCCTTTGAGTCCCAAGGGGCGATATATCGCTCCTTCATACATTTGCAAAAAAGGCCAAGAGATATATCACTGCTCGAACGTAAGTGCTATAACTCATTAAAAAATCAATTTTGTCTTACGAAAGTAACGTCTATATCTAATAAATTTATTTTTTGTTAAATCTATAACGTTTCATTTTTATTGTTTCAGTAATAAAGGAAGACTAAAATGTTTTTAATATCGTGCAAGAATTTGATGAATCTTAAAATAAAATTGAACGAAATATACATTTTTGTTTACAATCATGCATCTCTGTTTAAAATTGCACGGCATTTCTCGTATGTGTATGAAAATTTCCTCTGGCACTGAAAGAGTTACTAAGTATACCATAATATGAATCTATTAAGCTAACTTGAGATTCCCAAATTAAAATCTAAGAAAAATAACAATGCAATAATTTCCGAACACCGCATATTAAACAACAACCTTACTTTAATTTCTTCCTGTAGAAATTACGACGCACTTCCTGCCATTACAGTATTCGTGAAAAAAAAATAGCGTTCTCATCGCAATAATACTTCACAGTTCTGTAATTGCGGGTATTTCGTGGCGATCTGATTAACAGTACTTAATGACAACCGCGAACTGTTTGGCATGATTAAACTCTCAGTAGCGGGCGAGAGAAGAGTTTATCCTCTTTTCTCTCACCCATCATCGTTACCTCACCTTTATCCGTCTGTCGTAACATTACGGTGTCACGTGTAACACAATGATAGCCAACGTAAGCGATCGCATCTGCGCGTTCATAGAAGCCAGCATTGTCGTGAGGTAAAAGGAAGAAAGCCGTGGGATAAAGCGTGTCTTGCAGAAAGATCACCGACGTCTTCCATCTTTCTTACGCCAGACGAGGTTTAACTCGGTGCTCGTTACAGGTCTGGGAAAACTCCCGTGAACTATACGAAACATGGGTGTTGCCAGTTAGTTAACCCACTTCTCACGACGCATGCCTTTGCCAGGCAAAACCTTTTAAGGCGATCGATGCTACTATAGCCGAGCATACTCGAACGGTCTTCTGAGCCTCTAACACCTTGGGTCATTTTTTGATCGTATGTTAGTCCAAGATTTCCAGAGGTTAATTTATTAAGTGATGCGAGAGGCTGTTAGTATGAGGATTGTAGAGTTAATTTTTTGTTAAATTTCCTTTTAGGTGTCCAAAAATTTTCAAAAGAAATTTACTTCATTTCATGACACATGTCTTGCTTTGAGTGTAAATAATAGCTCGCTTGCATGGTATCATCAAAATTAATTTTCGACTTATGAATTTATGTAACTGAATATGTTTTCCAGCGATGCAGGAGATCTGTTATTCCCATAATCATGAAATTAACGGAAGGACGTACATAAATTAAGCGGAAAACCAGAACGATCCGTGACACGAGGCCTGCGCGACCAACTGTACAAGTATTATTTATCGATGTCCGCGATAAATTATCCAATTAGAGCGAATCGTTACCGGAGCCTTCCACGAACCCTTTTCTCCTGTTCGACAATTTCGTTCTCGTTGTTCCCTCACGCCCCTTTTTTTTATTATTTGATTTTCGATTCTGCACGCACCGGGTAGCAAATCTTTCGTGTAATTCCCAATATTTCCGCGGGCAAATCGAACATGTGTCTGAAACGGCGTCGATTTCACGCCGACCTTTTATAGACGAAACGGTACGAATTTTCAAAGTGTGAAAAGGGTTGGTACCTTTCGCAGGAGAGGGTACGTACGGACACGTTTAGGGGGTCGATGCTGCCTTAAAAAACGAAGTTCTACCGTAGACGTTATTTTTAGGTAAACGAATATATTTTATATCGAGAGTTAATAAATTCAATAATAATTTAATCTTATATCACGTTACATATTTTGGATTCTTGTTTGATTATTATTCAAAAGTGTGATATTCAAAATTGTTTGATACAATATTAATATTCAAAATTTCTATATAATAAGCTTCTATATACATTTTTTAAATTCTCAAACTTTTAATTTCCGAGGACACTTGGATTTATTAAGTGTCCTCGAGAATTAAAAGCTTGAGAATTTTAAATAAAAGCTTATTATATAGGAATTTCAATATCAATATTATATCGAGAAATTTTGATATTAATTTATCTGCATGAATATCACATTTTTGTATAATAATCCTACAAGAATGTAAATTTTGTAATGTAATATAAGATTGAATAAATTTGTACGCAAATGCGTCCCGTAAAGTGTGGCATTATGCACGGCTCTCGTTTAGTGTCAGTTCGATAGAGTCGATCGAATCGTATCAAACCGTATCATGCAAATCACGTAGCATCAATTCCATTGATGGCTCGCGATCGAGCTCGATCGACCTCGTACAACCTATTTTATCTTTGAAGAGGTGAACCTCAACAGCAGGATGCAATCGTAACCAATCGAAAATTTACGACCTATAGAGAATAGAAGGTGCTCGAAAAGAAATTACATTAATTTTTATTCATTTCAAAAATGTAAAAGTTACATACGATTATGTGTATACCGCTTTAGACGATTCATTTATACAGATTAATATCGAATGTCGAGAATGTAACACATTGTGGTGGTTAATGTAACCTATATTGAATAAATAAATATAGAGCTTCTTCTAGCGCGTATCAATCATATTGCTCAGAAAAAGCAAACAATGATAAACAGATGCAAATGACTCGGGTGTTCAAGAAATTATAGGTAGGAAGCACTGTAATTATGCAAATCTTATGGTCAAACAGTTTCATAATTTTCACTCATCAAATGCGTCATTATCCATCTTTCGTTTATGATACGCTGGAAATTTCGCGCGAAAACCTGTAACTGCCGGCAAATGCAATTACCGTGCTCGCGTGATCTGAACTGTTATCGTACATCGGCGATGCTATGTAATACGTAGAACAGGAACTATTATCGCTCATCGGGGAGAAGGTTAAAAGCATGCCAAGCTTATTTACGTATTTCAAGCTACCTCCTACCAGGAATTGGAAAAAGAAACAAGTATCTGTCTCCTTTCGCAACAAACGAAGCATCATAGTCGTTGAACTTAAAAACATGCCAAGCTTATTTACGTATTTCAAGCTACCTCCTATCAGGAATTGGAAAAAGAAACAAGTACCTGTCTCCTTTCGCAGCAAACGAAGCATCATAGTCGTTGAACTTTCATCGAACCTTCGCAACTTTCAAGTTGCAAGAGAAATAATTTAAAGTAGTTATTAATTATAGGGTTTCACCCCGTCGACGCGCAGTTATGATTAATCGAGTGATTTACTATCTGCGATATCGAGACAAATAGAGGACTGGTATGAAAAAATTGAAACAAGTTTGACAAGTCCATAAATATTGATTTTAATCAAAAGTGTATTAGGCGTGTAATATTGAAGCTTATATGAAACGCCAATGAAACTGTTTTAGTACTACTTGCTTGCAGGAAGTTGTGATTATAATTTACACCTCAGCTGATGTTTATGTTATTTATTGTATTTTAATATTCAAGACTTTCTCAAATGCATACAAATATGGCACAGAATCATATATCTCTTATTCTTTAAATTTAATATTGAACTCCTAGGTGTACATTTTCATTTCACCGCGCCATCATATATCAAACATGGTCGTAAATCACGTTGAACGGCCGCTGGTCGGAAGTGAACGGTGATTTCCGTGTCGGGAGCGAAATCTGTTTGTTTTCGATGAAATAAATTATTGATAATACACTTAGAATACGCGAATATACCGTCGATAACAAATCGTTATGCAAACAGGCTACGCGTAGCACAGTGTGATATTTCAGCGATCTAGCGGGACAAACGGTAGTTGTCGAAATGTTTTAAATGTGTTTATGGATATTACAAATCAATAATAGAATGTCCTTTTTACCAGAAAATGTAAATGTTATTCCAAAAAATAAGGTATAATTAATTATTAATAGATGTATTAAATTTGTATCAAAAAGTCTTGCTATTTTTTGATCACAGTAGTACATTACAAGTAGAATAATTTTCTTTAATGCAAGAAAACAAAATTTCAGAAAATACGTATTTCGTAGCATAAAGTGTAGTTTAAATGTACAAATTGTTGTGAAAATTGACTAACATTTTGCAATAAAAATATATTAATATATAATTTATAAAAATGAATTTTTCTGAAAACTGATTATATAATTGCTAATCTAAATCTAATCTCACTTTACACTTTACACTTTGCACATTTTATATCTAACGATCTTATTACAAGTAAGCAGCCATTAGCTCGCTATTATTCGTGACGAATGATTGTTCGTCACGAATAATACCGATTACCAGGTCTCACCACGTAGAGGTTGCTGCGACTGGAGACCCGGAGATAGAAGGAATCAAAGCTCCTTCGATCTCCCTCTACATAGAGTTAACGAGCTTAATACTAAGTGCGTAACTATGAAAATCAAAGGAAAAGAAAATTCCCTTCGATTTCCAAAGTCTATGTCTGACTCTGCCAAATAATTATTTGAATTAAATGGAAGCTAAATGGAAATCGCGACACGGCACGACCATGTAACGGACTTACTGAGTCAGTCCCGTTTCCTCTTGTTGGATCTGACTCGAGAGGAAGTCGACCGACGCCTCCGAATCAGTCCTCCACACCCTGCACCCAACTGGGAGCCACTATGGGACCCGACTTGCATCCGTTTCACTGCGCTTTGGACTCACTGCATTGCGCCGGGAGCCTAGACTACACCAGATGGTAATACAGGGAGTAGAGAACCGATCCGAAGGAGCCGATTGTCTTCTTATCGAATACAGATTCACCAGGAGGACGCCAACCGACCTTTCTGTCCAGTTACACAGTTACTTCACTTATGACATGAAGTAACAGTGACCGAAATGGAGAACGGAGTTGCGAGTCCAATATGGACTTACGAACAAACAAAGGAATTGAACAAATGATTAATAATTATTTGGCAGAGAACAGACACTCGTACATCCATGCCTTAAAACTAACCAAACCAAACTAAGATACCCACAACCAATACCAAGCCAAGCTAATACTAAGGGAAACTACAAATAGGAGGGGCGCGTGACATGGACGCGCGATCGCGAGATCCATATCGATCGAAGGATCAACGACGAATGATCTCTCACCTTTCGCATACCTGTGTCGAGGGTCGCGGCTCGCTCTCGAACAAGAGTGGGGCAAGGGCAAACAACAACCGCGTGGCTGTTGATTCGACAGCTCGATGAATTTATCGAGAAACATTAATATCACAGCAAAATCATATTCCCCATCATTGTTTAAATAATAAGTCTTGTTAATAATTATTTTCACTACTGTCAGATATTAATATTTAGTTGGTGCAATCACGGTTCAGAATAAGCATTCATCGAACACAGTAATCGTGAGAAATTTTTCTATATCGTTATATCTGTTAACTGGAAGAACTAAAAATTAATTTCTGACAATAGTTACATTAATTATTAACAATATTTGTTCAAGCAATGACCGAGAATATGACTTTGCCGTAATATTACACCGCGCGGACAGTGGTAGATGCTTTTTCTAAAAATGTTCAAAATCATTACTAACAAATAAGTAACTAATTTGCGATTTCAGTCACCAACCAATTACGTTTCTTTTGAGTAGCTTCGTGTGTGGACGAGCTAATAATTTCCGAAATATCGGACCACATAAGTTTTGTCTCGCTAGATCGCTGGAATACATATCACACTGTGCGTGGGCCTGATTTTTTCGCTCCATTCTTAGCTAATATTGCGTATTCCTCCAGTGACGAAAAGGGGCACAAAGTCCAAGAGAATGTGACCAATTGGACGTCACGTGGAAATACCTGCACGGTTTCTCGATCGAATCACCTTTTTGAGTAACTGGCCGTGGCTGTGATTGACGGGCATCAATACTTGACGAAACCATCGATTAGAGATTGCCCTATCGCGCTACTGGTGATCCCTCTGCACACTGATATTTCGTGGGAGCCAGGAAAGTGCGTGTACTCGAGTGCAATAGCATAGTTCCCGAGGACTAGGTCTGGGATTAGCTCTTCCGGTGTGTACGATTGAACAGAAGTGACTCGAGATCCGTCGAAATTATGAAACGATGGATCAATAGTATTCCATGATTAAATTTTTATTAGACCGAAGAAAGTAGAGTTATCATGTTGTTTGAGTATCGCCAATTTTTATAGAGTGTGTGCAATTTCACATATTAATTTGAGTAGCAAAAGTACAAGAGGCATGAATTTTTAGGATGATCTAATATGTTACAAAACGTGACCAGTAGCTTTACTTACATTGGTAGGTTAGTAAAAATTCCTCACTGTTAAATATGTTGTAATTAAATATTAGAAGGTTGGGAGTGGGATAGACCTAATCGCCATCGATTAATTGTAGGAATTGCTCCCAGCTAGAAAGCTCGCTTAGGCGAGTTGACCTACCTGCTCGTTTCTATAGCGATGTCCCGGACATTATCAGCTGATTAGCGAATGCGACATATGGCCACGGTTGGTTTTATTAGATTATCGGCCACTTATTTTCAACCATACATCCTGGGGCAGTGTGGAACGACGATCTGAGCTTGAAAATTTCAACTTGATCGCGGTGAATCGCGCACGATTTTCTACATAGTAACTCAAGTAAGATTAAAAAATTTATTTCACATTACTAGTTTACTGTCAAGTGCAACATTTTGTATCCTTTATTCTTTTTTTATTATTTTTATATCTCCAGTACACGTGTGTATACAGTCAGTCTCATGCATATGCGTACTCTCTCTCTGTCTATTAAAGAAGTTTGTCTAAATAAAATAATATGTTCGATGTTTTTAAATAAGTGTTTCATCATAAATATGTATATCGACACAAACACAAAGAGTACGAATATGCATGGGACTGACTGTAAGTAAACGTATGTACTCTTGGAGGCACTGCACGAGCGCCTTTCCATTGAGAACCCACTATACAGAGTGGTACACCTGGCAAGTATTGCAAGGCGTTTAAACCACTTAAAATTGTAGCGATAGAAAGTAAATCATTTTTCGCAAAGTAATATTATTATTAGAGCCATCAACTTTCAGTATAAAAATACCAAACATCTTGTATCTGTCTATAACATTTTATGTATCAAATACTGTAGAGTGAAATAAAATATCGAACGTCGAGTTATTAAATCCTTAAAAAATGCAACATTTTAAATGTATAAATCTCCAAGAGCTGAGTACTCTTGCCCCTAAACGTTCTCACAACAACAATTTCGCTAATACGCCACAGAACTCTGCATTCATCTTCGCATAAGATCCGTAAAGAGGTGTAATCGCCCTAAAAACCTCTAATCTCCTAAACTGAACGACTACATCGCCGGTGGCACGCGTCTAACGCATACACGGATAGTGGTGGGGAGAACGTTAGGTGCCCCTCCGTCGTGATTATGGGGTGAACTCTTGGTACGGTGCCCCATAGAGGCCGACCCGCCCTTGTGGAGGGGGCAAAATACCCCCGGGGCAGTATATATGCTCTAAGAGCCCCATGCCACTTTCACAGTACCAAATTGTACCCCGCCTAGAACAGTCCACGTTTCTTATTTCCTTTTTCCGCCCGCTGCACACGGCTCGCTCGGCTATGCCGTGAAAAGAATATCACGCGCGACAGTTTCGTTAAAATTGCACGAAACTCATCGGTTTTGTGCCAAGTGATCAATCTGGATAAATTCAAGAAGGATCGTCCTCCTCGATTAATTCATCAAGTAAGGTTGTTTCGGGTGAATTGGTTCCCTAGTTTAAAACTTGGAAAACTTCAGTGATATTTAGAGCCTGGAACATTACCATGATTCACTTTTTGGTGGTGATAGTGACATTACCCTCCATGGGCTTAATTTTTTTCTAAAGTAAAGGCATTTACTTTGATATTTAAAGTTGATCGTCCTGCCAACCGTCATTGATGTTATTCATGGTTATTAGAGAGATTTTTATGAGAAAAGTAAAATTATTTAGTAAAATATTGATATATTAGTATGTAACTTGAAAGTAAAATTATTTAGTAAAATATTGATATATTAGTATGTAACTTGAAAGTAAAATTATTTAGTAAAATATTGATATATTAGTATGTAACTTGAAAGTTGCGTGAGCCCATAAACATTTAAGCAAGTAAATTTGATGCAATATGAGAACTGCGAAAATTGGAATTTTTAAAGAAGGGTATATTAATCCTGGAATTTGTTAAAAGTGATTAATGTCTTGCAAGTGTCTGATATTCTCTTGTTGTCTGTTCTTGCTGTGAAATTTATTTGTACAATAGAAGCACAATTAAGCTGAATTTTCTAAATCGTATATGTGCCACTGTATTTGCTGAAGAATGAAAAAATAATGATTTGGATGTAAGATAGAACTTCTATTGGTGTTTGTAAGTCATTCGAAAATGATTTGTTCTTCAGAAAGCACTAGCTATGTCCTCGGAGTACTCGTTCTGCAGCGAAGGAGGTTTCGACGAACTCTCAAGCTCTTCAGATTCGGGCTTCGACGTCAGTTTCGAGTCGCCGAAACACGAGATACAAGCGGACACTCTGTTTCCGCCGGCGAAGGAAGAGAAACGCAAGAAGACCAGGAACACGCGGTGCAAGAGCCCTACGCAGGTGAGAAAGCGTTCCTCAAGTTGTAATAAAGTACATCACTCGGTAATCTAATTGGGCACATACACTTTCCAAGACTTCCTAACAAGTAAAAACTATAAAATTAAGTAGTACTAGAAGAGAATTAATTTGGTTCGACAGTTGAGATTTTTGAAAACACATTCTAAAATATTTCACATATAGTCACATAAAAATTGTAACACTATTGACGATTATTTTTTGGCTATTTTTCTTATTAATTTCATAGACCGTTAGATGAAAACTACATCTGTTTTATGCAGTCTACAATATTGATTTAAATTTATGTTATAAAGAGAATTTTAAAACTTTCGTTCTATGGAGTTAATCGATTTGTGTAATGAACGGCTCAATTGTAAGTAACTAAAATTCCAATTGATCCTGAGTAGCGTCTAATCTACCCACTAAGAAACTACTCACCCGCTATAAATTTACCTCCACTCCAAGTTCTTCGCCACCAAGAACCTAAGAAAAGACGTTGAAAGACACGGGATGGAGAGAATCGATCAAAATGATCACGTGCAACTATTGATTCGCTCGCAGGTGCTCAGGCTGAAAAGGAACCGTCGGATAAAGGCGAACGATCGCGAGAGGCACAGGATGCACACCCTGAACGACGCCTTGGAGCGGCTCAGGATGGCGTTGCCCACCTTTCCGGAAGACACCAAGCTGACGAAAATCGAGACGCTTCGGTTCGCCCACAACTACATCTGGGCGCTCTCCCAGACGCTGGGAAACGCCGAGGCTGGTGAAATCACGGTAAACGTTGGGAACGTGACCGTCAGCATCGGTGAAAACGGGAACATGATCACATCTTCGACAGGAAGCTGCGCGGTGGCGGCTCAGAAACGATTAGGACCGTCGCACGCCGGATTCCCCTATCCTCAGGAGAGATTCGTCCCGGAGTGGCAGGAGTACGACTGCTACAGCGACCAGAGCGTCAGTCCACCGATGCAGTATCAGCCTTGTTTCGACCAGAGGATGTACCATCCTCAGCACCAGCTCCAGACGCCTCATCACATGGGGCACAACAGCATGTACCAGTGTCTTTAGAATTTTCGTGGCGACGTTGAACTCGTGGGACTTCGTGGACGGGTGGAGATTGGATACTGGGTGCAGGGAATCGTCGAAGGTTGAAGAAGTTAGTCTAGACAGTTACAAAGATGGGCGAAATTTTATTAGATTTATGGGCAATGACATCACCTGAACAAGGATCACGAATGAGTCCAGTTTTTTATTCGTTATTCGTGTTTCGCCCATCTCTGGTTCGAAGTTCATCTGCGAGGGAGAATAATGATGGATTCTTCCAAGTAGGATCCTCTGCAGTTTGAAAGTAACGAAAGCAGGGGAGAAAGATGGAAATATTCTAGAAACATGTTTGGTAATCGCGTGTTGCATGAGTCATCGCCACCATTGTAACACTGTGTTGAGCAGCGTGATCATAAGACCTGCTCAAATCCATCAGTGACGTCAGTGCAAAGTAGTGAATTAAACTCAATCGGTTTAAATTATTTAAATGAAGACTAGAAGAATGTACTCCTCAAATTTTCTGACTGCAAGTACCTTCATAGCAAATAGACTTCTCATAAATATCTATGCATCTTCGTATGTACATCTGAAGAAACTAGTCCCCAGTAATTTTTAGTTACTCACGCTATATCAAATTTTCAGTGTCATATTTTTTACAGTATTTATCAAGGACTGAAGACCAAAGAATTTATCTAGATTGTAGCAAACACAATTCAATTTCTCCATTAGCTTCAATTCTTAGTGTTCTGATGAATCTTTCGACTCAGCATCCTTCACGAATCTAAAACAACAATGTAATTTACAAGCAACATGATTCTCCTGCTGCATGTAAATTATACTCCGATCAACAATAGCCTGCATATCCTATTTAAAAATTCGAAAAGTGCTAACGACCAATTTTGTGTAATCGTTGGTCGTTCGAGCTTAGTTCGCGTGATTGTAAAAAGAGTAGGCCAGTGCGAGAAAGATGATCGTTATTTACTTTCTAAGAGAGCATTCTATCTGCAACGAATTTCTAGAATTAAGGTTTTAGCCGTAGATCGATCGTAGCATGATTTTAGTTTCGGTACTCTCGCGATCGTTGGAGACGCGTCATCATTGCCATGGAATCGATATCACGATTCACGAATGTTTAAACACGTACTAAAATCGCGTTCCTTTTCTTTTCTAGTCATCGATGTTCTTAGGTTGATCTCGAACGTTTGATCTCACCACCCTCGTTTCTAGATTTAGGTTAATTTAAGCGTGCATCTCCGTCAGTGCTCTTATCGGATTGTGAAGTCACCGATTCAGGGAATATATATTGTACAGAATTTACATCTTATCAATAAATCATATTTTACCTAGCCCACTCTGCTTTATCAATTTCATCTCGAAAACCGTCGTCATATTGATCACCTTCATACGATGGCATTAGTTTTCAGTAAAATATCGCTGATATACAAATGAGACTACTATGACTGATAAGAGAATGAAATATAAAATCTTTATATTCAGTACAAGCGTAAAATAAAAATTTTAAATGAAATTATTTTTGTCTGAAAATAGGCTCCAACAACGAATGAAATTACAAAAAAATACAATTAAATTCTATAGTTATCACGGTCACACTGATCCAGTCACGTTTTCCTCGATGAACAATCTAACACCATAGTCATGGTGTCCAACTGATGCCAGATAAACCACGTTTTCGTTCAGTAATAAAGCTACGGTTTGAAAGAGGGCGAATAGATACGCAAACATTAAAGTTACGTTTAAACCAGTTATCGTCTTACAAACGAGCGTGCTCGAGCCACTTTGCAGGAATGAATTCCTGTTCGAGAATGAATGCACACGTGCCAGGACACGTGTCCTTTGTAGGAATCACTGCGGGGCAGATGTATCACAAGTTGCGCCTGAAATTACGCCTACCCGCCTAATCCGTCGGATTACATCAGGAACGTGACTTCGAAACGCTCAAAATCTCTTGCCATCGGAAGAATCGACCTTGCAACCTGTCACGGTCTTCCTTTAAACTCAAATTAACACATCATATTCACTTACTGCACGTAGACTAAATCATTACAGGATTATTCGTTTCAAATAGAATTTAAAATAAAGGAATTTGTAATAAAAAAAAGTTGGATATATTCTATACCATCTGTACTTGATCGATAAACAAAATTCTGAAGTTCGCTTTAGAGAACCCTTTATTTAACGCACATCTCAATTGCAGAATAGGAATAGAAGTTCCGCAATTCTCTTGTGCGAATAAATATTATTGGTAGAACAGACGTCGACATGGAAGTTGCAAGACCGTCAGGCAAATATTATTTTTCCATTCTGAGTTCAGCAGTTCAGATATTTTGATAGTCCCTGTCCCGCTTCCTCTCCATTTGATGGAACGATACTTGGGTATTTATTTTCCTAACACTTGGCTACCGTGTAACGAAAATGAAACACCCACTTGTTCTTGTTATGGAAATTATTTTCCTCTGGAGGCGCTTGATCGATCGATTTTTCTCGATGTTTGATAGAATTGGATTAGTGTACTTTCAAACACGATAAAAAATATTTGATATTCAATTCAATTATTAATATACAGTTAGTCCCATAAGTATGTCTTTCTATGTCTATTGAAGAAATTTGTCTAAATTAAATTATGGGTTTGATGTTTCCAAATCAATGTTTCCTTATAAATATGTACATGAACAAAATTTACACATACATATGTATTTACAATGAAAAATGTATAATATTTGGAAACGTGACATCTATCATTTAATTTAGACAAACTTCTTCAATGAACATAAAAGGTATGAATATTCATCGGATTGACCGTACATTTTGTTCCGTTCAATACGAAAAATATGTATTAAATTAAAACCCATTATTTTATTTTCGTTATTTGGAAAGGTTACCTAGATAAGATTATTGGCCATGTCTGATGCTTTTATTGTACAGAGAGATAGAAAATATATTTTTTCAGCACAGCAGCGATTGCTCAGCGCATTTAACGACTTGATCAATAATTTCGTATACAAGGCCTATTTGCAAACAAGCTGCAAGCTGCGACGAATCCGTTAGCACGCTCGATCGTTTCCCCAAATCTCGCCAATAATGGTAATGCTTCAATGGAACCATTATGTCGGCGACATGGAACTGTGTGCATAGCGCGACAGACGGCCAGGAGCCGTAAAGGTGTTGGATTTTGGGGGGATTCAATCAGTTTTTGCCATGGCCTCTGCACCCCGTAACTGCTTCCAACTTTAGGGGTGCGACGGCGGAAAATAAGAAATCGGAAACACGGGCGATTTATTTCCTGAAATTACGCTAATGTGGGTTCGTCCAACACACAGTCGTTGTAAACAACTTAGACTCTAAACTAAAATAGAATTTTAAAACGTTATCTTATTACTTTGTATGTCATCTTATAACTTGTACTTTCAAATCTGTGTAAACACTTTCAAAACGTCGATAGATTTTCATAAATTCCTTCCTCATGATTTAATACATAGCCCAATAATGTATTAATTAGAGTAATAACTTTTCTTTCAAATTTGGAATGGTTTACGATCGAAAGGGTTAACAGATGAAAAGACTGATGCATTCTGGAGAATGTGTTTTACTTTTTCACCAAGCTTGGTAAGCTTTTGATGTACTGTTCACAGTACGAATGTGTCCACCAATCGTCTGTGCGTTCAAAGGTGACGGAACAATGCTCCCAACGGGTCGCGTTCTCCGGTTTTTGTTTAAACAACGATTCATCGAGCATTTTTTTTTACGGGCCGTAAACATCGAGCAGTCGCGTTTCCAGGCGCAGTGATTTCGCTTTGATCGACCTTTCGTTGGGTCGTTTCCGTCGAGTGCACATATCGATCGCTCGCAGGGCCCTCATTGTACCGGGGCGCTGGTCTGTATGGTGACATACTGGTGGCTGACAGAGGTGCTCCCCCGTGGAGAGCACGGGTAGAAGCGGAGGGGTACCGTAGACGGGCTCGAAAAGGGGAGACCAGTTTTCCTAATTCATGAAAATTCGTGAAATTACCTTGACCGATCGCTGAACACTTAATCGAAGATTAATGGCCGAGCCTCTGCATCGAGACCCTTCCTGATGGAATAATTCACCAGGCTCGATTGGCCCTCGAGTGCCAAATAAATTGAAAAATTGAACCATTTTTTTCGAAGTATTGCAGAAGGTTCTCGGTATATCCATGAAAATTCAGGAAGCTACACTCTGACGGATCACTTGGTTGGAGATTGAAGATTGATCGTGGTGATCCATTTTAATGATCTAAAGGTGGAAATGTTGTAGTGTCTGTGAATGTAGAAAGTACAATCTACGCGAAGTAGTAGAGAAGTAGCAGGAAATTAATATCTCTTAAAATTAATTCCCATTAATTTTACAAACGTACCAATTACAATTTTACATTTCCATCTCGTGAAGCATCCCTTATTTTTCATCTTGTCTGCGATCCAATTTGTCTCAAATTAAGTAAATTAGGAGGGTAAGTATATACGAGGTTTCCAATGGAAAATTAAATCGAACAAAAGGAACGCCGATCGAGAAACGAAACAACCCTCGCGTGTGTTTACCCCAAAAGACTGTCGACGGACAGAGGAGGGTGTAAAAAGAAGATTCAGACAAACATCTTTCGGCATCGTATTTCGGCATCTGTTTAGGCATAGTGCCGTAGGGTAGCGGGCTTTTCATTGCAAGTTGGCATTTGCAGGCCTTTGTGGTAAACCACGAACAATGCCGGTCAGACAACTACGTCATGGGACACACCCCGCGAACACTACAGAATTCTCTGCGGTGCGTGCGCGGTGGGCTTGCTAAAATATGGAAAGCCTTATTTGAGCTTGAGATCGACGCCCCTGACACACCGAATAAATTGAATTAATTACGACGAAACGTGAATGTTTATTTCTACGACGTCTGCGCAGATACTTGCAGTACTACGTCACACGAGGGATAATATCTCTGTGAAATGCATATAGTGCAAAAGGGAAAAGCAACAAATTTGTTTCAAGTGTCGTGCATGTGGTTCTCTAAAAATAAGATAATATTTTATTTTACTATTATATTTGTTATTCTATTGTATTGTATTCTATAATATAATATAATATTATATTATTTTATATTATATTGTACTTTTTATTTTCTCTGGAATATAATTATGGAATATAAGAAGTGAAAATAGAACTTGGAATAAAAGTTTCGCGACATTTGAGGTTGTTAACAAGAATTTGACAACAACTGGCGAGAGTCTACACGCCATGGTTTGACTCTCGCGATGGAAATACAGGGGACAGATGTCTACGGGGGGCAGGTGTACCCCAGTGTACGCGTGCCAACCAACCCCCCACTGCGCTGCCATTCAAGACTATAATTTACTTGAAGAATGCCCGAGCCAGCCAGGCATTCATCCCGGAATGACGTGGATTACTGGTCCAGGGAGCAACCAGTCCTCCAAAGTCGATCGAGAATCATCGTATCCCCGACGATCAACGATAATGTTAACGACTCTACGTTCTGCTGCGCATGGGGTTTTATTTATAACCCGTAATAAATTTATACAGGGCAACTGCAACATTTCCTCGAGATTGACGATGTTTTGGAAAAATTCCATTTATTTTACATTTGACAAAAAAAGTCTTAAATTAAAATAAATAAACTCTCTTCTTTTACTATAAAAAAAAAAACGATTATACTGTAACGTGGTTTCTTAAACAATTATATACAATTCGCTGTTTGTATTATTTTATTTTTATTTATTCTGAGAAGTTGGTTCAGGCAGGCTGATTGCACGTGTTCATTATATTTAATATACCTCCCTATTGACGTTATTCATTAATAACATCAACCGCCCTGACACTTAAGCCAGGCTTTAATCACATGTAAAACCGGGATTAAAACCCGTTCCAAAGGCTCGTTGGACAAATCATTGATTTAACGTCATTGTGAAGCGTTCGTAGCAACGTACGTTTTATTGGGCCTGTAGGGTGAGCTTAGGCAGGATTACACGCACGCTGAAAACACATTTGATCTGCAGATTTACATCCCTCTCCGTGCGGGTGCGTTTTATGCGAATTCGACGGACTCCGAAGACAACTCATTGAAACACTGGGAATGATTTCGACGAATAGTTGATATATATACCATTGAATGTAATAATTGTACAATTTTATTAGAGTGTTTATTTCTCTACTATCTCGTCCCTTATAAATTGGAAATTCAAAACTCAAGAGAAATCGTTTCCAAAAAATTATGAACGTCGGGGGCAATTAGTAAGAATCGTTCAGACAACAGTAAAGGTAACGGCAGTGGATATAGAGTTTCATTCTCCACGGTCGAGTAGGCTAGTTTCATAAATTCATCGAGCAAACGGTTTTCCCTAATTCTCCAAATCGTCGGCAAATAGTAACTCAATATCGCGATCGGAGCGCCCTTCGAATTTCCAAATCGCTGGCAAATAGTAACATAATATGGTGAATGGCGTTTCTTCAAGGAGGATCAATAGAGGTGGAGCAGCCTAATTTCACGGAACCGTTACCTTCGTGAATGCTCAGGTGATCGACGTTCTCGTAGGTCAGCGGTCAGTCAACCTGGCCTAAGAATGAGATGTTCCATCTCCATATATCAACAAATAATAACTGTTCTTTGAAAAACAGCTCTTTATTAAAAATTTGGTGCGAAAATGCTCGGGCAGCGTAGTTGACAGAATAGTCGATGCTACCTCGTTTTTCAAGAACGTGTAAAAAGCATGTGGACCGTCACGATCAATTTTCGAACAGCTGAAACGAGCCGGAAAATAGCCCTTTATTATTCTACGAAGTCATACACAGCAAATAATCGATGTACTTTTGTACAATTTCTAAAAATATAATGTGTGTTTGTGCACCAAGGTTAAATTAAATTTTAAATACATACATTTTTACATACAGTCAAAACTCAATGATTTATTTTGATAATAATAAACATTATTCGTAAAAAATGTTGTGATTGGTTCAGTTTTGCTCCTCACTGTAAATGTTGCACCATTTATGCGTTGCTAGAGAAGATTGCTGGAAGCACCAGCCAGGGTCCATTTAAACATATGCAATGTTATTCCTACACTTTACACGGTGCCGGTCCCATAAACAGTCAAGTGGTGCCGTAGCTCGTGCCCCATAGACTTCACCATCCTCCTCGCACCCCAAAAAGTCCCTCTACCCCCTCGTACCCCTCTCACTCGGCCCGTGCCCCCTAGCAGTCACTGGCTGGCAGCTCATTAAACACCCACAGCAACCCTCGGCCACCCCTCACCCTGATTTAACTATTGTTTAGCTTACGTGTGTGCGTCATCACCCACAAGGGGAACGATCTGGACGCGTGTGTGCGTCGTTTGACGAATGTACGGGGTGTAGATGAATGCTCCGCCATTTTGCGAGGGACCAGTCTGTCGCCATCGTACTTTCGTCGAATTTTCAAAAAGGAAAAGTTTCATTTAGCTGTTACTCCTCCATTATTCATTTAAATCTACCAATAGAATTTTTCGATTTTCAATATATGCATCTCGATGAAAGTCTTGGTGTTTAAAATAATTTTTGAATTTCTTTTGGCGTGAATTTGCATAGTTTCTCTGAAAGTATTTAATAACGAAGAATGGAGAATGTGTTTCATTGCTTGGTTAAAACTTTTTCGTTCAACAATTGCAGATTTCTCGTTCGTGACCGATTCCTGTTACACCCTGCATATTTTCGTCATAGGTGGCACGACCACTAACGACGGGTCTCGCGTGAATGTGTTCACCAATACCAAAGAGATTCAACCAGCCATCTGTCCGTATTTTGGCGGTCGACGTACGAATCGCAGTGGTTCTTACTTTGATGCACTCCACGCAGGAGTTCATATCATCGTGTATCTTGGGTGTAGCGATGGGATTAACCCCTTCTTCAGGGTACCCTTCCTACATTTACAAATTTAACTACAGTTGGATCACTGCTGTTGTTTCAATCACCATGTGTAGTTAAAATTTCGTCAGTATTTCTGATCCTTTGGTAAACCTGAAATTTTGCACAGAAAGATTTAAACAGTATTTAATTTTTATTCTATGTTTCCTTTCATACTATATTTAATTCTTCATTTATTTTGCATAACGTCATTCCTGCATAGATATGTAAGGGTGTGCATATGTATATAATGAGTATATAAAATAATATACTGACAATTGAACAAATGTGCCGAGGTTCAGTTAAAGTATTATGTCTAATTTCTGTCTCCTGTTGGATTAAAATAAATGAGAATGTATTGAACTATAATTAATACACACGGTGAAAGAATAGTTTGATTATTGTGCAAATGGAGTCGACCCCATCACTACCAAATGCAGGGTAAGAAAATTAGATTTCGACTCGTATCAAAAGGACGTCCTCGAACGATCCCTTCAGGGATGCGATAACGAGACTGAGTGGTATCTAAGGACCCAGGGAATTCCTTGCATCGATTATCGTTTCCTGTCCAAGTTATTCAATCTGAGCTTGTTAAGCTCTCTTTTTACACCCATTAATTTTTAAATAATCCTATAAAATAAAAATATGAAGACGTAATTTAACGAAGTACGTGTGATGTTTTTTAATAGCGTCCAGGATTACATTTTAGTTTACGTAGATCGTAGATGAAATAATAATTGTGCGTGACGAGTCGTTGGCTTTTTACGCCATTAGCACCCTTTCCCGAGTTCGCTTCATTATCCACCTAAGTCGAATCGCGGATATTGAGCACCGCCGGAAGTACAGAAGTGACGTGTCCCGCCATCGAGTACACCGGCTTCTGCTTTGATTGTGATCGTTTCGACCCCACCACACTTTCACCCCTTTCTCCCTCCGACCACCCCGTTTCCAGCACCGCCCCACGCTACATTACTATTTCATAGCAATCGCGCCGCGCAAGAGACGATTACTGTGGCCTAGCCGCGAGTTAAAAGCCAAATCGCAATCTGACATGGGTGATCAACATTTCATACTACAATTTGCAATATTTTTGCATACTGCAGTGCGACGCGAAGGATGGCAGTAAATACTGGGTCAAACTGCAGCTCTATACTCGACGACGATACTGAAATTAGATATTCTATTTGTGCTTGTTTTATAAATAAAAGGCGATACAATTTTTCAACGTTATGGAGTCTTACACTTAGAAAAGAACTTCAAGAACTTCTCTTAGTTTACAGAATATCTTGCATTCGCGTTTATTATATTCATCGTAAATATTGATCTTCCATAAGGAGGTACAAAAATATTCACGACATGAATGAATAATGAGGATTGCCACAGTAGTGGATAATTGATTGACTTTTTCAGTCGAGTAATACGAGACGGCAGACCGTTATTTTGCTCAGGCGACCATTACTCTGTTTAATCACCTGGTTACGAGCTGCGGTCTCGATTCAGTTGCGCTTCGAGGTCGTTGAAGACGTAATTAGGGCATACGGTGTTCCATATTTGTTGAAGAGAAGACGAATCTCTTTTTCGAATTTTTTTATACATGATCTACTCGTAGGTGTTGCGAGCAATTTTCGACTGTCTATTGGACTTGGTCAGATATTCGAAAACATTGTAAAAGTGAAAATAGAAATTTTAAGAAATAATTCCTAGATGTGTAATATTTCAGTTGAAATCCAAGCACACCATACCATCTGCGTTTGAAGATCTTTGATTGCATATTGAATTTCAAAAAGTTCGTTCGTCAGAAAATTCTGATTTTTTTACGCGACGCACAGCCACATTCAAAGAAGAAAATAACCAAGGGGTGTTCGATTTTATCGAACCCTTTCCCGCTAACAAGAACGTAACGGGAGCCCCATGGACCTCGACCGCGACTTCCTGTTTCCCTCGGGGTTTCCATTGAAAAAAAAACTCCGCTATCCGGATGCAAGCGGCGTTCCGTCTGAATGTGGAATTCGTCAGAGAAATAATTCACTGAAACGGATTTAGGAAGTCCACCCTAGAGGATCTCACGCTCAGGCTATATCGGCTACACTGAATCACGAGGGGCTCGTTACGATTAAAAAGAAATCGACGCTTGGGTACGTGCAATAGTATCTTCCAAATTGCGAAAAAACTAGTGAAAATCGACTGAAGTGGCACACTTTTGAAGGGTCAAAAGCGCGAAAATCCTTCCCCTCGCGATTTCCCTCTGATCTCTGCCGCGAAGTGGTGAGTTTCAAAGGAACCGACGGCTTTTCTTACAACGCCGCAAGGAACGACCGTGAAACGTGCGCACGCTTCAGCAGGAATTCGGGGTGGCCATTCGAACGGAGGTGGTCCGAGGAAATTTTCGTAAAAGCGTATTAAACCACCATACGAGAAACTCGAGGCTCGTGTGAAAACCGCGATGGGAACTTTTCCCTTCAATTGCACTTTATAATTTTGATTCCAACACTTCTCAATTCTCAATTCTTTCGATTATTCCAGGGTAGTGTTAAAACAATTCTCCTAATATATTTCACACTGTATATGTCTAAATGATTCAAAACTGTTAACCATCTGTGGGCTGAATTGCTTATTGAATTTCTATGGGAGAAATCGCTTATTTTAAACAAATTTCTACAACAGGTATACAGGGTACGAATATTTATGCAACTGATCGTAAGTGATTGTACTGGGAACAGAATGTATCATGCAGTAATCTCAAATTTGTTGTATTAAATGCAGTTTAAGTGGATAAGGTATTCTCAACAGGACTGTTGCGCTAACGCAATCGAATTAGCAGGGATTCTCTTGTCGACGGGAAACCGGCTATGATATCTCAATTACGGCCACTTTTACACGCCGGTGGACGGGCACGTGCGTGACGGTGTGAAGTTTCCCGCTATCAATTTCTCAAAGCCAACCACCCAGTGATAAAGCCACGTGGCGATGGCGTTTAGTCGCGTTTCGGTCTTCCTCCTCACGTGCCGCAGGAATCGAGCACGTGGCCATTATTACACACAGTGGTTGCTAATTCGTGGTGTGCCCTCGAAACGAGGGAGGAAGATCGATTGGGAAGCGCGATGAAATGATCACGTTTAACACGAGACATGTAACCGCAATTCAGAATTATTTAAATGACTGAATCACATTACTGGTATTTTAATTCTGAAGTATATACCTTGTGATAAAAATATTAAGCAATGAAAATTGATATGTTATGCCGCTTCCTCGAGTCTTCGAGAAAAAAATGCGAGCACCTGGCTTCGTATTTTTTCCACCCTCGTCCGGAAACGATTACGACTTCGATAAGGAAGACAGTCGTTGAATTTTTTAAAAGCTTACTTCCGCGCGTTAACAAAAATCCATCCATGAAATGGCTTTCCTGTCGATACGTTACGACTCTACCAATCGACCACGTCCATTTTCCAAGAGAGCGGAGGGGTGAACGAGGGAAAATCAAACAGCGTGGCTAGTCGCGACGACCGTGGCGAATCAATTTTAATGCATCGCAGAACGTGACTTTCGGGGGTGCGTGCCACCTTTGTGGACCACCGGTCGTGTAATTTCAAGGTATTTAGGCGTCCTAACGAGAACGACACCCTCCACTTTCGTGGAGTCGCAAGGTGATTGTGGATTACCGGAACTATTCGTGTAATCCAATCTCCGTTGGATAATCGGTGGCAAACCTTTTCCAAAAACCAGTTGTAAATTTTCTGATAATAAAAACAAATTTTCTTACAGGAAAGAATGAGAATAATATTAAAAAAGTTGTCCACTGTTCGTCTAGCTGTATTTTTATTCCGTTGCAAATAAATGAAAATTATATTCCTGTAAGGTATGGAAGATGGAAGTGCTAATTAAACTGACCACAAAGTGTCATCGCCAGTATCTCGTATCACGCCCATAACCCCAGCGATCCTTTCCAGCCAATCGCCTTATCCGCACTTTAGCATTTCGAGCTATCGCCACGTGCGGCCACGTGACCGCAGGACGCAACCCTGATACACCTCGCCACGTGCGCATTTCGCGCGCGACCTCGCTGTTGATTCAAGTACGGATTACTCACAGATAACACCTCCGTGGAAAAAAAACGGAAAGAATAACAACGATGATCCGATTCGTTTATAGCTAAAACGTCGCGTGCCACCGCGAGTGCTTTTTTGGGAAGAATTAAAAGAAGAATACTTCGGTGAGGATTGTTAGTTCTTCCTGTCGGACGTCTGAAGTGGCAACATCTGTTGATGTTACATTTGAATGACGCCACGAGTGCGCTGGAAACTTCTGTTGCTTCGGAGATTTATTAAAAGAAAAATTTCATATGAAGATTACATGGTTACATCATTATAGAAATAGGAAATAAGGAATTATAATATTACAGTGACAAATTATTAGAATATTCCTGTACTGTGCTGGTGACTTCCACGCTTTTCGTATATTTTCACAGCACTGGATGTCTTCTAGAGCAACTTCAACAAATTGTCGTCTAGTTTGTGTAATTTGTACTAATTTTAAAAGTGGCGATCATCTTGTTTGTTAATATCGATTGACGAATCGTTTGTGGCCAAGCTTGAGCCACGACACGTGTCGGTGGAACACCAGGGCAAAGTAAGCGTAATTGAGGTATAAAGGGCGAGAGATTCTTGGCCAATTGGAATGCTTGCACCCTGTTGTGACACGTGACTTCGACGCGCGTGCGAATCGTTTGGTAGCACGTGCAGTGGTGTAACTAATTCCGAATTAATTCGATGAATCTAATCTACGTATTTCGTGCTGTGGCCTGAATCTTTCACACATATTATTATGACACTATTAACACAGTCGCGACCGCTGACGTGAATTCACGTCACTTCAAATTCCATTCCCGGTTAGGAACAAAATTATGGAAATCTTTTTATTTTATACACTACATATTTACAACATTGATATTTCAAAACATATTTTGTAACTTTTATCTTCGCCCCAACGATATAAATTTGCGATGTCCACCTTCAGAATGTTATTATTTTCGTCAGCACTCGGTATTAGAAACTTAAAATATCTGCCGGTCACGAATGTGTTAATAAAAATAAAGAGTCTTGTTGGGTCGATTTTTCTAACTAGAGCATCAGTCCAGAGAACAAATCTCGAGAACAGTATCGAGAATAAAAAAAAAAGGAGCTTGTGTGCACAGAACTATAGTCAAAGGATCGCCTGGGGATATTTAACCTGTCTTGCATGTCGGTAAATGTTTGGGCCACGTGAAGCGCTCCTAGCAGTTTGCAGAACGTTTTAATTAAAGTACGCACAACGACGAAATAAAATTATTCGACCGTCAATGAAGTGGGCAAACACGATGCTAACGTGGCGTATAACTGTCAGAAATTAAAGGGGGTCGTAAACTCGTTCGTTTGAATTTTCCTGCATACTGTACACAGCGATTCTTGTATATCTCAAACAAGAAAAATAATAAAAAGCATGGTACCGAAGAAATTCGATACCTATCGCGTTCATAGGTTTTAAATAAATTTAATGATCAATAGGAACCTCCCTTAACGTTTGAACTCGTCTATTTTAAGCCATCTTCCAAATAAAAATCTATAAAAGAATTAAGAAATTTCTTTAAGGTTTGAGAATTTGTAGAAAAATTATTTATGAATTATTTTTGAAATAACAAATACGTACTAACATTCAGGATTTAAACGTAATAGGATCGTTGTCTGAATTATTCCCTGCACTTGATCACTATCGTACCAAATCTTATTCAATTTACATCTTTTATTCATCCATCTTCGTCGTTTGATTTGAAATAGAAATAGATTTAATCGCGATGAAGTGCGCTCCATTATGGACGATAACGCTAAAAAAATTGCGACGGAATGAAAAAATTGAGATTTTCGCGACCCCTGCTCGCATGATCGTACGCACCCGCACTCGAATCCGATCGAGATAACGAGTCTCTCGCATGTTGCTACAAACGAATTCGTACCCTTCGACCGACAATAAACTGTATTATCTTGGATCGAGGCCACTCGATGCACCCCATCGACATCAAAGGGAAGAATTCGATCGAGCGGGGCGATCGATAACGCAATAACGCTGGATACTCCACCTCGCGTGTAATTCTATACTCGTCCAAGAATAGTTATGCACCCATTCCTTTGATGTTTCTTTCACGTGTTGAAAAGTATACCTCGCACCGCAATTATTCAGTCTTTGCATAGTAAGTGTCGAATTTAACACGCGAGGCACGTGTAAAACCTATTATTGGAAATTTTACGAGGGCCTATGAGAAAATTTAAAAGAATAAATGGTTCGTATCCATAGAGAGCTCATCAGATTTTCTCAGTATTGATTTCATTTTTCTGGGGTATTATTGATCCACTGCAAATGAATTCATTGTTACAGTGATGTAATACAAATTCATGCTTTTGAGAATTATAAGTTATGGTATACATTCACGAATTAAAAACTTAGCTCACTAAAATGTACTGAAATCAGAAAATTTGGACTGTAAAGGATTAAATCAGGATTAAAGCATTTTATTATCAAGATAAAATTCTGTTCATTTTCTTAGCGAGATGTCCCAATCCTTCTCAAAGTAAACCCATAATCTAACCCCGTATCGATGTATCAGAATTGAATACTTCAAGCAAGTTGCCCTCACCATTTGCGTACGAACCTACCCCGAGAGGGTGAAACTCTGCTAACCGTCGTCTACAGTGCTAAAAGGGTGCACCGAGGTGGATCGAAACAGAAACAAAGAGGGCACATTAAAACCTATTCCGAAACTCGTCTACTCCGAATAATCAGATACCTTTCTGTTACAACCAGGTGAGCCTGCTCGAGCGAGTAACGCCGTTTGGCGTTAACGCCAGGGCTCTTGTATGCGCGGGCACTATAAACGCCGTCTACGTACAATGGCTGATCTTAATCTCCCGGTTACTGGTTACAGCGGGGACGGGGGCCCATTTACCATTATGTTTGCACTCCAGCTATCACTCCATTGTCTCAGTTATCTAATGGGACATCGACTGGATTGCTTTTCGTGACAACGGATTTGTTGACTCCCGATCGACGCGTCTATTTCCCGGAACTAGTCGTTCGTGTTGTGGTTGTCGTGTTTTTGAATTATGGTTGACTCACATTGGTGGTCGATGGGAGTCAGAGATAAGTGTCTTTACACTCCATCTGTAAGTAATTTTTGAAAGATTTTCTCGTGACCACGAGTGACTTTGCATTCCTCCGTTTCGAATTGTTTCTAGCAAATATTAATTTACAGTTCAGTGGTTTGATATTTGAAATCGAAGGATCCCATCAGAATTTTGTGCCCAGATTCTACAAAAAACGAAGACAAAGCAAATGATTTGAATGCGAAGTCCATGTAGGAGTTTACACGCAGAGATAGTCGCAGATGTCTGACGAAGAGTGCTGGCCACTTAAAAACGAAGTGGACCGACTAGGCCCGGTGGCTGAGCAAAAGCAGTACAGTTGCCATTCGTGGTAAAATAATATCGAGGAGAGAAAAAAAGGCTGCACGCGCCATTGACCTTCTATAAAACGTAACATCGGAACGGGCAAAAGTAGAGGGTGGCAAGCCTGTTGGGGCAGTGTACACAAATAAACACCCGGGCAGAAATTATTTTCCGAAGGGTTCGTTAAAAGTATTGTCATTATTTTTTGCTCCTTGGGAAGTTTACGGGGGGAGGCTTATTCTGCAAAATTATTTGAGCGATTAAAGAATAAAGTCACATCTCTACTTCAAGGGTGGAAGAAAAGATCAAACTTTTCGCTGTAATTTAAGTTTACGTCCTACATTTTGAATTTATTATTCATACGCGTTTTCGAGCAAACGAAAGTTATCTAATAATTAATAATAACAGGGTAACAAGTACTCTGCAGTAATCCCGATGCACCCAAAGACTCTGTTGATTCCTTTTCTATTAATAAAAGGGATAAAGTACGGATTATTTAGTTCATATCGCGGACACTGGGTTTCTAAAGAGATAATGATCGTTCCTAAGAGGAAAACCGACGAACATAATACGCGAAGATTCCCTCGGGACAAAGGAGGACGAATCCCAGCTAGCCACGCGAACAAAAGAATCTCTCAGCAGGGTATTCCCTAGAAACGAGTTCCCGAATGGCAGATCTGTTCGATCGTTACGTATTTCAAGAGTAAATCAATAAAAATAATTTTTATCGCAATTGACAACAAACAGTGGAATATTTTAACTCTGTATGGACCGAATTTGCTTTTTCTGAAGATAACTTGGAAAATTTACTTTGATATAGCAGGTTGATGATGCTGCCAACGATTTTATGTATTTATGATATAAACTAATATAATAAACACGTATTAAATATAATCAAAAGATATGTGCACCTATGCAAAATGAAATAACAATATCATTATAATAATTGTAGAATATTTTCAATACATATTATATACATTTTACGTATTCTTGTCTATATTATTGCAGGTAATAATTGCGTATAATCCGCGGTCTAGTTATCAGAGACATTACATAATTAAAATGTATACGTCGTCTTGTAAAAAAAAAACTAAGATTATTAACTAAAGCATCGACGTATTAGCATGTGACCTGAAGGTTACACGAGCCATAGAGGGTTAAAGAATTTTGCTTTACTCTTCAACCTTACGTCTATAGACGATTCGAGGGACTTAAAAAATGAATCACGCGAATGACAACACGAAAGGGACTTAAGTCGAACACGCACCAGTACCTGTAGTCCCTACGTTTGTCACCCCAAAACTGTCTTTCCAGACGAACGCTCAGGCAAAATGAAAATCGCTCGCACGTGATAATGCGTATGTCAGTCCATCCCCCTCTGTCTGATCGAAACTACCGAACAGAGAAATGCTAATTAGATTCTAATAGTTTTAATTTCATCCTGACGTGGATTTTCCAGCGTGCGCAAACGAGACACGAAACATTCGGTCTTTATTAAAAACTTCGAGCGACATTTCATACATTTAAAACATGTACGATGTGGATACGCCATGTTTCGCAGCTTTCGCGCGCAACAATAGAGAGATTTTCGTTTTGGGGGACGTTCGTATGCTTCTGCGTAGTGATAGGAGCAAAAAAACTCGGTGCGAAAATCCGCGTGGCAGCTTAGTTGACAAAATAGTTGATGCCACCTCATTTTTCAAGAACGTGTAAAAAGCACGTGGACTGTCGCGATCAATTTTCGAACAGCTGCGACAAGCCGACCGCGTGTAATGCTCGAAATCGAGATCAGTTTCTGGAAGACTGACTTGATGTATGCTGATTCTACATCAGCAATAAATTGGCGAGCAAGTTTGTATTGTGAATTTATTATTTTCCGAACTTTGTAAATCAGTGTAACGTTTATTATAATAATCATTTATGTTCATTTGATGACGATGTCATTCACGAGCATCGATCAACATTTTTTAAAATTTAACTTTCTCCAAGCTTTAACTTTAAGTCTTAAGCTTCATATTAAAGTGTTATACAATTAATATATGTTATCTATATCATCTCACACGTACGTATTATTTAATATTTCATTTCATTTTGACCAACATACAAGTAAATAGATTCATTTCTTTGGTTCTAGTTAAAAACACCAAGGAGTTATAGTAAAATTAAATTCTCATTTCCACACAAGAATTTAAATCTTTCGCACTAGTTGGGCTTCATCCCTAACGAATTCTGCGAATGTTGGGTATCCTCAAGGAGGGTATCATCGATCTCACCGCCGTGAAAAACAAACTGGCCACCCATCGTCGATCGGTGCTCCATTATCTCCGGACTGTCACGGCTTTAAAGGATTACACGTCGATTACGAGGCTCAATTTTAAACTGTACGTCTCCCTTCTCCCAGCTACGGTCTGGCAACCCTTTGCGGGTTACTCCATGGTTTTACAATCAGTCACTCGTGCTGTGACACGTCCGACGACCCGTCAAAGGGGTTGCCTCTTTCCGAAAAGCGGATTACGTTTCTCATTCTGCATCCTTTCTCCTTTCTTTCGCACTCCAGATAACAAATCGATGTCCTGGGATCCTTTCAGATCGATTGATCGATGAATTCTGACTTAAGATAGCTGGTAACTTGGGTACTTTAGTTGGAAGCATCTGAGGTGTGCAGAAGTTCATTCTGATAGTAGATGACAAATGGAAATTTCGTACGAGCTCTGTTATTTAGCAACACATGGTCTAGCGTTTGTAGCGAAAAAGTAATGGATGAGAAGTGTTTATCTTTGATTCGTCATTCGAAAGTATATAAATAAGTGCCATCGATGGATGTATTTATTTGCAGAAATACTAGGATGATTGAATTAATAATGTTTTTTAGATATAAACAAAATCATGATAGCTCCATTCGGTAAGTATTTATAAACAGAGAAGCTTGAGAACATAAACGCATAAATAACAAAAAAAAATTTCATGTTTAAAGGGCAAAATAAAATTTACGCAATAGAGGCTACATCTGAAAACTATAGTACAGCTAAGGCTTCTCTTTGTGGTTTTGTTCCTGAAACGAGAGGCAGAGATCTATGAACGCCAAAAAAGTTTTACGCCTTTTTCCAGGCTCCTCATATTTTTTTCCTACCCTACGGGACAGTTTCGCACGTCACTGTTTACTACCGGTGCAACCCCTTTTGTCCTTCCTGGGCGTGGTGATTTTCCAGAGGGTGCCAGCCGCTTTCCGGAAACCCAATGACCGCAAGAACTTCGCAGTCTTATTTGGGAACCTCTGTGGGATTTAGTTTTTTTCCGTTTGGGACACTATGTGTTGGGGTTTCGCTTTGTGTGCCTTGGATGAGATTTTATTTATTATGAAAGATAAGTCTACTGCTGTTTCGAGTCTCAGGGGTAGAATTAATGTTCTTAACCTTTTACTTGTATACAAATTTATACATGTGTTCAAATATCTTTTACAGCAAGCAATTGATTTCATGTGCTTTGATGATATATGTCCGCCACCTATACATATGTATACTAACAAGAGCATTTTTTTAAATACATTTTAAACCAATAAATAAATATTTACAAATTCAGTATCCTCCTTCTACCCTGTCATCATTTAGCATTCCTCACCTCAGAAACGAATACATATAAAGTAAAAGTCGCAGAAATGGAACAATGTAGTGGTTACGAAGCTTCTTACCTTCCGAGGTGCAATTTCGGCTCACCGAACGAGAAGAACCGAAAAACCAGCGTGGCATTAGAAAGTACTTGATGCGTACTGGGTACTTTGAAATTTCGAAGGCCCCTCCAGCGTAGACTGCCATAGGTGCCCCCAGGTTTTTTTTCCAGTATGAATGATGATGTATGGATGTTGGCTGGGCGCTAGGGGCTGGGTAAAGGGTTCCATTGTTGCACACCCCCCTCGAGAACGGACCCTCTCTCTCTCTTCGCGGGAGAGACCATCGTGAAATATTGCCGGCGAGCAACAAACTGCATTCTGCAAGCTGTATACTGTTAATTTTATGCCCGATTTTTTTTTCGGCCACTCCATCGATCCCGCCACCCCTTTCACTATTTGGATGTCGCGTCGTGAGCGACGATCGTTACTGTTGGAATTCTTTATACGGGGGGGAGAACACATTTAAATCCCTTGTGTGCCTACGTCTGGGTTTACACAAGAATATTTATAGTATTTACTTTATTTTTGTTTGTTTTATTTAACGTCTTTACTGCGCAATGGTTGCTGCAGTACATGCGTATTTCACGGCATACAGTGGGTGTAGAATGTATTCGTACACCGATCAATTTCCCAAAAAACTTTTCTGTGAAATTGTAGTTTCTTAACTTCTGTTTGTATAATCAATGATATTTTACATATTCTCGGAAGTCTCTGAGATAGATATAGTCCAAACAACATTTACTTGTTGATATAATTTGTGAAATTAACAAAAACATTGCGAAAAGTGGGTAAAAGTATAGAAGCAATAACGTGAACACATTAGTTTATTGCTCCGTGCGAATTAGAAAACATCAAATTTCAAGTAATGTACTTTTAAAAATGGCTCTAATAGAGGAATGGAGAAAGATGCCACTTCGAATAACTAATAATTTAGTTAATTTAATGCTTAGAAGAGTAATTATATAAAATTACAAATTGCACAATAATTATAAAATGAAAACGAAATCCAGAAGTATTATATACTTATAAATTAATGTAAATTAATTGCTATAAACTTGCAAGCGGAGCTAATAAACTTATGCTAATAAACTTATTGCTTTAATATTTCTATCGATTAATTGTTTTTTTCTTCTTAATTTCGCAACTTACATAAATAGCTATTTTTTTTGTACTATACCTATTCTAGAGGTAAAAATAAGTTAATAAATTATAATTTTACATAGTTTTTGTGGAAATTGATCGGTGTACGAATACTTTCTACACCCACTGTAGTTTTAAAAAGAATTATTTTCCCATTTTTACAGTTTTATTGAAAGAAATAGTGGAGAATCATTGAATATGGTAAACATGGGTAGCACTGTATCAGGCACGCGTTACTTCCACCCCATTCTGTTACGCATAAAGAGCTTTCCGCGACATCCTTTGAAACATCTCCTTTTCACATGAATATGCAGTTGCCTAATGCAGCTGGGGTTACACTTTCGATCGAGATTTTTTAAATAACGCATTCAAACGTTTTCTCGCAACTCAACAGCTCACGTCACAATTCTGTCGACGACTATGCGCAATTTATCGCTTCGCAGTCCTCTAATTAATTCCTTTGATTATCGATACATTGTTCAAGACTGTATTGTACTTGAATCTTTCAATCTCAATGGACACTGGATTTGTTTGACACTTACATTAATCTTCGTAATCTACTCCAGTGATAATACATATTTCGTCACTCAAAATGTCACTCTTTGGTTGATGAAACATTCTTCCTTGATGCTTCGAATCATTTAGATTAGAATCTTTAGATTAGAATCGTAGATGAAACAGACAAGGTGAAATGTCTGTATTCTTTAATTTTTAACTGTGTGTTTAACGAAAAAGAAACCCATTGCATTTACTTGTAGAGATAAAAATACTCCACGAGTGTATTCCAATAATCATCGTCCACGCGTCACTGGAAAATGAAACGCAACGCGAGCGAGGAAATTAACGCCGATATTTGCTTATGCGCGCATAGAAAACCTCCATCAACCCCCGTATTTGTTCAGGAATATGAATCAGTCCACCTGGAAGCGACCAAGGAGAGAGTTCGACATAGGAGAGCGAGGCCTACGAAAGGAGATCCGCGATTGTCGTGCGTATTTGCCCGGCTATTTATCACGGTTTATTATTTCCTATTGTCGATGGAGTCACGCATTGTTGGCATACGAGCAGGGCCGTGGAGAATTTCTAAAACCGTGTCCGATCGAATTTGCATATTTCGCCCCAGGGACGTACGAGTGTCCGATTACAGGGCCTATTAATTGCGGTTCCGCATTGTTCTGCCCGATAACGGGGGTCGATACTAAGTTTTCGCTTCGCCCTCTTCTTCTCGCGTTGATTCACTTTTCCAGGCTCCGCTTGCAAGTTTCGGGGGCGAACGATGCTCCTGCAAAGAATAAAGTTATGACAACTTCGACAAAGGCACTGCAAGTCTACTTGAACAATTAGTTTACACTGGGAGAATTGATTTTACATTGTTCATGGAGATAGCTTTCATACTTGCATACACGTTGCACATATGTACGTCTCGTATAGTCAGCATTGTACGTACTTAACTCTGCCAGATAACACGGTTGCTCGAATAATTTACATTCGTAAGATTTCACACGACTCTTAGCTCCCAACTTCTCATTTTGATGTATAGAATATTAAATTGTAGTGGGGTAAATAATCAGAAACTTGTCCAACCAGAAACCTTATCTTACATACTGAGTCTCTTTCGTTTCATTATAATTTTCGACTTATTGTTGCACGTACTGTAAAAGAACTATGCTTCAAGAATATTGGTCATCTATTTCTATATATTTCTCTAATTATTATAGTTCCTCATTCACGGTACCTGTTCCTGAGTGTCTTCTGCAGACCTTCACAATTTATATCAGTAAAACTTGACGTAACATTTATATTCCACACAGAATAATAATTTTAAGTAAACATTACAATCTTATTAGACTCTCAACAGTTATTCGACTCGAGTCACTATTTTCAAGACGCATCGACATAGCGAATGAAACAGCGGTCCGTCACGATACGGCAGTTTTGGGAGGGCTTGAACCTTGAAGAGGCAGCACTAATCAAAAGTGGTCCACGGAGACAGATTGAAGGGCGTGCTGAAATAAATCAGCCCTTTGTTTTACGGCTCTAAAACGGCCGTTGGGGATTTAAAACTCGAAGTTACGTCCATTCATTAAAACACCCCAGCTGCGAGATCGAAAAGGCTTCGGCGGTTCGTTCAAAAAATTCGTAATCGTTGTTCTCCAGCGCGAGTAATGTCATTATAGTAATTTATGTGAAGAGAAATCTATTTTTAAGTCGTAATTTTAAAATGGCGTGAAAAATATAAATGTTTAGTTCAGCCAATGATTTCTCAGTAATATATTCAAAATGATGTTAGACACTGAATAAAAACAGAGGACACTGTCTTACTTTCATCCTTCTTTTAAATAAATTACAAGGTCTGCATGAATAGCTAGAAGGGATGCACAAACAATCACGATGACAGCTCATCAACGCGTTGATGAAAACGGGTTAAGCCGTGCGTTGTGCTGGAAATAATTCGAATTAATGTCTCCCAGCCCAAACCTGGTTCCCTTAGGACTATCTTGATGAAAAATAAGGATTTCTCGCGTCGTCCTCTGAGATCGCGATTATCTCTCACCCCTGTCTTATCGGTCCCATCGAATGAGACAGGTCATTTAAAGAAAAAGATTAATTATAGGAAAACGTATAACTGTCTGCTACTATTGCATTAAAACAATGCACACCATCTTACAATAAAATAATACGATACATAATTTCGTTGCGAATAGTAAATATTGTGACGAACTTCTCTGCACGATTTTAATTAAAAGATACCTACTCCCTCCCTATTAAAAAGTTGTTTATAAAAGTCCATGCATACATTCAGTGATAAAATTTATATTATACATATACATGTATAGAAGGTAAACGATCTTGTTTGTCTGAAGAATAAAGTTCACAAATTAAATTAACATGTCCCCAATCTTATGAATTATGTGTACACCTTGCACCTCGAATTTATTTTCGAAGGTGATTGTAACGTTTCATGGATAACACCAGAAATTTTAATCGTTTCGTTTAAATATATATCGTGTAATGATCCTACGCTATCTTTTCCAGTAAAAATGTTCATAAATCACCCGGCCATTGTTATATAATTACATATTGTGCCGGTAACGACCGAGATAAGTGCACGTTGATAATATATTTTTAAATGGAATCGCCAGACTATGTGGTCGGTCAACTGGTGGTTGACGCTTCGATTACTTTTGAGGGCAAAAACATTCTTGACGTTTTCAATTGTTACACACTTCCAACGTCATTCTGATATTTATGATTGAATAATTTGAAATGATAGATGTATAAATGTGTAACTGTGTTTCACGAATGTTATTGTACCTTAAGAAATGGCATCAAAGTGACTAGACGATTGAGGAAAATTTTATTGGAGATATAAATGACTAAAGAAAATACCCCGGAATACCTTCGTAAACCAAATATTCAGAAAAGTATTTGTTTCATTCTATAAATGATTGAGATTAAAATTGTTATCAGCGAAAAAACAGATCAAAAGATGTTTACCTTCAATCCATTACTTCAAATTCCTGTCTAGATAAGTGTCAATCGTACATGCTCAAAGTGATAATCAAGGTATTAACTGCATTACATGAAAGCTCAAGAAGACCTGTTACCCTGTATCTAGAAAGCATCTATTAATAGAATCAATCAGCCAAAGATTGACACTTTCAATCTATTCGTATGATTAATTTGTCATCGATCGAAACCATCGATCTATTAATAGAACTGGTATCGAATAAATTTCATCGCGACGTCGTTACGAGAGTCTTTCGTCACATTTTTGAGTATCAGCTGATAAAGTGATAAAGTGCATCGATGGACTTGGGAGAGCGCGGTGCACATATATGCCCGATAATACTTATATTATTATTGCGCGGGCGCGGGTCAATAATCGAGCACGTTGCCTGGCGACGGTGCTCCTGCTCTCTCCCAGCATCCGGAATTTCTTCTTCTGCGACTACGTGTAGTCCTGGTCCTGCAGCTGCCACGCGCAGAAGTCGAGCAACCTTCGATACATCCTCATCGGACCGGTTTCAGCTACTCTGGCTTCGAATCTCTCGTTCCCGCCAGCTGGGTGAGTCCAACATTTTCATTGCGCCTTCATGTTCGTTTTCCATTTCGTTTCCATCGCAATCTCGCAACGGGTTTGCTCGCCTTGCTTTCTTATCGTGTAGTTATTGGTCGATAGAAGTCCAGATTTAAAGTTCAGAGTCAAAATTCAATGAACTTTACCGTCGATGCCTGTTTTTCAACAGAGTTACTTTTATTTTTCGATATGTCGCAGCGTTCTTCTTACTAAATACTGGAATTTGGGTGGTTCGTCGTGTTTACTGTTTATGGTTGCGATTCTTTGGAGATTCAGGAAGGAATATTTTTAGATCGAGTATGAAGAAAGGGATGGTTTCTTGAGAATAATTTGGGAGTTTATTGGATAATTGAAACATTCTTCTGATCAAAAGGGTTGTTTAGTTTATATAAGACCTTTTTCAGGAGATAATGATTAGTATGTCATGTGGGAATGTTTTTTATAATACTAATAGTAAAGGCGCAAGGTTTGATATTTATATTATAATTTTGATTGCATCGAAGTGCTCCAGATGCAACACAAGTAATTGCATGATTAGTTAGATTAGGTTTAAATGTCAAATAGTTGCTAATCCTATGGTAGATGGCAGGTTGACTAGTTTAATTGCTAGTAAATGAAAAATTGCATAGCAATATCAATGACTTCAGAATGTTCATTAAAGTCTAGTATTGGGACAGAAAGAAAAGGAAAACTAATTCTCCGTGTGAATCGAGAAGAAATAAAATGCAACTATAGAAACGTTGAATGATAAAAATGATACTTTGTTAATATATTCTCACATAACTGCAATTTTTACTTTAGCGTTAGTAATTATTCTAACAATAATTTTAAAGTAACAACTAATTATGTAAGCATTTGTGATTTGTTTTCTTTCAAATAGAATATTTCTTTTCCCAAATTGAAATACTTCATTTCTTAGTGAGCTCGTTATTTCAATACACTAATTATTGCTAGTCGTAATTCAAAAGAAGAATAATCATAAATGACGTCCATTCCAATCTAAATATTACAACACAGACCTAACCTAGAACAAAGATTGTTATTTAATTGCTCCAGCATCAAGTGTAATAAGTGTACCATAAATGAATGAGTTTTGAACGTTTCCAGACCTACATTATAGTTCAATCGAATGGTACACTAGTGATGTGGAGGAAAAGTAGAAAGTTGGCAAACTCGGAAACCTCTGCATTTGGATTTGAAAAGGAATGTAACAAGCACGTTAAACAAAGTCTTGGAGTGCGATATTCGATCGAGAAGAACTTCGAGAAGTTATGTGGATTCCAATTACAGGATTTGTCGTCGTTTGAGAGATTCACCTTGTTGTTGTACCGACCGACGGATCCCGCCAGCTTGGGAGTCGTCAGAGCACTTTTCGGTGAGCGATTTTTATTTCTAAGAAAAAGTGTTAACCCTTTCCATTCCAGATTTTCTGATTTCATTTCTGTCGAGTCGACTCAGCGTAGAAGAGCAAACGGTTAATGGACTGATTATTTGTAAAATTTGAACAAAACATTCGTAGGTCTGTGCATGGTATTGGACGTAGTGGAAGAGAGAGGACTAGCAGATATCGACATAAAATGGGGAGAACCATTAGACTGTCACTTTCCATTGATCCATGGAATGAAGCCTCCCCCACTGGCATGGATCACAGTAATTTATGCAGTAATGTGGATGGGTGCGTTTGGGATTATGCTGGGCTTGCACTTCAAACTCGCTTGCGCCTGTTTCGTATTTCCTTACTGGTACATCTTCCTACTGGATAAAAGCTACTGGAACAATCACACGTATCTATACGGGATCGTTACGACTCTCCTCTGGGGTACGGAGGCTAACAAGTACTTGTGAGTTTGAAAGGAAATGTCTCATCCCAATGTGAATACTGGTTCGTCGTCAAATACTAACTAAACTGATTCGAAATCCTCCAGTTTGGGTAAAGAAATTTCTCAAAATTCTAAAGGAAATCTTTTTATCTCTTTGCACTCCGAATTATATTTCAATTTCGATCCCAACGCTTTTAAATATTTTACTTGAAAATTACTTTACTTAAAAAATATGGCAATTTAAATAAAGAAATAAAGAAATAGATGATTTTAATTTACAGTTTTATTAACACTATTTTTGTACCTTCAAGTGTATAATATCGTATAAAAAAAGTCGGTTTCTCTTCTGCCTCCAGGTATCTTTCTAGTTACACAATTCTTGTATTTTTCTCCGGGTTGTTCAAAACTGAGATGAGGCTTCCCATCTAAACGATCGTATTTATAATATGTTCCGGGCCTTCTATATTAATTTGTACATGAAAGAATGTCGAGTGTTACCCGACAAAGGAGCTTCTAACTTAAAAACTGATGTCAAGTCACACTCGACATAGGAGTACAAAGAGTTAACGTAGAACACATAATTTTGAAACGATCTGCAACGTGAGATATTATATTAGTGCACTTTGCATACAAAATCTGAATACAAGGTGTCGCCACCTTAGAAATAAATATTTCAAAAATTAGTGTGCAATTCGTAAGTATCTTTCAGAGGTGATAGTTTAATTGCTTTCTTGCAGTGCATTAGATGCCATTAAAGAGAATGGAGGCTCAAACTCGGTCCCATTGTGGAACTACTTCATCGTGAAGTTTCAATTCTTTGCGCTGTACTTTTTAGCAGGATTGAAAAAGTCTAGCGCGGAATGGCTGTCAGGTTACGCCATGACGAATCTATCGAGGCACTGGGTTTTTAGTCCGTTTAAGTAAGCATGCCAACGAAGAAGTATTGAGCAATCTTTGCTCGAACAAGCGCTGCTTAATTTTGAAACGTTGCAGGTTGTTTTTAACCACAGAGCAAACTGATTTCTTCATAGTACATTGGTTTGCATTTATCTTCGACCTGACGGTTGGATTTTGGATGTTGTTCGAGAGGACTCGAATTCCAGCGATGGTCTTCTGCACAGCTTTCCACTTGATGAATTCTAGACTGTTCAATATTGGCAAGTGTTCTTTCTGAAATTTCTGCATTGACCCTTTCAGACCTGGCGTCCACAATTGAGGACACAACATTTTAAAATTACCGACACTATCGTTTAGTACGAATGTCCTGATCAGTTTTCCTCGAAAACTACACTATTAGGATATTTTCAAAAATTGTTTCCATACTAATTTTAATCCAAGTTAACTCTAAAAATTAAACTACATTAGTACGAGAAAAAAAATTCATGTCTGAAATTGTTACAAATTTGTCACGTTTAAAATTGTTTACTCACTTTAAAATAAAAAATCTTTATTTTGTTTACAGGAATGTTTCCATACGTGTGTCTAGCCACGATGCCTCTCTTCTGCAACGTTGATTGGCCTCGAAGGTTTTCTTCTAGTTTGAAACGTGCTTCATTTTTCTCCCAAAATGAAGCCACCACTTCCTGCGTAGAATCATCGACGAAATCCACAGATACTCGCAAAGAAGAGTCTACTAAAAAATTAATCGACGAGCCATCGAGTCAAGAAAGAAACGAATCTTCGTGTGACGAAGGAAATACTGATGCAGATACTGTCTCTTCTATCGAAGCTAAGAATGAACAAGAAAGTATCAGAAATGCTTGCAAAGGCGTAAGAGGAACTCGTCTCAAGTCGACAGGTGCGACGAAGCAGCAAAAACTTGTAGTATCTCTGTTGCTCTTTCACGTGGTTTTGCAATTTTTCCTTCCTTACTCTCATTTTATCACTAAGGTACTCCACGACTCTAAAATCACGAACGGTGTCCTCGTTTAGCTATTCTTAATCGAAATTCGTCTTTAGGGGTATAACAACTGGGTACCAGGATTGTATGGTTACTCGTGGGACATGATGGTCCACGCCTGGGACACCATACTCGTTGTTATTAAAGTTCACGACAACGTGAGCAACGAAGATCGTTATTTGGATCCCAAAGCGTGGGTGGCGAGTGATCGATGGGAGAAACACGGTGACATGGCGAGACAATACGCCTTCTGTCTAAAGGTACCTATTATCTCCGTAAACTTATTATTATTATTAATTATTTATTCTCGCATCAGTTTGTATATCATTAGGGACCACTATGAGTATACTCTATAAATAAGATATAATTTTTTATATGCATTTCTTGTCATTTAAGCTGGTCTTCAGGGTTGTGGTTGATTTCTTGTAGTTAGCTGTATAAAAATATTTTCGGCCGTTTTATGCTCTAATATTGAATTGTTTTTGTAAATCGAAGCCCTGTACTTTCAGGACAATTTAATCGAACAAGAGAAACATATTTTCAAACGTGATCTTCAGTACCAACCAAGGACGAAATGGACACGTTTGTCTACGAATTTAAGTATTTACATCGACGTCTGGTGCTCTCTGAATGGAAGGTTCCAGCAAAGAATGTTTGATCCCACTGTTGACTTATTGACAGTGGACTGGCATCCATTTAAGCCCATTTCGTTCCTAATGCCTCTTCTCTCGCAATACAATTCGTACAGGTACGTTAATTTCTGCGTAAAAAGTGTACAAATAATATATACATTGTCTGTATTTAATTTCTAAATCCTTCAGGTACAAATTGGAAGAAATTCAGCAACAGGTTTACACATGGTCCAACGACACCGACGTTCTC
Organism: Hylaeus anthracinus; assembly: GCF_026225885.1. Taxonomy (NCBI): domain Eukaryota; kingdom Metazoa; phylum Arthropoda; class Insecta; order Hymenoptera; family Colletidae; genus Hylaeus; species Hylaeus anthracinus. The sequence goes on along the minus strand of NW_026534341.1, from coordinate 10,351,495 downwards.
TTCGTAGCTGATTTCCCAGGGATGCACCTGGACAATTACATAGCTAAAAATTTTACAAACGTTTCGTTAACAGTGCTCGAAGGTCAGGTAACCTATAGCGACGAACAACAGCTGAAAGGTGTAATCCTCTCGAAGGAATCGTCGATTTCGATAAAGACGGGTCAATTTCATCGCGTGAAGACGACGAGCGCTTATCCAGCTTGTTACATGTACACTTACACCAATCGTGACAAGCAAGAATCAGACACAGACGGGTATCTATATAATTAATTTTAATGTAATTCACTGCTCGCAAATTAAGATTAAATTACTGAATTGAAAAAAAGATTCCAATCAATTCGCGGCATATTATTTTGTATTACTATCTTTGGTTAACATTTTGCAATTGTTTAAATATCAGTACCTATTGTACGTCTCGTAATTTATTGGTTATTACTGAACGCTTTTTCAATTTCACACGATAATGTTTATTATCAAATATTTATTCGTTCTCGAAGCAATTCGTGATACCTCCGAAGATTGCTGAACAAATTATCGCCTTCGTTATGCAACAAATATCTAAAATTAATATAAAAACATTTTATACGGATTGTATAATAAGACTTTATGTTTGTTACTTTACAGAGCAATCGACGAACTAAAGGAACCCGTTTCAATCTCTACGGAAATCCTCTACAGGATTGAAAACTGGGTCCGAGCCATGAATCACATTGCAAACGCATTTTTCTACTTGGTTTACAATGTTCCTATGGTGCAGAGAGTAAACATTAATGTAACTTGAAATTAATTAGTCTAAAAACATTGAGACTAACACCCTAGCTGTCTTTTAAAAACAATTTATATTCGAAATGTTCATACTTGACCAGGTAAAAGAGTAAAAACCATTGTATGCTATGAATTCAATTTAACTGTCAATGATAAGATGAATACATGTGTTTAGTTTTAACGTCGCTCAATTTCGGAGCAATTTTTGAGAGAACTAATTACTGTTTGACAAATAGGCGATTAAAATCTTCACGTGTACTCCTGGCATAATGTATGATTGTATGATTGTATCATATAAGAACTAAGCTCTGCTAAGTCATTCGTTATTTACACGATACGTGAAGTTTCGAGACTGCAATCTGTTCAAAGATATATTATGTACATGAAGAACAAGTGTAATTCGTACATGTACAATGTAAGACTGCGAAGGAAAGACTGTGAACAGAGAATTAAACTTTATTTCGTTTAACATATACAAAACCATTCTTTTACCGTAATAGTTAGACGTAACAAATGAAAAAAAAACCGAAAGTAACCGCAAGGACGTCGCGCATGGCAAAGATATGCTTGCGATTAGACGCGCACGTGTGGACACGCTCTGTTAAATGACGAAAATAAACGATCGACGACCTTCCACAATTATGCAATAATATGTAACTCACTGTAAAAATTAACGAAACCTCGACACGGATTTCGTTAATTTGGTACTTTGGAATTGTATGTGAGAAATCATTATTTGATGTATTTATTAAGAAAAAGAAATTTATTCCTGTAACAATCTTGAACTAAAAATTTAGTTTAAATATGAACAGTGTATTGCTTGATACCTAGGCTGGATGGATTCGCTAAGTGCTCAATTACTCGTGTCTAGACAGCTCGAGATGGGTAAAATTTGATTCCAATAACAGATAACGACTATCACCAAATAACAATCTATACTAATTTACTTGTACTATTCATTTCACTGAACAGTTATATTTTTTATCACTTTATGCTACAATTAAAATTCTAAATTTTATTATACAAATATTTACAGTCAATCTTTTTCTTTTGTTTTTATTATCCATCTAGATAAAAATCTTTGTACATGGCTGTTAATGTTGCAACTGGTACTCGCATTAATCATGATTCGGCAGTTGAAGCATTTTGCGATCCCACTCACTCGTTGATACAGTTGATAACAACCTTCATACGATAACAGATATCGACAAGATTGAAAAAATATCATCCGCGTGTTTATGAGCGTATGATACGTAATTAGGCATTTTTTTTCTCAACGTATTAGAAGATAGAAAATAATCGCTCGAATTTTATTGCTCTCGTATCTCATCCTCGGCAACGAGCATCGCGATAAATTGTAATATCCTCTGATAAGTTGCAAACGAATGCATTCGGCATACCTGATAATCATCCCAGTCACGTAACCACGACTAAAGTAGCCTCGCGTGCAATTGAATTCGTAGAATAACGAGACACATTCGCGGTATTGCGCAACTCACAGTGCTGAGCCATCTGTGATCTTTGCGACTGCTATCTTTACCTCATTTTATCAAACGTATCGCATGCCACAACACTTTTGTAACTCCTCACGCTTTTATTTTTGAAATTTCCACGAGAACGATACAGCTGTATCCAACGTAATCGTTTAAACGTAACAGTATGAAAAATCAAGTCAAGACTGATTTCACAGGTCACGTTTTGTCTAGATCCAACGAAACGAATTTTACGTACCATTTATCAAACATAAACAAACTATACCATTCGTAAATACAGATGTAACAGTTTGCCTCCCACGTTTGAAATTTCAGATTCTCCACAGTTCTTCATATTTACATACTCACGCCTTTCTGTTAATATTTACAGATTGTCTAAATGGATTTTGTCAGGAGAGAAAATTGAATGAGATGTGAAAAACAAATACTACACGGTGATAATTGAACAACAGACTTACATAAAAGAAGCGATGAATTATTCGAGGCTCACAATGTTGCTAAATCGTAACGATGCATCATTCGAAGAGAATCAGTTAAGGTTATCGTTATCGTACGATGGCTAACAGAACTAAAATCATTTTGTGTTGGCATCGCCGTACCTGACAAGAGACCTGCTTATCTAAATGCGTGGCAAAGGAAAGCGAACAATCGTCAGTAGTCGTTTGGATACGATCGCGCAGAGGATTTCGTTCCCAGAAGCGTTGCAAGATGTAGCAAAATCACGTTACCGACGAATCCAGTGAAACCTTAGCGAACAGAGGTCGATAAGAAGAGGAACACTAATGTTGAAGTACGCGAACGTGTCATCTGAAGTGTTGCGACGTATTTATCGTAGTGCAAATATGTGTTGACTGTTTGAAATACGAAAATGAAGTGACAGTGTATTGTTGAGGAATTATTTGTGAGAAAGTTGACGTTGATATGAAATAGCACAAAGTCACGTGATCGATAGTTAGATATCTGAGATATTAGGAAATGGTTGCCGATGTCGCTTTCGTGGTATAATCGACCTTGTTGACACACGGTCAGTAATCATCAGTAATTTTAAAGATTATCTTGTATGATAAGGACGTATTTGTGATATTTGTAGCTTTATTAGAAGAAAGTACTTCATTAGAGCCATTGAGTATAAATTTAGATGATATTCAATCGAATTAAAAGATCGATAAGTTGTGATAAGAATTCTCATTGCTTGTTCCTCAAGTTTGATAGTTATTAGTAATACAGCACTCATCGGTAAAAGTAATAATTTAAAAGTATTTTAATATTACATTATTATATATATTAATATTATAATGTTACATTTGGAAGAAAAAACTCGGGAAAGAAAAATTTGCGTATTTAATTGAATTTTAAACATTATACATTTTTTTCATTTTCACCTAAGAAATTAGTTATAATCTGATTTGCTTTACAATCAGTAACGAGAATAAGATATCCTAGTGTTCAGTTTCGTTTAAAAAATGATTCGTAAAATTCACTTACGTGTCTTGATACTATTTTAATTTTACTTCCAGAAGGGAAGATGTCTGACGATCAAGTCGACGGTGCGATAAAATCGAAGGACACGGATCCTCTGTTACAAGCGCTCGAGAAACTCGGCTTGGGGTCCAATTTTCTATGGATAATATTTATTTTCACGCTCACGCCGACGATATTCAATGGAATGCATTCCATGTCCTACATTTTCATTGCCGAAGTAAACTTCGCGCATCGCACGCGTTAACGATAACCTTGCACGTAGAATCATTTGTACAAACAATTAACGAATTACATGTTTGCATAGGTTCCCACTCACTGGTGCTCGGTGCCAAGTCTAAGCGCTGCGAATTGGACGGACGAGCAAATAAGAAACATTTCCTCGGCCAGCCCGTGCACCATGTACGGTTACAACTATACGTCTTTCGCGATAATTGGATTCGACAAGGCTTTGGAATATAAGAACAACAACGAATTTCCAGAGGAATTAGCATGCGAAGTAAGAAGCTTTGCGAATGATCTCGACAGAACTTCACTCGTTGAAGATGTAAGTGTTGCTTTTCGCGTATCTATCTTGACGCGATTACACCTTTCAGATAACCTTTTTGGAAAAATGCTGTTCGAACATTTGGACGTTTGATACTGATAACAAAAACCAATTCACAAAGAGCACCCAATTTCGACATTGAGTTCCTTATCGACTTTCTTAATTTATTTATTTTTCTCAAACCAGTTCTTTTTTAAACGAATTGAAATCGTCATGTTTTCTATTTTTAGCAGAATAATGATTTCAGTAGTCATTTGATTGTAAATACTTTTAGTGGGACTTGGTCTGCGACAAAAGCGCGGCTCGTTCGAGTACTCACATGGCTCTGTCCCTTGGAAAATTATTGGGCAGCGCTTTCTTCGGAATTTTTGCAGACAGATACGGGCGTAAAGTCAGTTATGTAATTGGTATAATATTGTTGATCATTTCTGGTCCAGCTGGTGCACTTGTTCCCTGGTATTGGGGTTTCATGATCTCAAGGTTCTTCAATGGCGTCAGCCACGCTGCCATACAGTACTCAGCATTCACGACACGTAAGCTGTGCCTTAAACAGAAAGATTTATTATTTTTCTTCACTCACCACTTCACTTGGTTTCACTAAAATTATTAACATTTTTCTATAATAGAATATTGGTTGAAGTATAGCTGTTAACATTATATGTAATAAATTCTAATCTAAATGAAAACTGAAATAAATGAATGAATAATTTATACAGTTACAGAAGTGGCATGTGAAAAACATAGACAGTGGATGGGAATCGCTTACAATACTGGCTATGCCTCAGGAATTGTCATTATTCCGGCTGTAGCTTACTTTATACACGAATGGAGATACGTTCAATTAGCAATATCTCTACCTGCTCTGCTCTTGTTGATCCACTTGTGGTAAGCTTGTGAAATGTTATGTAAACACCAATCGAAGGATACATTTGCTTACTTGAATCGTTAGAGGTACAACACGAAAAGTCAAAGGAAATTTTATTTAACTCTTTGAGACGCCGATTATAAAATAAAAATGAAATTCATCCTGCTTATTTTACCTTCAGCGTAAGTTCATGGCATTGTCACATGAATGAAAAACTTAAATGGTTCATGCAGGTACATGCCAGAATCTCCTCGATGGCTGATAGCGCACAATCGTCGAAAGGAAGCCAAGACTTTGATCGAGAAAGCTTCCAAGAAAACTTCCAATGACGATACAACGACAGATTTGGCCATCACGAATTTTAAAAATTCGAATGTGTCAACGGCAGCCACCGAGACGACCAAAGAACGATTGCGAAAAGATATTCAAGGTTTTCAAGTGGTAATCAGCGACAGCGAATTGCGGAAGAGGCTCCTCATCACAAATTTTAACTGGATGGTGGCCTCGCTCTCTTATTACGCGCTAGGTAACCAAACAACCAAAGTTTACAACCGTCAAAGTTTCTGTGTAATTCTTCATGCTAAAATTAACTCGACAGCCTATTCCTAGAAAATAATTCCAGTGGTTGCTCGATGCAAAACAATTCTTGGATGGTGTTTCTCCAAGCATTCGATTAAAGAGGCAATTTGATTAATTTATGGTCGTCCTCAGGGTTCCAAAAATTTTCAACTGCAATATAATAAAGAAATTGCATGTTGTGACAAAAAATACAAGAAGCACTTTTTTTTTTTATTAACTACAGTATTAAACACGAAGAAAGAAGAATGTTCAGAATTGTATCAAGAATACTAATCACCTAATAATTATTTCCAGAAAAGAATTCTGTTTTCAATTTATCATATTCATACATTTCCTTTTATCTAAATAGTATCATATTGTTTCAGCATTAAATCTGACGAACTTCTCGACAAATCAGTATATTTACGTCCTGGTGATGGGGCTGACCGAAATACCAGCTTACCTGATACCAACACCAATTTTAATGGTCGTGGGAAGACGTGTTGGAGCAGGAGCATTGTATATAATCGCAGCGTTATGCTTATTATGTATTTTAGTAATACCAACGTCAGAAAGTGATACGATTCTGACTGTGTCACTGTTCGGAAGATTTAGTGCGTCCGCTGCTTACGGGATAGTTATTTTGTACAGCTCGGAGCTCTTTCCTACGGTAAAAATAATTATAAACCTCGCATTTAAATATTATATTTACTTCAAAGAATAGCACTCTGCAAAGTTTCCAATTTTCATTTATTAATTCTGTACAAATTTTTTTAATATTATGGTCATTTTCTACTGTAATCTCTATTCCAGGTGTGCAGGAATTCCGCGGTTGGAACAAATTCAGCCATGTCCCATGTTGGAAGCGTGGCTGCGCCATACGTTGCTGATCTGTTAGGTGCATTAGTTTGGTGGGGACCAACAACCCTCTGTGGTGTTCTAACTCTAATGGCTGGACTGTTGTGTTTGACATTGCCAGAAACTCGTGGCAGGCCAATGGCAAATACCGTCGAGGAAGAAGTCGCAAAAGATAGGGAGAACGTCTCGTTCTTTTACTGTTGTGACAGTAGACACAATTAAATGAAAGCGACATTAATCACATGCACAGTACTGTAATAATATTGACACAAGTATTGTTCAAACATATGACAATATTGTACAAATAGATGTTTTGTACATCTGTATTGTTTTTATATTACCTTGTTCATTCATGATAAGGCTCGACGAGACTGTTGAGAAAGTTGTTCCACTGTTTATACAAAAACAAGAAGTAAATACTTTTGGATTTATAATGAAAACTTGTGAACAAATTGTTTTACTACCCATGTTATTATTATAATACCAGTGCTGTCTATTTGGTACAAGTTTCTAGTAAGTCTAAATTGCATAACATCACCAATTATTATAAATACCTATACGAAGGAGATCTCAACAATGCAAACTAGACTCAATTATGTCAGATAAAAATCAGACCCAGCTACCCGCACCCGATCTTTTGTTCCAACTAATCCGAGTGAAGTAACAAAATACTAACACAAACTTGTATAAGTACAACTTCACGTAACATTGATTTCATTTGCTAAGAACATCTTGAACATCCAAAAAATCCTCTCTGTTTGATAAATGAAAAACTTTTTAGTTCTTTTGTGATTTCTTTGATGTCACGAAAGAAATTCTCGACTCTTTAATATCACATTTAAAGAATAATTTAAATAAACCAACTCTACTTTACATGTAGACAATTTGACAAGCACGATTCTAAAATCGTATTGATTCTTGTGATCTTCAGATTCTTCAGATAATTGTGAGCCAATGCTCGATGAAGCTGTTAGAGGAGCAATACCAATTGCCTTTAGGACTGCTGACTGAATGCCGTGATCTTATAGGAGTATCGGAACGTGAGCAGACCGTTCTTTATTATTTATTGCACACCAACCGTACAATATTTGTCAAGATCAAAACTGTCCCTTACATTCGCAGCGGAGTTGATGGAGTATTTTAAATCTCCAGTTCAAGCTTTGAAGTCCTCAAGTAGAGAACAGGTCATGGTAAACGCTGGATGCTTCTTGGCATGCATTATGAAAAAAGGTGGCCTGGTAAAGTCAACATAATAATCTTCCAAACAGAATTGAAAAATGTAGAATTCAACGTTAAAAAGATTTGCGGATTCACGAATATGGTTTTTCATTGATCAATGTTTAGATGACAGAAAACACGGTAGAAGTGGAGAAATTAATAAAATTCTTGCCCTCATCAAACGATAACGATTCGGACAAAAGATTGCTCGCATACAGAAACATATGGAGGCGTGTGCAGAAGCTGCTAACCGAATCTATTTCCAAAAATTATTCTAATTCTCTGTAGATATCTTTGATCAATCATATTCACATGCTCATTTGATGTTTCAGTTGAAGGGCTAGAAAACCCATGCGAAGTCGCCCTGACTTATCGTGAATGTGTACATGCGCGCGTGAATCGTCGACCGTGACCGAACTTTATATAAATTCCGTTCAAGAATAACCATACGGCTAGTAGTAAATAAACAGTAGACGTTTGATCAAAAGAACAACCTTCTAGTAGTAGATGAATATTCCCTTTAAGGATTCCTTACTTTAACTCCGTTTAATGCAGAATTACGCTGCATTTACATAATAATAATAATATTTCTAAAAAATTATAGAATACTAGTACTGCCTATTTAGAACGAGTGTCCAGTTACTATAAATTACATAACATCTTCAACTATTATAAATACCTGTACGCAGGAAGTCTTAACAATGCAAACTGAGCCAAACTAGACACAATTATATCAGATAGAAATCAGAACCAGCTGCCCGCACCGATCTTTTGTTTCAACTAATCGAAATGAAGCAGCAAATTATTTACACAAGCAGGTATAAGTAGAACTTCGCGTAACATAGATTTCATTTGGTAAGAAGATCTAGAACATTCAACAGCCTTTCTTTGTTTGAAGAATGAAGAACTTTTTACTTGTTTTGTGTCTACTCTGCTGTCACGTAAGAAATGCTTAATTTAAACGAAAACAACTCTGCTGTACATGTAGTTAATCAGACATGCACGATTCTGAAATCGCATTAATTTCAGATAATCGTAAGCGAATGTTCATTACAAGAGGTTGCGGAGAGATTCGAAATACCTGTGGTACTGATGATTGAATGTACTGACCGTGCAGGAATATCAGAGCGTGAGCAAACCGTAGTATATTTATTGCACGTCGTTCGTAAAATGTCTGCAAAGCTCAAGGATCTCTTATTCATCCACAGCGGAGCTGCTCCAATATTTTAGTGATTCTGATATAAGTTTCAAACATTGGCGTAGGACAGACTTTATAGGAAAAGTCGGATGTTTCCTGTTTTGCATTCATGAAAAAGAAGGTTTGGTAAGATGAACGTGATAATCTAGAAAAAAAAAAAGAATCAGAAAGTGTAAAACTTTGCGTTAAGAATACGACTAAATAACATACACAGATTTACGGATATCGTTTTTCATTTATGATTGTATAGATGACAGGAACTATTATACATATCGAGAAATTAATAGGCGCCATGTCCTCAATAATGGATATGAATTCGGAAAAAGGTGTACGTATGCAAAAAGCTATGAAAGAATGTGGAGAAAATGGTAAGTGAATCTATTTCAAATAGTTTGAGTAATTCTTCGTATACCTCTGTTCAATCTATACGCATACTCGATTCGTGTTTCAGTTAAAGGGAAACAGGACCCATGCGAAGTCGCTCTAGTATTTCGTGAGTGTGTATATAGCATCATGAGAAGTTAAACGTGAAACAACTTTGTATGAATTGTGTTAATAAAGTATCGTACGGTTTCTAGTAAATAAACAACAGACATTTGATCAAAAGAACTTTCTCGTAGTATGCATTATTCCGTATGCGTTTAATATTATAGTATCGCGATAAAACTAATCAGCGAGAATCATAGATACGATTGACATGCGTTCTCATACAATTCGATTATGTTTCCGAGTTCGCCAGATGGTTCGTAACTATCGTTTCTCAGTGGAACACTGACCGTACGTGCAAATGTTTGCTAGAAAATTAAGGCTCTGTCAGACGTTGGCTCCCACGTTTGAGGAACTGACAAGGTACAGTACAAAGATTTTCATTTTAATCGTTTATTGAAGCTTTTGCTAATTCCAAGAACTAGAGCTCAAAATTCAAATGCTCAGGAACTGGTTTTATGCCTGAAATATTTGTTTCTACCTCATTTTGTCGACTATATCTATTTAATGCATTAATGAATGCAGTTTTGCTACATGGCAGACACTTCTAGTGGCAGTGCTGATATTCACTGCTACCGGATTCATCTTCCGGGCACGGTGTGGATTTCTAGAAGCAGTAAACGACGAAGGGGTGATAAATGACTTCGTTCCTTCAAATTCAACTGTGAATAGAAATACGAGCTCAATGACGTCTGTGACCCAACAAAATTTGGGTCCTACGATACAGGAGATTATGACTTCGAACTGTCAGATCAAGGAATGCCCAACCATCAGTTGCTCGTCCATCCTGAGCGACGCTGACCCTGGAGAGGTGGCGACAGTTTTCATCGAAACCACTTTCAAGGTATGCAAAGCAATGAAAACGAAATCAAATTTCATCGTTTCAAAGCCTCAAATAGCAACAACTCACGAAAACACACCTTCTTTTAGCCACAAGTTTCTTTTATATATCCTTCTATCAATTTTGGTTGTTTCCGAAAAATTTTATTCTCGTTTCTCTGCAGAATATAACATTAAGAAACATTTCATACAGATGACTTGCTCGAGATCAGAATCAGTGAAGCTGTCATTCGTCGGCTGCAAATTCCCATCTAACACGCTTCGAAGCAATTGGCTGAGCACCAACGCGTCGATAGAAGAGCTGACACTGGACAGATGTTCCCTGAGCGAAATAGAAGACGAAGCGTTCGACCGACCCATTTTCAAGGAAACCAAAAAAATCATCTTGGTGGGAAACCAACTCTCCTCTTTGCGAAAAGCAATGTTTCGTAAAGTAAACGCATTGGAGGAATTCACAATGCGAAAGAACATCATCAAGTATGCGGAATTAAATTTATTAGAGCACGTAGCTAGCACTCTAACCATCCTCGAGCTATCCGAAGTCATCGACGACTATCAAATACTGCGAAACATAACGGGTGGAACTACACCTCTGAAAATTCAGATTCTATCGTTACGAGGAAACGCTATAACCATGATTAATCGAGAATTGTTTGAAGGAGTCACAGAAGTGGAATCTCTCTACCTAGACAACTCTAAAGTAGAGTATCTCTCCCAGGATGCACTGCAACCGATGGCAACTTCCATATTGCAATTGATAATAAACAACAACAACATTCGATCATTTCCAGAGGGGCTCTTCGACTCGGTCCTATATCTCCAGAAACCTTTTCACGTGACGATACAGAACAATCCCTGGAACTGCGAGTGCAGCATGCAATGGATGCGAAATCTTATTCTGACCTACCCTCAAGTAGTAACCAGCGTACCAGTTTGCAGCACACCGAAAGAGAACTCTGGGAAATCATTCAACGTAGCAACGTTTTGTCCAACAGATACTACCAGCACAGCACACGACTGTGACCAGTCCACAGTCGAAGTCCCCGAGACCAGCGAGTTACTAGAATCAGAGGCCATCGAATTGAACTGTAGCGTCCCAAAAACAATCCTCCAGATGAGCGACTCCCGCAGGGTTTTATCGAAGGATGTCCATTTTCCTCCCCGTTTACACGACTTCTACGTTCTGAAGACCGAGGACCAGAGCCTGCTGATCAACCTCCCCGACCTGGAGGAGGGAGTCGTGTTGCTCTGGTTCGACAGCGATGACGTCGACAGGTCGCTCAACTGTGCAAAAAACGTCAAGCACTCTTATCTGCTGCAGGGTATCGATCCGCAGACAACGTACACGATATGTTTGCTCAACGATAACGATACTTCTTTCGTGTCCCCGTTGAACTGCTTGGCCGTGACCACGAACCCGACGTACGAGGCCTCGACTTGGTTGACGAACGCTGACAAAAGCGCCGTCTTCCTGTCGTTGACCGTGTCTTTGCTCCTGATGCTCGCCATCGGCGCGTTCATCGCTTTCGTGCTCATCTGGAGGAACCCCTCGTTGCTGCGCGGGAGCAAACGGGTGATGCTGGTGAAACGCAGGAACGTGGACGCCATTGTTCTGCCTAAAGGGGTCAACGTCGACGAGGAGAAACGCGTGAACGGAAACGTGGCGTATGTCAGCAACAAGATGTATGAGGATGGTTACATCACCCCTCTGCCACCGAGACCTATACCTCCTCGCAGAGAACGGGTGTCCAGGGTTAGTCTGCAGAGCGATTGGAACAGTTACGTGTCCGATTTCGAACATTCGGAGCTGTTGGACTCCTGGAAGACCACGAGATTGAACAGCCAGACAGAGAGACAGAAATGCGACGCTCCAGCCTTGCCACCCCATCCCTTCATCCCGTCGGTGTCCATGACGGTTGCCTCGACGGATGACAATTCCGTGTACCGAGCCACTGTATAAGATTTTTTTAAACGTTCTCGGAATTGTGTCTTGCATTTGTAGTTACATTGGGGTGCTGCTTTATTTTTATTTGTTCGAAAGTTATATTCAGGATTTTGCAGCAAAGTAATCGTCAGCATCTTTTGAAATTTGGTAGGATTATTTATGAATATGTATACTAGATTTTGTTAATTTTACAACTGAAGTTTCGTGTTTAATCAGCTTAACTGATCAGCCTAAAATTTGATATACTTTGATAGAAATATTAGGTCGTCCTAATAGTTTATGCCACTTCTACGTTTGCTACTGAAATTAATATGTGAAACATACTCTTAAGTGTTATAGAGAAAGGTAATCTCTCTCGTTTTAGAATATTTTCTCAACCTTCTGACGTTGTCATTATACCGTCACTATAAAATTTCTGTAGTTTTTTTTATTAAATATTGGTACGGTCTTCAGCACGAACTTATGGGATGACCCAATATTTTAAAGACACTAAACTTCAAAAATATAAAAGGAAGTCCAGTTTTCGACCCAAAATAAAAGAGTACCCCCTTAACGACTATGTTTTGCTTAGAAAAACTGTAGATGTCGTAAATACACCTGGGTTAGGTCTCGAGAGACGATAATTCCATGTACCAAGCCGCTGGAGTATAAAATTCCCTCGAATTACCTCAAACTTGCGGTTCCCGTTTCTAGGTACTTTTAACGACCATGTTGAAAGTTTCGTTTAGTAAAATAGTAGGTGTCGTAAATATACCTGGATGCAAATTCAGTCATAGTTTATTTATACACCTGATCTCGTTCGGTTCGCAACCAGTATCTTTCATGATAAGTGAACGACGGCTACGAAACTGTTTATAACAAACTGCGCGCGGCTCGTCGTACATTTTGCAACGTGGAAAATAAATAATCCTTGTCTCATCGGCCTAAATCTTGAATAATCTGGCCGACGGCCCGAAGGCGCGAGTGTCAATGTCAGTTTCGGCGGTCTAGTATAACGCGAAAGTCTGGGGAAAAAAAGTAAATAAACAGAAATAAACATTTTCAGCCGAGGTGATCAGTTTCGCACAACCCTTCCAGTTTCCAGGTACCACTCATACCTCGACAGTAGGGAAAAGGATCGATTTAATCTTCATTGTAATTCTAATATACAGTCAGTCCCAGAAGTATTCGTACCCTCTACATCTATTGGAGTAGTTTGCCTAAATTAAGCGATAGATTTGACGTTTTCAAATAAATGTTCCATTATGTACATGAACAGGTTTTACACATGTACATATTAATAATAAAAATTTATTTGAAAACATCAAACTTGACATTTAATTTAGACAAATTTCTTGAATAGATATAGAGGGTACGAATTCTTTCGGGACTGACTGTATATCATAAATTGTACCAGTAATAGTAAAAATATAAACACGTAAAATTATACTGCAACAGCATCTTTCTGTAACCTTCAATTCGCTGGTCGAAGATTACACCAAACACGCCTATATTTACCAAACATAAACACGAAACGAACTATACAAATTCTTCCTCCATCCTTGTATAACTCAACTATTCCAAATATTCGGCACTAAATCATGCTTCTCTCCAATAACAGATCAATTATCGAGCGTGACTTAAACGCTCGGTACGCGTTGAGCAACTCTACCCTGCCAAGATGCTCGAGAATATCAGTACTCGCACCTAAATTTGCGCTTCCCAAGCTGAACTAGCAAAGATTCGGCCGACGATCGGCGGCGTATTTCTGGCGAGTTCGCAAGCGTCGATATATCGACTCGGGCATCGAAGGGGTTAATATAATGGAATCACGTGTGGTAACGAAAGCGGGTACGAGTCGAACGTTGATTGTTATCACTGGCCAGTTCGCCCACCGGCGTTTATTTTTAATGATTAGGTCAGTGGTTCGGCTCTAACGTCGAAGCTCCATCTGATTGGCTAAGGAGGTCACTCAGCTCCGACGTATCGTCCTCACCGGTGGCTGCCAGCCGAGCAGTTTTTGCACGTACCGGCGACTGGCAAACCACTGCAATTCTCTAAAAGGACGCAATGCCAATATCAAACTGCTGTACTGTTGGACCAAGCCGCAATCAGTATAACCGTTTTCACGCTCGGCACCGCCGCGTGCAGTGGAAATGACCGGCTATACGCAGAAGGCGCGTCACTGGCTTTCTACGGACGCTGCCAATCGCAGTTCCGGATTTGCGTGAGCTTGACATTGCGGGATGATGTAACCCCTTCCCTCGACGTAACGCGTTCCCGTTTCCCACTTTCTTGCAAAGCGATCTACCGATCTCTCAGCGAGGCATGATGCAATTATCATTCCATATTGGTTTTCGCGTTCTTCGCTTCTGCTCAGGGACGGCTCGGGCTTTAGGGGCGCTTAGCCGTCTGGAGCAGAGATTAATTTCTGGCAATTTGTACAATTTGAAGCGCGAGCTTCCTAAGGCTACATCGCGATTAATGATAGATTAATTTTATGTATATTTTCTGGGGGGAAGTATAGTCAGTCCTATAAGTGTTCGTGTCCTCTACGTCTATCGAAGAAATTTGTCGAAATTGTATAATAAGTTTGATGTTTCCAAACAAATGTTTTATTATAAATATCCACACGAATAAACACATATGTATATATTTGTAATGAAAAATTTATTTCGAGTTATTTATTTTATGGGGGTGATTGTAAATTCAGGTACCTGATTTAAGAGCAATCTGTGAAATATCTAAAGAGTAAAGTGATGAATGAATAAATAAACTAATCTCCATAACAATTTAACTCCATAACTCGAAGAGCTTCTCACAGGAACTGACGAACCTTTAGCTTCCGAGTGCCAAGGGTTGAAATAACGATCACAAATGTTATTTATTTATTTATGCAGGATCATGTCCTACCGCACATACTCGCAGGAGCAACTAAAATAATCGCTCAACGTTCTAAATAAAAATTCACCAGAGTAAGAAGTGACAATAAAAGATAAAAAGAAAACAATAGTTGTTTGAAACGTCGATGCAGTATTGGCCATTCAAGTCTTGCGTCAACGTACCGATCGTTTCGCAAAGTGTGTACCATGAAAGGCTCCCGATTAAGAATCTTTTTATAGTGCCTTCGAGATGACAGATGATTGGCGACATGTCGATGCTAATAAGAATGCGGGGTTGCGTCTATGCAGTTCTACTAATTAGTTTACTAAGCCTCAGTGTGACATTTTCATCGGTACAGTAAGTCGTTCAGAACCGATTGTTCCGAAGGGAATCGTTGGTCGTTTACTTACCGTGGTATTGTGATTAATTTGAACGAAAAGCTTTCTTAACGAATCACCACCGCAATGGTAATTATCCCTTTGTATTCCAAGTGTAAAAATGAAGATGGTGTAACAGTAATATTTTTTTAAGTCAATGAAGAAATATATCGTATTTATTTAGTGATTCTATCGATCAATGTTGTTCTCTTATTACTGAAAGTGGTTTAATAGAGTTGCCAAATGCAAAGTTTGTTGTGTACGTGAAATAATTGTTACCACTTCCTTTGCAGGATGACATTCAGCTCAGCAAGGACCAAATCGCACGTGAGTACCTATAACTTTAAATTAGGATCAATAATGCACGCTGGAGAAGAAGCTTCTTAATTAATTATTCACTCGCAGAATTGAAGATGGGTTTCGATGCCTTCGACCCTGAGAAGAAGGAGATGATCAAGACTGACATGGTCGGCACCATCCTATCCATGATGGGAATGAAAATCCCATCTGAAACTCTGAACGCGGTTATTGCGGAATTCGACACGTTTGGTATGTTAGAATGAAATTAATTTTATATGCTTCCCAAACATGTTTCAATTTTTATTAAAACAAAATGAAATAATTTTCATGAAATGTAAAGCAACCAAAGTTATAAATTAGATTTTATTAAGTTGCACTAATTGCTCTGAAATTTCAAATAAATCATAAATTCCTGGGGTTTCATCGTTTGCTAGGATCTGGAGAGCTGGACTTCCACGAGTTCTGTGGGCTGGCGTCCCGATTCATGGAGGAGGACACCGACACCGAGGCGATGCAGCAAGAATTGAGAGAAGCCTTCCGTCTATACGATAAGGAAGGAAACGGTTACATCACCACAGACGTGTTCAGAGACATCCTCCACGAACTAGACGATGCATTGTCTCCAGAGGAACTTGACATGATCATCGAGGAGGTGGACACTGATGGATCTGGCACACTCGATTTCGAAGGTACGTGTCGGCATCCTCGATCGACCAGAGATACAATATTCTTGTGTTGCTCTTGACAGAGCTCGGCAAAATTCTTATCTTCACATGAATCTACAATAACTTTTCTTAAATTTAGAATGATCGAGTTTAGTGTTTCGTAATGGATAGATCGAAAATCCCTTTTTCCAATAGAATTCTATTATTCGACTGAAATTTTGCCCATCTCTGACTCTTGAGTACTATTTCCACCTCTTGTGTTTTCAGTTCGATTCAGTTCAGATCTCCTGCTTTGTCTTTTCTATTTCTCTTGTCCTTCGCGATTCCTCGCAGAAATCCTCAAAATGTTCTACAGAACTTAAAAACCAGAGTTAGACATTTTATTTGATAAAAAATAAAACCAACTTGATTTTGATCAAATCCTAAATATTGTCTTCCATGCTACATTTGAAATTTTCCAACCACGGAAAATTTGAGAGCTTCGAGTTACCGAGAGCCACGGATTCTTGTTGCAGAATTCATGGAGGTCATGACAGGTTAAATTATCAGCTTTGGCACGAAGCGGCGGTCTCTCGTGCCGGCCACGACCACGAGCTACGAAGCCGCCCGTTTCACACCGTGGAGACTGCGATTTATTGGAGATGTATGTGCCGTTGGCAAAGTATGAAGTTAAAGGTTCGTAGGTGATGTCTGCTGAGCACGCAACGTGGATACAGTTGAGAATGTATTTCTGCCAGACCCGTCGCTTTCGGAGTCACAATCGGCTAAAATGTATTTCTATCTACGCCGCGGTTAACTCGGGCGATATTCTAGAGAATATTGTTCCCAGAAACCGGTTCATATCGATCGATATAAATTGACGTTTCTACGTTGCGATATAGATCTCGATCTACGAACGCAATCTTCTCTCACTGCGTTGGAAGTTCGCGCAAAATTCAACGTCGTAGTGAATTCTGTCGGAACTCGAAGATTATAATTAAACAAAAGCGATATCTTTCGATTGAAAATATTGTTCATCGTGCTTCTTAATTTTATACTTTGCCAACGAGTCGTGAAATTGATTGCAACAGTGACAATACTCGTAAGCGATTAAATTGTGAAACGCCTCAGACCACCACGATACGATCAATGTGACTTCATGTCAAGGAAAAGTAATAAAAGTATAAAAAAAAACAGCAAAACCAATCCGTGTATATTATTGTGTACATTCGTCTTCAATTGGTATTTAAGCGTAATTCTTTTTATATATGAATACATCCATACCGTGTAATATGGTAAAGAATATAGAAATTAAATTGATGGCAACCCACAGTGTGTACATTATTTATCCCTATTATTCATCCACCCAAGATTACACATACAGACATTATTAATAAAATTCCATAAAATATTTGAAGGTGTAAATAAACAAGGACTGTGAACAGTGACTCAAAATGAATCTTCTCAGGATTTCATACAAATGAATTAGTTTTAGTAAAATATTTTGGAATAAGAAACTCATCTCTTACTTCATACAAAGATAGAATTAACTTTCAATTACTATGCTCAAGTCTGTCCAGACTCTCAGTGTGCGTACAAATCCAACAAAACAGCAATCAGATCTACAGAAACTAACATTTCGCATAAATTGTTACATGCTCCCCCCTCGCCCCTCCAAATTAGTCATCTCGACCTTCACAGTGGAATGCAAATCATATAAGCATATACTTAGGACCACTTCAGAGTTGAAGAGCCTACTTGCAACCTGTGCAGACAGTGATCCGATCTTTAGAAACTAACACACAAACTATTACGTGCTCTCCACAACATAGGTATAGGTTTTAATGAAGTGTTACATGCTCTATAATAATGCCACGCATTATCTTGTTAACCTGCAACGAGCAGTTTCTACTACTACGATCTGCGAAACTATCATTATCTAGACTGTAGCGGGTGGTAGTTGCTTAACAGAAAGTTAACAGTAGGTTGTAAGGAAGTGGCAACGGGCAATATGCAGGAATGAATGTTAATATCTCCTAAATATAATGGCTGGTGCTAGACTTTATGAGCTTATAATTAGCCACCTGAAAATAGAAGAGATTCGGTTATTACGCCGCATTGTCTTGATCTGCGGTTTTGCGCCAGGCGATGAGCCAACTCCCCCTATTGTCGCATCATTTTTCCTCGCCATATTGATCGCGAATCATATTGCGGCGCGGAAGCTTCGTTTGGAGGATCCTTGCGAAACGGAACTTGATCGTAGTATCGAGGAATTTCTAGAGACGAAGAATTTTATTTAGGTTTACAGTGGCTTTCGAATTTGAAGATCTCTTTTATCTTTATACAAAAATGAAGCTTTCCACATACAATTTCACTTTGCTTTAAAGTACAGACGTATTTTAAGTAGGACATAGTGTTATGTATTTTATAAAATGTAAATTTTAGACATATATATTGGACTCTTCCCAACGTTACTTCATACTTAAAATGTATATGAAACTAAAGGAGCGTATACCAAATTGAAGACTGACCAACGTTTTATGTAGTAACTCAACAAATAGTATGAATAGTTTTGAAATCAATTGTACTCTGTATCAAATGGAATTTAATTAGCTACGATGGACATAAAGATTGTCTATCGTAAATATAATTAAACGTTTAAATTTACATCCATTCTAATTCTCATTTGAAATTACATTTTATGATGTAATATTTCACTAGCTTATAAATGATGAAATTGAATTTATATTAAAATTTATCAGTAAGAGAAACAACATTTACTTGCCCAACTATTGTTCGCAATTATATAAAAAGAAATGAAAGGTGCCGTATCGTTATGTGCGTGAGCTGGCGAAATGTAAATAATTCTGTTTTCTAATAGTCATGTGTCACGTAAGCCGTGTTAAATCATCATTTATAATGGATACATGTGTCTGTTCCTTCGCTATCTAATTGGAAAAATATTTCGACGAATGGAATATTAAATCGTAATATATTAGGTAACACTGTTGTAGAGTATTAAAACTTAGAGTTTAAAGAAGTTATAAAATTTCTAGATGATTATTCAGACGATACAAGTCCAATCTAATGTTCAAATTAAAAATTAGTAGTTTGTTTCAAGCATGTGTTTAATATATATTAATAAGGTTGTATAAAAATAATCAGCAAATTTTAATACGTTTAATATATTTTAATGTACTTTTTGCAGAAAGTATTTCAGCTATGGGATTAATGAAATTCGAGGTACTCACAGGGTAGCTTGCAGCTCGAAGAATGCCATTTCAGTCTCCGTTGAATCGAGGGGAAATAGGAGAGACAAGGATGCCAGCAGGAAGAGTTTCAAAATCGAGTACGTTGCCTCTGAGCACGCACAATTGAAGCTCCGCGTCTGCGAAAACCGGGTGGGGAGTGTCCTCGATGAATTTGAAAACCACTAGAGTTCCTAGGTTGTAGATACTATTCGGTCAATCACGTGCCAGAAGATCATCGTAATGTCCACATAAAACAGAACTCCACAGCCAGAATTTGGTGCATACCCGGATAAGCCGTCGACGCTGTCGTGTGTTAACACCAAATTTTTCTGTAAATACCTAACAACCACATCGCCATGGTAGGTTGAAAACATCATAAACACAACTATTTTACAATGTACTCATTTTTTACACTTTATTGAGTACATATTTAGTATCACAGCCTTAATTTCCAAGTTAATCCTGATTTCTTGTTGATTATAGACTGTCGTAAATCATCATTAATTTAATCAATTTTGAATTTACTTATTGTGTAATTTTTGATACCGCGTAACAAATGAAACATTTACAACATATAAACATTTATAATTTTAACAAAACTATGTTTGATAATTGCAGGATGACCTGACCAAGGATCAAGTTGCCCGTGAGTAATTCAGTTCAATTTCGTCCGAAGCTAGAATTCATGCCTTTTATTACGTCAAATATAATTGTGAATGCTGTCGTTGCAGTCCTGAAGAAGGCATTCGACGCCTTCGACCACGACAAGAAAGGCAGCATCGGCACAGACATGGTGGGCACCATATTGACCATGTTGGGCTACGAGCTCAGCGAAAAGACACTGAAGGAAATCATTAATGAAGTGGACGAAGACGGTAAGAAAATGGCCTCGAACTCCACGCGTAATTGACAGAAAAAGAGGACAATGTAGTATAATTTCCGTGTACAATCAATTGCATCGCAAGTGAAGTGATGTTTTTCAAACTGGAACACACACTGTGAGCAACTCGAGTGCTGTTTACTCAATAAGACGATCATTGCTAACAGTGAATATTATTTTTAAAAAATTCTGAAATATTGGACCACTTTATAAGTCTTTTCATATTTAACTATGGGAACTTTGAGCTGACTGTAAATATATGTAAACAGAGTTCTGATAGATCTAGTCTCAATGAGTCAATTGATGGTTTATATTCGATCTGCACATGCACCTTCCTAAAATACAATCTACATAAACAAGAATACGTAAAGACTCATGTAAAGGATCTGACAGCACAACTGAAAACAGAATTTGGGAAATTTATTTTTGGAGATACCGAATGAGAGTGGAACAACAAATACCGTGACAAATCTTGGATTATATAGTTTTGAATTACTTTGAAACAAAATTTTATTCCCATACAAATTTTCACAAACAATTAGCGTGGCGCTCAACGTGTTAAAGAGATGTTGCTTATCCAATTAACATCTAGAGTCTTAAATAAAGCTTCTGACTCCCACAGGATCCGGTCAGCTGGAGTTCGAGGAGTTCTGCACCCTGGCCGCCAGATTCCTAGTGGAGGAGGACTCCGAGGCGATGCAACAGGAGTTGCGCGAGGCCTTCCGGTTGTACGACAAGGAAGGCAACGGGTACATCACCACAGAGGTGTTCCGCGACATTCTCCACGAGCTGGACGACAAACTGACGCCCGCGGAACTGGACATGATGATCGAGGAGATCGACGCCGACGGCTCCGGAACGCTGGACTTCGACGGTCAGCAGCAGCCTAGAATTTTCATAACACGTCGATCAAACTAATTACCAACGCGACCCGGGCAGCCGCGTGCCAAGAACAACTAACGCAGGAAATCTTACCGCGCGTTGGAAATTGCTGGGAACGTTTAACGCGGCTTGCCAACAATCTATCAGTTCGAATTAATTGATTAACGCGTGGCGTGTTCGGCGCAGATGACTAACGTCTTGTAATCACCACGGGTTTCCGACAGCCCACAGGGTCGCCTCAGGCAAACACACCTCAGATTTGCCTATTTATAGTCGACATCGATTAACTGTCGCGAGTAATTAATAACGTGGACTATTAATAATTTTGCATTTGATGAACCCAAGATCTTGGCATTGACTACGATGTCCTTTGTGGAGGATTGTCCCATATTCGTATACATATTCATAATGAAAAATTCATTTGGTAATATCGAAACTATTATTTAATTTAGTCAAACTTCGTCCATAGACATAGAGGGTACAAATATTTATAGGATTGACTATAGGTGGTTACTAACTACAATGCTTTTCTCTACCTCTACTTTCAATAATTTCGATTAATAATTTCTATTTCAGAGTTCATGGAAGTCATGACTGGAGGAGATGACTAGACTGCGAGATGATTCACCAGGATGGATAAAGGCTACGATTAAGTACAACTATCAAACGCTCTTTGCACTTTTCTTGGAGACAAAGGGCAGAGAGTACGCCGCAGGTCGACGTTCATCATTGTCGTTGACCAGTCGCGAGTACTTCTCCATTGGATGATCAGCGTTTTGATGTTACTATACGCTGTACAACAATGACACTCTGTCGTGAAAACTTCGGAGGATGGGAATGAGGCTCAATAAAAACTCCTTGATACGAAACAAATTTTTTTCTTAATTAAAACGTATTCCGAACCAACGCAGTTGTTGAAACGTTGTGTAATACTTTCTGTAATCTTGATTTTACTAAATTTTTATAACATCTGAGTGAACTCTGCGAGCTTGTAGAATCGACTAGACGCCTGAGTAACTGCAATCGAGTACGCTATCCTGTATGAAGTGCAAAGTGTCACGGGGGGCTGTGAAATAAAAAAGTATTGGAAACAAGGGAAATTAAAACGAGTGATTCTTTGTTCTAGTTAGAAGCCCCCATTGTCGCTCCTGAGATCATATAAATTTAGTAGTTGATCTTGTAGATCGATACTGTATGTTGACATTTCGTTTTATTTCTTAATGGAGCGCAGAGTTAATGTTGCGTTTACACGAAAGCTCCGACAATAATAATAAACCGCGCGTTAAATAACGATTAAGAAAATTCTTTCTGATCGCCAGAAGACATTAAAGAATATCAACATTCTTGGCAGACATTCGTTTGCGTCGTGTCTACAAGTGCAAATTTCATTTTCCGTTCACTCTTACGAAAAGTGCACCTGTATGCAAATTTGATAAATTCCTGCTAGTGTTCGAGTCAATGCATATTTGATTAATCTGTACTTCGAGCACAATTCTGGTTAAGTGTTCTATAATTTGTTTTTAATGATATTGACCTCGGCACAGTAATGGATTCCACGAATTAACTATACGTCGCTTGTAACAGAAATTTGCTATCAAGGGTCGGTGTTGAGAAATAGAAACGCAAAAATGTGTCACTGGCAGAAAAGTTACTGGTGCTATTTGCGAACTTTGATTCGCTCGATCTGTCGTCGGATGACTTTATCACAAAGTTAATGTTCTGTGTATCCGATACTACGGCCAAATTTGCAAACCACAGCGGGTGCCAAACAGAAATAAGCGTGTAAATTCATGCATCAGTTACTTTATGACTCAATCCTCTGTTCATAAGACAACACTTGCGAGCATGATTTAATAGACATCTAAAGAACCTCCTATTTTATTAAGGGGTTAGGTCTAGTCAGCGGCGTAAAAGAATGAATATTTTAAATAATTTTTTTTTACCGTAGTTTAATATATCTTATAAAAGTGACAGTACTAAGTTATTATACAATATTTTAACTTTATTCGAAAAACGTGTATCTTATACCTAATTTCAGTGATAATATATATTTTTATATCTCGGTAACACCCCTAAATTGGGCTTCCCATTTTAATATCAGTTCGTGTCGAGTGCAGAAATTAACTAAATATATTCCACCTCTGCAATTGAAGGCGAAGCTCTACTCGACCATGATTAGATCCGTATCTTCTGGAATTCCGGACGGTGCTCGAGACTTCGCATAGGAATTTCCTGTCAGAGATTGAAAGGAGCAATCACGGTGTAGCTCAGCGAACGGAATTGGACCAACAGAAGTCATACCAAATCGGGCATCTGAAATGTCCAGAGATGTCATTATATCACGGCAACTCCCACGTAGCCGGGTAATCAACTTCGAATGAAAATGGTTTGTCTAGACCAGATGCTGTTCACTCTATATTCGGTACACTTCGACAAGACACCACTGGGGTGCCGAGCAAAATTATTATAGCCAACGAAACGCGAGGGATTTCGCAATCACGTCTATCAGAAGTGGGCGAGTACGGTGGTCCATTGTAAATCAGGGTTGGGGTTGAATTCAGTTTTTTATTATTCTTAAATCGTTAAATAGATAACTCTTTCGCGAACTGAAGGAACTCCGACCTGGAATCAAATGTAATCATTTTAGAAATAAATGCAGATGAAATGGTAATGATTGAGTTGTAGACAGAATTGTTTCTTATTAATTTTATATACCGTTAGATAAAAGCTACATCTATATTTATGCATTCTACAACATTTATTTGAATCTATATGATAAAGGGAATTTAAAAAAACTGTATACATTATTTCGTCGCATTTCTCAACTTTTTGTCTTATGCAATCAATGGCTCACGTACCTAATAGTTTTTCATTCTAATTGCGATTACTGAGTCTCAAAATTCGGGTTTAAAAAGGTTAATTCAGTAGGACCTGTTACGCAGAAAAATCGCCCACTTATCATGGCACCGCCAAAAGCGGCATTATTTCTATAGTTTACTGCCGTTTCTGTCAGCGAACTCGTTCATATCGGAATATTTCAATATTGGATACGTGATTCGTGATATTTTCAACGAAAGAAATGCGCCTTTCACTGGTCAAGCTCGACCAGTTGGCGTCCAGCGCGCTTACAGTTAAAATCTACATTGTAGAACGGGCGTTCGTAGAGGAACGAATGACACTAATTAAGGCGAACGTGGATCTCATTAATGTTTCGTGATCAAGATAAGCCCGAAAGGTGAGCGTTAAAAGTGTCTCGAGTTGGAATATAAAAAAACTAGGGGGAATGTCCGAATGTTTATCAAAAGTTACCTGACAATTTTATGTTGCCCAATTATGATAAATCGATAAGATAACTGCCAGTACGGATACTATAATTTTCATGTTGCAAAAGCCAGTGCGTACTAGAGTTTAATTAAATTTCAATTATATGGTGCGTGTATGCCTCGAGCAAGACATGGAAAACTATACAGTTTTTCGCTAACGCTATTTAATTAAAATGAAACCATTTTATTGAAGAATGAGTATGCGTACGGGTTATCGAGTAGCATGCAGTGACTACGAGAGGATTACTTATCCTCACGCGACAAAACACGGACGAGCGTGTCAATTATCGCGATAGGTATCGTGAGCGGAACCTTTAATTAATCGCTAATCGATGTTTTAGCACTTAAGCAGGATGCCCTGACGCAGGTTATTTCCATTGGTGGATGTCCAGAACTAAGGTGTCATTATTTATCATCATATTTCATCGCATTTCTCAATTTTTTGTTTTATGGGTGGCCTAGCGTATGCAACTCTGGAATCGAACGAAATGCGATACTTTTCTTTAGTGCCCAACGATTCCGTTCGTTGGAACACTAGATAAACGTGCTGGTGTACGTCCAGTGATGCGATTTTCGTTTGGACCTTTTGAAAATCGTGGTGTAGCATGCTCAAACTCTAGAATAGATCGAAGTACGATAGCTTTCCTCTGTGCTCATCGATTTCGTTCGCTGAAACACTAGGTAAACGTGTTATCGATTTGTGCAATGAACAGCTCAAATAATAATCTAATGATGTCAACTCCTTTTCTTTGAATATGAAAATTAAGTTGTATCTAATAACAAATCCTGACACTATGAGATTGAGTTTAAAAAAGCCCTGTCGCAGTTGATTGGAAGGACTTGTTTTTAACGGGATAATTTACAGTAATTAAAGTTACTCACGCCAAGTAATCACACGCTGACGCGTGAAAGTGTGTGAGCAAATTGTTAAAAAACTTCATTCTTTCCTGCTTGACAATAATTACAGCTGGTGAAAGTTAGACAATTATTGGGTGCGATCAAATGCAACGAGTTTCCTGATTATTCCAATAAAATGATAACACGGAGCACCGGATCACGCTACATTAAATGATTTATCTTTACACGCATTAAATCGGTAGAATTATAGCGAAACGCGCGAGTCAGACTTTGGGAGAATGGTATTGCGTTTATGGGAAGTCTGTAATCCTCCGGTGCAGTAATTCCAGTATAACTCATAATTAGAATATAACAAAAAAAAAAAAAATATCAGAGATCTCTCTGGTGATCCCAGCCACGATCTATCTATCGCGAGATTCACAGGATTTCGTGTGCGTCTGGTGGAGATAAACGTTCTCTCACTCGAGATCTTGCTTTCGATAGTTCATGGAGTAGGAGTCATCCACCGCGCGGTAATTACACGCTTCGTATTGAAATATTCGGTATTCTATGGGAATAAAAGTCACGGTTTCTGACGCGAGGGTACACAGCTGAATTCGGATACTTGTGCCACTGAATTGTGGGTATTATCGGGCCTCTAATGCAATTTTCAGAAGAAAAAAGATATTTTAGACTTAGCATCGAGTCGATCAGGATCGCGCTTCCACCTTTCGCCAATCGCTACACTCGATCCGATTTTTCCACGAAGCTGCCTGAACGCAGCTGTAGCGCAGTGGAGGTGTCTCTAACAGGATCTTCTTCCGCACTCCGATAAAATTCAATAGCACTGGAAATCGTATAGCCATTCGATGTCCAATAAATCGATTAAGTTCATCGACGAGGGAACTGTATCTAGCACTTACGACCAGTAGTGAAAATGGCAAACGCGCCATAGACATATCAATGCCACCGGTGTAATCGTCTATTGGAATTTATTTATCACTTTCGTTTCTATTAGATTATCTGAAGTGCTTGGGAGTGCTCGGACGCTATTAAACGTCCGTTTACTCGTAATGCGCGTAATGCCGTGGAACTTTCTCCGTCGTTTACGTACTCGGACCGTGACACCTTTTAAAAATAGGATTAACCAACTGTGAAACGTTCTCGTCTCCTGCAGAGATGGGTCACCTGCGACGCTCTCTTTTTTTGCTAGCAGCTTAAGTCGCCGCGAACCATTTCCTGATTGGAAAGTAACGGACAGCAACGTGTGGTAAAATATGTAAAAAGTTCTCCGTCTCGATTTAACAAAAAATTCAGAATATTAAAGAGGTAGAAGCTGTCTGTTAATGAAACTTAGTGTCTGTAGATCGCTCGTTGTGCAACCAAATTATTAATCACGAAATTAAAACTGTATCGACGAAATTAAACTGACGTGGAAGCTGGTCCTAACTGTTTTTATCGAGCATTGCTCAGCAGAGGTATTAAGTCGAATTAGATTGTATGTCTATTTTAAGCGGCGATTTTGTACGGGAACAATGGTACGTGTTCATTAATCATAGAGTTACTAGCCCACGATCGCTTTATTTCAAACGAGGCATTCAACCTACCGCGAAACTTTCACTATTCATTAGGCATTTAGACATACACTACGATTGGGGTCATTTAATAGGTCATGTTACACGTTATTACAAGGCACCACCTGACTTGGGACTGTGAGTCTCTGAATCATGCGTAGCACTGGTACAGAGCAACACGTCATCGAGGGTGAAATGACACACTTCGTGACGGATAGAAGGTAGCCTGACGAGATATGAGAAGTAAAACTTTTAGAGAGGTCCTATTGCTGGTGCGAAGAGTCTCGTTTCGGAAAATAAATATGGCGAATCAGAATTAATTTAGGTGTTGTGTTGATCCTTTTTAAAAGAGTGGTGCGAACTTTCTTTTGCTGTCTAAATATAGCCTGTGCCAAATATTTTCGACGCTTCGGGCCATTTCTTGAATAAGTGACGTCAGGAGAACAAGATTTAATTAGTTGGAAAGTACAAGGGAATCGAATTGAAGATAGGGTTGAACAGTCCTATAGCAGACTCCACTAACCACCAATCTCATAACCACCTCGCATAACTCACAAATCTCAACAGTGAACACCACAACTCCACTTATTCCTTTGACAACAGCTACTCGTTATATGGTTACCAGGAATTACAGGTAGCAGTTCATTAATATCACGCTCAGATAATCGCAGTATACGTAAGAAACGCAAGATACTGTTACATAGTATCGCGTGATTAATTTGTAAATATAGACCTGCGGTTAACAACGGTTTGTCGGACGTCAGTGTTTGTTCCTTGGACAAATCTATGACCGATTGTTGATTTTAAATCGCTTGGTGAAGGAGAAAGTGGGTGAAGGCTGGAACGAACGATTTGCCACAATTACTCGTAATCTTCTGTTACACTTTACTAACGAAGCAAGTCCCGCAGCGAGAAAGCACTCGTGCCTAAACGCTCTTCGGCCGATGTGGAATTACTATGGGCAGTGTTAACATTCCACGGTAGCGACTTCCTCCGAGTAGGAATTGCGCGAATATATTTCCATTATGAAAATCATACACGATTCAACCATTATTTCCTCAAATTACTTCAATTTAAAATTCTCTTCCCCTTTCCCCTTTCCCCTGTAAAGCAGATAAATGTAAATGAAATCGAACGACGTTATTTACATCCACGTCGCATAAACACTCGTTCCGTGGCGTGAAAATGAGACCACCAGGAGGTAATCAAGGCGAACGGTCGAGATACGGTTTCGTGACATCTCGAGCAAGGAATTTGCATGCTGCTGCATCCACTTGGATAATTATCGAGTTACACAATATATCGCTAATTGATGTGTCTGCGAGCAAACTTGGCTGCATTCCAGTAATACGACGGCCTTGATCGCATTTCTTTGTGGAAACGAATTTATATTAAACGTGGACGGATCTTGTTACAGGAATCCGAGCGAGTAGACGGTCTAACAACCTTCAATCAGAGATACGCTAATTACGTCTTATCGACTATCAAGACCGTTCTTTTTCTCCTGCTGCGAGTATGTACTCGGTGAGTTAGTCGATGTCGAACATTCATTAACAGCCAATAAATCGCTATCTCGAACAAAATGAACTTGTATAATATTGCTGCCTTTTGAAAAGGAAGAACAAGCGAGTTACACGAATTTTCTCAAACGACGGATAATACGTCAGGTGGCGTAATTAATGGCTATAATTTTAAATTTATGAAACACGTACGATTAACCGTGATACACAGTGCACGGGACGAGATACGTTTCGCGTTTGTTATTACATAAATGGTAATTCTATTTTAATGAAAGTTGCCAAAGAAGCCAACCGGAAATAGGAGGTTACGCGTCATAATACTTCATTATGTTTGCTCGTCGTAACGATTGCTTAACGGGCTCAACAACTGCAACGAGAATTGTCGACCTGAAAATTGGTGGATTATCCGTGCCGACGATTAACTTTAATTTCTTCATCCGAACGTCGAAGGGGCGATCAATGTTGCCGTCGTTAGTGCAACAAGAATGCTTCGGATCGCCTTTTCGGTTGAGGGAAAGCTGGAAAAGTAAAATCAATTAGAAATACGTCGTGTGGATTTCTGTGTGTGTTCAACGATGCAATTAGAAAACGTTTGATTGGTACGCAACACAATTGTACGCCCACAGTTGGTGCGTATAATTGCTTCGGTTCGTTCGGTTTGAAAAAATAAACGACTTGGAACCTTGGAACATTGAGTGATTATTGTGTCTCCATTATACATCAAATTAATTGGCGAGCTTTTTGTGCTTGTTCGTTGGATGACGGTAAGAATTAATGGAACGGAAATATACATTTTTTGTAAAATATTAAAATACACCTTATTTTGATCTGCCAGGAAACGAGAGCTCCAGAAACCAAGAATACTCACCTGCACACTGAAAGAAAGAAGCCACACACGCATTCCTCCACTATTTCTAGTAATGTTTTTTTACGACATGAAAGTCGCTTTTATCTAAATAAAATATACAAATTTTGCGTAAGGAGTGAATATCTTCGATAAACAGGAACAAGCACATAGGAAGTACCGAAAAAGTGGAATACGAGGAAATATATCCCCAATATTTAAGACGCCTACTCCAACAAGACAAATTTAGGCTAATTCGGAATTACGCGCTGACATTTGGAAAGTGGCTCGCAATTAAACGCGAATTTACAAGCACGAGGCACTTGATATTTTGATAAAGAACCAGGCACCTACATCAACGCTGCCCGTTTTTATAGGATTACGAAACGCAAAACGATCTACCTTTTTTTCCCCTGCGTCGAACACTTCCAGTGGGATAAGATCGAAACGGTGCAATGATTACGGCTGCATACAATCTTTTTTTTAAGGTCGTTGCATGACGTGAGAATTAGCGTGCAACGACAAACGTTCTCCGTTCGCGAAAGTAAAAGTTATCGCCGATGGGATCGCATTATACATAAGCGAGCGAACCATAAATAATTCCGAACTTGGCTCTAACCGTGGACCGTTGAATCGATAAAGCGACGAACGATGTAATGCGGAGCACCGCGCTGTCCGAAGTCGAAGAACGAGGTTAGAGGCGTGCAACAAGTACGCGTAGAGCGCAATGGAGATTTATCTGCCATTTTCCATCGTTCATTGTCTCTCTTGACAACGCACAGCACTGTCAAATTTAAAGAAAAATCAATTTTTTTTTTAATATTTTGAAAGATGAAGTCACACAGTTAAATTATAATTTCAGTTCAATTAATTTTTGACGCGTTATTGTTAATAATAAAGAAAAAGCCTTAAAAAGTTACATTCGTCTAGCCAAAGGATAGACAAATATCTGTACAAAAGTTGAACTTTGTACGTTTCACAGTTTCCCTTCAAAAAATTGCCAAACGTGACATAAAATTGACCCACATTTCGAGTAACATTTATGGTCTTCTAATATCGTCTAAAACGCACGCTTTCGCCAAGCACAACCCCATAACCGATTTGTAGCCGAGCATACGTATCCCAACCGATCCGTGTTATTGCGAAGGGATTCGGTTCCTGAAGTAAACGGTACAGGGATACGGTAATTTCCTTCCAACTGAGAAAAGGAAGAAACGCACCAGGAAAGAGAGAACAAGACCCGCGGTGAGCACGAACGAAATGATCGTGTTCGAAGTTACCGGTCGATTTGCCTTTCTACATAATACCAGATACGTTTCCCTTCTCTCTCTCTCTCTGGACGAAGCACGGGAGCGCAAATCGACAGGAATCATTAGCGAACCCAGGGAGTAATTGATTAGCGGCCAAACTAGCTCGACGAAATTCCGTAATTTCTCTTCTCGTTTACGACCGACCGTATGAAAGTTACCGTACTATTCCCTGGGTAATTATAGCTGTCACACGATTCGCGGAACCCCGTGGCTCGTGGCCAGAAGGAATCATTCTTTTTCAGAAGGTTAATTCGGAGGTAGCCCATTGTCGAGCTGTGGCTCGCGCATTGTCGGATTCAATTTCAATCGACGGCGAGCTGAAAGGAACCGATCTGGTTCGATCGTGAATCACATTTAGAGTGGTCAGTCGACCGGTTAGACGCATCGATCCGCCTGTAGCATGCTCCGTTTGCTCCAATATGGTGAAAGGAGCCTGCGCGGGTTTCAGCATTTTAACGCCCGCGCCGAGCGCGTGCACCTCGAGGTATGCATGTGCTGCAATTGGAACGAATGTTTGTCACGAGGTCCCAGTCACATGATCTTTGGACACTCTCTGTGAAATTCAAAAGTCTGGTTATTAATGCTTCGTGTGTAACAGTTGAACTTCGTAAGTTTCATAGCTTTACTTACAAAGATTTCCAAAGTTGCTCCAAGAATCACCTCGGAGTCAAATTTTTATATACATTCAAAACGATTCAAAGGTAAATCATTAATTCGCTACATTCTTTTCCTTGATATATAGTATCTATAAAAATTACGAGAAGACTGTACTTCTGAGAGATTACAATTACCCTGTTCCAGGCTTTTCAAATTGTCAGCCGCGAGAGGGTTGAACCATGTTCTTTTTCTTAATAGTATCTACAAAAAACAAGATCCCAAGCACCCAGTTCCAAGTTTTCCAAATAGTTAGCCGCGAGAGGGTTGAGACACGTTCTTTTCCTTAATAGTATCTACAAAAAGAAAAAGATCCCAAGCACCCAGTTCCAGGCATTCCACGTTGTGAGCCGCAAGAGGGTTGATCCACGTTCCTCCAGTGAGCGCCGTTCCCTGCGAAGGACACTCGCTCTTAGCGCTTCGTCACCAGAAGTCCGTGGTGTCCGTTACTCGTAAACGTCACGTCCGACGAGTCATCGGCTGGAAAGTATAACCGCGGCCCGTTGATCACTCACGTGATTCCTTGACGGAATCGTGCGAACAAGGCTACCCCGCCCAGGCTGTCTGCACTTTCACGAGTGTCGGACGTTAACCGCCCGTCCGTCGCGGAATATGCGAATTTCCTTTCTAATTCGGCACCTTGAGGCTGCGTGGGGAAGGGGAGGGGGAAGTTTGTCCCGTCTCGAAGAAGGGGAAGGGCGTCATAAATCGTTAGATCGTCTCGGAGGATGGATCAGCGATCGAAAACGTCTGATACGACGGGCGCTCTTTTAAGGATAATTTGTAGTTTCGTTACGGAAACGGTTACTCGTCTATGGTTTTTGCACCGACGCTAGGAAATCGAGATGATTGTATTAGGTACGCTTCATTCAGTGGTTTCTAAAC
This sequence comes from Hylaeus anthracinus, assembly GCF_026225885.1. Classification (NCBI taxonomy): domain Eukaryota; kingdom Metazoa; phylum Arthropoda; class Insecta; order Hymenoptera; family Colletidae; genus Hylaeus; species Hylaeus anthracinus. The sequence goes on along the minus strand of NW_026534341.1, from coordinate 10,319,100 downwards.
GAATCGAGCGGTCACGGTTCCCCTGACACTCGTTGCGAAAAAATTTCATCGCCGTAGAGCCGATCGGACCGTTTAATTAAAAATTAAATGCTTTTTCTGGCGGTTCCTGGGCGCGCCTTAATTATTTGCAACTTTCACCCTTCTGCATCGGTTCACCGGCTGAATTCTCTCGAATGGGTCTATCTTTGATGTTTGGTTGACAGGGTTTGAGTGGAAAGTCCGTGGTTTAAAGGTGGAGATAGGACTACCATTAAATAAGTTCTGGAATATAAAAGAAAGTGGAATATATTACACGTTTTGAATGAAGAATTTTTGGGTAATTTTTTATTAGCCAAGTTCAACATATAAAATAATTATTTCTGAGAGATGTCACATTACAACGAAATATTAATCTACATCGACAGATTACGAAACTATTCCACTTTCTTTACCTGGATAAATTATTCTTGGAATATCGTGCATACCGTCCAAGGCTGTAAACAGGAACGTGATGTTCCTGGCATTATGCAAGTCGCCATATATCATCAGTGACACTTTTCACTATTGAAAACATTTTCGAATCTGCATTCTTTCGTCTAGAAGTAACTACTAAAATTCTCTGCTTGATGAAATTTATCGAGGGGTGAAATTATCAACTATGAATATACTGGGTACTCAACGTGTTCTCATGTGAGTATTGTTAGTATATTCCACTACTGAATACACACTAATTATCATAATTAACCACAAGCTTTATTATACGGCAATAACCATAATCGTTACTAATTAATCGGATTACATATTGCCTAACTCTGTCTCTATTGTTCGCAACTTTCGCCCATTGCAATCAGTTCGCCGCTGAATTGATGAAGGCTATGACAGATATATCTACTTATTTCATAGTTGCAAGGCGATTGAATATTACGAAACAATTCATACCACCTCTCGGAATGGCGACAGGAAACAGTATGACAGGAATGCAGTTTTTTGAGGCTCCCTTGTTTAGGTTCGATACTTATTTCCGTTCCGCGCTTCCCGCTTTTCTGATTAGGTTCTTGTATTCGCTCAAACGATTAGCGTTGCGAGAGACGATTGGAATGGTCGCGGTTAAATGCAACATGCTTGCAGCTGCGATCGGATAGTTTCATAATCGAAACTTAACTCGTTCCTTAAAACGTGTCCCTATACCTGTCTTTAGGCGACGGTGCCCCGCCTCGATTAGTTCGCAGATTAGAAGTAACGATAGCACCATTCAACGACACGATTCGTACAGCGGATCGATTCGTTAAAAAGCCCATTTCAACTTTCTTGCAAAACAGTTTGCTGCAACACTTTTGCCTGCCAGTTTCCTCTCCGATTTCGTACATTTCCAAGACTGGAGCTTTGATTTTTCAACACAATCTTTTTTCAAACACTTCAGTCTCAATTCCTCCATTACACATTGGTGGGTAAAAGGAATGCTGTCTAATTAGCCGTTAGGCAATATATAATATATACAGATAATTCAGCATATAATTATCAGCATGAAAATTCAATAATATGCATATTCATGATGTAATATTATCGAGAGTTACAGAATTAGTATAAAAACTTGCGCGACATGCCTGAGGGGTTGTTTTAAGTGTAGCAATTAATTGGTATATCTACATCACTTTCTCCAGTAATTCGAAGTATCACAGTCATCATAGCACAGCCTTGATCCAGACGTGTTTCATCGTTTTCTTTTGAAATGAGTTTACTACACTTATCAGACTTGATGGTTTCCCGAGGCACAAGAGCAAAGGAAAAAAATTCTAATGTGTGTCAACTGCCACTTTAACGAAAGTCGACGGTTCACTCTCAAGGTAACATTCTTCTTCATTTTCTATGATAGCTGAAAATTTTTAGCGACTGCCAGGCGACTACGTCATATCAAAAACAACTCCACAAACGTGTCATACAGGTTTCTGCTGTAATTATGTGTCTCTCGGTCGGACTTCGTAAACCAGTTTATCATTTTTAACGTAAACCTCTGATGCTGAAAAATTAATTTGATTTATACACTAATATTACATCATAAAACTAACGAAATAATATCTCTTGCTCAAAATACATGAATATTTATATTGAAAGTGAATACTGCTTATGAAATGATCGAATTAGTTTGCACTATAAACCGAGAAAGAGTGTCTAAAAATTATTTCTTTTATTCTTGTAATTAAAGTAAGCAAAATTCAACGATTAGTCAAAGCAAAACAAACTGTAGACCATTCTGAAAAATATGTGCGGGATTAGCTGAGATCTCAGATGTCCTCCAAGATTTAATCTTCAGAATTCTCCACAGAATCAGATCACCCACCACTTAAAAATCTTAAAAACATGAAACGAAGAAATACGAGAAAAGTAGTTCGCTCCTAATAAATCATTTCTATCGTTTTCCGTGTTTGATACACCACCGTTGATATTCCTGAGATACGATGGAACGATTCTTCGACATAACCCGCTATTAATTTGCCAGACAGCCGCGATATCTTTATCTGGAAATTTCGCGTTCTCGACGTAGATTAATCGTGCGATCTTTATCGCCAGCACGCGATACTCCCCGTTGAATGTCTGCGTCAAAGAAAATATTTGAGACTTTCCAAATAAACTGTTTAGATGATTCGATCCGATTCGCAGCAACTTTCTTCGTTGATCGATCCGTCGAAAGCTTCGATGGCGAAAATAAAGGAAGAAGGAGCGAGATCTCAGTTTCACGTGTTGCTCGTTAAAGATGCAATTTGTTCGTGGCGTGTTTCGCCTACCGTGTGACAAACGTGATTATTTTCTCATGGCTGAACTCACCTGAGAGCGTGCGTGCTTAATCGAACGACGCACAAAGTTACGGGACGCCTTATCTCGGTGGCAAGATCTCCATTCACGGCAAATTGAACGCACATCTTCCGCGAACGATGTTAATTCGCGGCGGTGACATTGAATGCCCGATAACAAGGATCCCGGCTATTAAATCTACATTAATCCGATACGATCAACCCCCAGTGACTTTGTGTACATTTATGCAGAATGTTAATTAACTGTGAAAACTACAGTGTTGTCTACATGTATTTGCAATGCTGAAGATACAAGTTTATTTCGTCTTACGTGCTTGTGTGATCTATGCTCGAAACTTATCGAGCAGTTTTAGGATTATCGGAAGGAATTCGTAAACTTGGCGAAGGATAGAAAAAAGGTGTGAAAGTGGTGTCGAAAATTGAGCCAAGAAGATAATGGAAAATAAAATAACATTCAAAAATAATTTCAGACATTGTATGTATAAAAAAAAAGCAATAGAATAATGTTATCTTAAGGGGTAACAATTATTAACGTTTCATATCAGTGAATAAATACAAGTACGTTAACTATGAATGAAATCATCTGATATACGATAAGGTCTTGTAATTATTTAGAAACACCTTTCTTTTCTCTTACAATTTGTACGATTCTATCAATTTATGTAGTACATAAAATAAAACAATGCCAAAGAAGTCCTTTATCAGTGTTGAAACGATCGAATCACGAGGCGTTCGTTTCACGAATAATTGCAGCTCGTTGTCCCGTGATCTCTCTGTTAGATATGAAAACTCGCGCGATGTCGCGTGAATTATTATCCAGTTTATCACGCCGTCCAAGCGTTATAAACTGCAAATCTAATTACCCCCACGATGCGCGTTAAACGTTAGTACCAATTACGCGGCGCGCGATCCTCCATTAAAATGTGCCCGCTATATTCAACCGACAGCACCGTTAACGGTATCGATAACACGATCATCCATTTCGCGCGTATCCACCCGTGGAAGCCGTAACATTGTATTTTTCGCCACGTCCTCCGCGCCACTCCTTCGATTTCTAAGATGGAAACCACCTGCCCGGACTACGTTCGATAGATCCAGCCACGGATCTACGCGCGGACGCAAATCGATCATTAGGTTTCTGCTCGGTGTAATTAGCCCCCTGAATTGTCAGGGTACGCCCAGGATAAGCAACAGTGAAAGCGAACACAATTTCTTTTTACCACTCACCGACCCCAAATGCAAGGATAGTGAGATTCAAAACGTACGAATTAATCCATTCACTGCCAACTACGAGATGTCTCGTAATCGAGAGATAAGTTTATAGCCTTTCGAGTCAAGAATTATAATACAAGGTGATCGTACATTTTTTGATCCTGGATTTGTGCAACGAACGGCTCAATTGGTAAACGTTAAGTAATCATATCCCATTAATTCTTTAATCTAACTAATTTTGGCGAAATAACCTTCTTCTCAACAATTTGTATTATCTGATGATTATCAAGCAGAGAGTTGAAACGATTTACATGTAAACATATTTTAATTGAAATACAATGCTCGAGCGAGCACTTGAATATTCCAAATTAAATTATTCCATTTTCATACGGAAAAATTCATGTTTCTTGCGCGATTGGATTAATTTGCCCATGTCTGGAAAAGGAGCGAAACTCTCCATGGATTCGGAGCTCTTTCGACCGTGCAACTCGTTGAGATTTCGCGTTGCGATCGACAGCCAGGAAGGGAACGATGGCTGTCTGTATAACAAGTAGCGAGTAACAGCGAGTTAATTGATGTACGAGCTTAAGCGTCTGCAACCGGTCTGCTTAATGCACACGCGAAGTGCTGTTACCGGGAGGATAGAGCTAACAGGATTCGCGAAAAAGTTCCGAGCCCGAGGCTTCTCCCTCGAGCAAGAAACGACTAATTAATTGCACGACTATGACTGGCGATAATTAGAAAAACTAGCGGACAATAGGCATTCAGTCCTGTTTACATCTGAGATTTTATTAGGGAGACACGAGGAAAGCATTAAACATCTTGCAATCGTTTGTAACGACTTTTTTCGGTGCAACAACTTTATTGACATACCGAGTTTATAAATCTCGGAAACTTTCTACTAACAGTAGGAGGATGTAATAAAGGAATCGTCAGTCTTAAGTGAACTATTTTTATTTCATTGCAATACGTTTTCTGTTATCTTCAAAATAATTATGAATTTATTAGCTTGAAGAAAGGAATATAGTCTGAATCACCTTTTTGAAATAATTTTCGACTCGTAGCAATATGTTCACTTGGACGTATTGCAGGTGCTCGAATTTCAGTCTAGACGTATTTCACCGTTCGTTACTTCTGTGACGGTTTGATATATTGGCCCAGCACTGAATTTGAATCATTTTGATTCTATGTTGGATCTGGTCCCGCGCCAAACGTCAGCTTCCGTCATTCTAACACGCGCATCCACTCAATCAAACACGACGCCTCTACAAAGTTCGATTTCTACCTGGAAATAAATTAGAGAACGCCAGAGTAATATTCCCAACGCAATCTTGGTCGAGAAAAATATTGCAATATTTTAGTTCAATTACGTTTCCCAATTAACCTTCAACGATTGAAGAATATTTTATTGTTTCCAAAGGAGCTTGAAGAGAAATTTGTTTAAATAAGTGAGAAAATGAATTGTTTACTTTCAGTAATCCTCTTTTTTTTTTCTAAAAAAGTTTCTACGATCAGAACGCGGTGATCGATTTCGTTCAAAGCAATTTAGATTAATCTCATCTATATTCGGACTGCGCAGATGTTATCTTAGGCTCGCGGTCAATAAATGGGTCGATACAAAAAAGTGACATTCTGACTCGCATGTTGCGGTCAGAGAAATTCTCTAGTCTCTTTCTTCTTCTTTCCCAACAACACACACAGAGAGCAACGCGCTCTCATAACCACCGTGGATTGAAATAGAGAAAGGATAGAAATTTCCGTAGGCCATATTTGAAGCAAATTATGGAAAATTTTTGCAGGTTTCGCGGATTGAATTAGAGAAACTGCGGACCACTATCGCTTATTTTCGAACACGGAAGAAAACATGGGAAGAGTTGCATTGAATATTTCGAATTTCTAAATGAACATCAGCTGGAGCCAAATCTGAGAACAATATCCAGAACTGTTTAAGTTGCGAATCATGCTTATGCAATTTTTAAAAAAAATTCAAAGGCACATTTGAATTTTCATATATATTTATTGAATTATATAGGTACCATTTTGTTCTACAACCTTTCAATCTTTTAATAAAAAGATCTTACATCATTGACACTGAAACTCTTCGTAGGTGCAATCGATTTTTGTAAACATAGCGTATAGAAGTTCCACTAAAAAATAGACTGACGCAACTCCCATACTGAGACGCTCGTATAAACATGTGAAACATAATCACAGAGCGTACTCGTGTGAGAGGCGAGGTGCAGCTAAAAATACTATCATAAAACCTGACGTAAGTTATAAAATCTAACCTCGCGCATCGCACGCGAGTGAACGATCGTGCGGCCAGTTTTTTAATTGCATCGCTGAGAGGTGACGCGGACGAGATGCAAGCAGTTGCAGAAAATCAACCAGGTTTCGAAAGATGGAATCGCAGGAATTCCACGGGACATTCGCACGCGAAGAAACGGACAACAATATGTGCTCATACAGGGTTTCTCAATCGGTCGAGAGAAGTGATGTTTTTCATAGTTGGAAGTCTTTGCGAGCCGTAGCCAGGTGGAGTCCATGGGGAGCTGTGGTCTTGGGAGTAAAAAATGAAGAGGGAAAGTAATAAAATCGATAGAGAATAAGGAATGATAGTTACTAGTAAATAATATGTTAATCTATAAAAGATCCTTCGATGAGTAGCTCCCAAGTTCCTAAGCTCTCAAGCTTCCACAGCATACTCATAGACCATCCAAAAATGACGTATAACATAATCATAAATTCTGGTTACTTTTATGTATTGACATTCATATCTCCTAACAGAGTTGACTCACAATAAAATAATCGTATATAACTAGTAAAGACCAGAAATATTTCAAATATATTCTTCCAAACAAGCGACCGAATAGATCAATAATTACTTAATTACGGAAATTGATGGCGTTCGCTGACAGCGTCCATTACCATTTCCGCAGGTATAATTGAAATTGATCGATGTCCGCGCGGTTTCTTTCTTGACCGGCGATTCGTCGAATCGGCTGACATGAATGGAACGCAAACGCGCGCACCGTGGCCGGTGTTTTACGATGACTCGATACGAGAGAGACGCGATTACATCGCGCGGTTCGATTACCGTTTTAATGGAACACTCGGATACGCGTTTATTACGCAAAATGTGTGACAGACTGATGTAATAGATAGAACCGCGACGTGCCAGCATGCAGGGACGGGTGCACCGCGAAGCTAATGCAACTTCGGCTCCTTATTCGTTGCTTTTTATATTCTACCATTTTTCAAAACCATGGGATAGAATGTTCTCTATTCTTCAAGAAGGTCGCGGTTCGAAACGACGTTCTAACACACAGGGACGGCTGTATTGTGAAGCTGATGCAGTTTCAGATCCTTATTTGTAGATTTTTATGTTTAACCCATAAATGAACTAAGTTTCAAATTTGATACCGGACTTTTAAATCGAATTGTTTAGGGCCAATGTCCTTTTTTGTATAGACGAATAAAGACTAGTTTTCCTCAAAAACTACACTATTAGGATTTCTTTAAATTTTTTCTATACTAATTTTAGTGGAAGTTAACCCTAAAAATTACATTACATACGTACAAGAAAAAGAAATAATTCATGTCTGAGAGGGTTAATCATTTTTAGAAAACATTTTTTTTCCTTAAAGGAGGTTGTGATTTATAATTTTACCATATTATCCTGTTTGATTTCCTGAATTGTCTCTCTAGTTCAAACCCTCTATATAAGGAGTACCAGAACGAATACCACGACTGCCACATATTCGCGATATTGACGGTTACCTTACATAAAACGCCATCAGAAAAAGAAAGTGGCTCCCAAAGTAATTAGCATCAGGCTCCTGTAAGTCTGGATACGCCGTTGTGCAGCACCCTTCATTACGTACCTCGCTCACTGGGTGAGCGTGAGCTCGGGTAAGGTCTATGTTGCGTGCGTTTAGAACACCGTCTGCACGCCGTGTCCATTACCATATGCCGTGATACGAAGTCAAGGAAATAAGCCTTCGAAACGGCCCTGCTACGAACGGTTGCATAAGCGAGTGGGTAAATCAGATAGCATGTAACGTGAAAGCAAACCTATTTATTACTGCGTTACACCGCTCAATAATTGCTAGGATTTTGTTCTTCTTGTGGGAATCGGTCGCTGGCGAAGATAAATCTCGAGCGATTCTCAATAATGGAATACCTGCTACACGCGTTTCGTACCAATTTGTTTCTAAGTCGAGGCTGATCGGATTGTTGAAGTGACGGGGGCGTTCTTGCCAACCGTTGCGCTGATCCAGTATTCACGCGAGCGACGACTCACAACCGAACAACCCCTACTACTTAGCCAGAGCAAACATTCCTCGTCCATAAATTTTGCATCGTACTTCTAATATTTCAAAGCTAAATCGCTGGTAGACGCATTGGATTGAGTGGATGAAAAGTAATATATTATAATTCCTTCACCCCGTGGAATTAAATCAAACGTCCCTTTTTCTGACCGACTGTCTTACTTTCGTTTGTGTACCGCATCATTTTTATAACAATGTGACGTCCAAAAAGAAGATGATATTATTCCCCCAGTTATTAATCATAAAAACCCTCGACCAGAAAGAAAACGAAGAATTCAAATCTTCAAAAGGAAATTAAATAGACATTCGAACACTTTATCCTCGTTAGAAAAGAAATGCAAAGAATTTTATTAAGCACATCAATGTATATATTTCTCTGAAACTAGCCTGTGAGCAGCAACGCGTTCCTCCACGAAACCCTATAGAACGATGCATAGATCCCATCTGAAGCCTCCCTGCATCTTCATCAAAATCTTAATCCGTTAAATATTTACTTAGAACAATGACATGATTGTTCATTGTAATATCGCTCCGGTAACAAGATCCTTTGACACGGGTAATGAGGAACCTGTTACCCCTCTCCCGCCTTCCATACCCGTATCGCATACGAATCTCGTATTCTGTCCAATTATTGCGGAACGCAGTCATTGTTACACCATTCGAGCTTTCAACGAGATAATGATGTTCGTAAATCGTCTCCCGTTGCGTTCCATCGATGGTTACGAGACGAGGGGGGAAGTTTTCGATTAAACGTACGCGACAAATCAGGCCAATCGCTTACTCTTCTTGACGCGAGCTCGACATGCTCGAGCAATTAAAACGATCCTGACGAGAGGATCGAGAACGAAACGGATGGACATTCTTTCGACGCAGGACCAAAGACATACTGACTGGAAAAAAACAATCGTTTGGGATGTCATAAATGCGTTGGACCACTTCGACTTCCGATTGGTAGAATGCGGTTGGCTGGTAGACACGCGTTTAAGAACCACTCGACGCAGTTCTCTTTTTTTTCTGCCAACGAATTCCTCGAATGAAACGTGCCATTGTTTGGAATTGCTCGCGGTGCCTGAACAGGTCGTTAATTCTCTGACACGATGCAATTTCGTCGCTTGTAATCGTTGCTGGAAGGTGACTACGAGCACCACTTAAATTCACTAAAGTTGCTCAAATCTGGAAGCGAAAGCTTATTCGTAAATTTTACAGTCACGCGTTATCAAGAGGATTATTTACTGTGGAGGATTATTTACTACGCTAATTTTGTGTGTTCCTCGGTGTTGGCTGGAGTGACTTTAATCCTCGCGACGATATCGCGAATACAAGTCTCGTATGATGTGATATTTATTCCGACAAGGATTGTTTTCGTACGACTGGCAATTACAGCGGACGTCTGAACTTAATTTACAATAATCCCGCGGTTAACCGCACACGCGAATTTCCATGTTTATCTTTTGTTTTTTATATCCGATTTCGCTTTCGAGAAAGTAACGCGTTATCAGATCGGTCCACTAGATTTGGTCGAGGAATTTTCTCCTTTAATTTGAAAAATCTCAGCCATGAAGTGTACGCCACGCAGAACGCCTGCAAGATGGCGGCCTTCTGGCGCGAGCGGGGATGGAGCTTGGAACGAGCTGTTTTTTTTTAACATATCATTAAACCACGCTGATCATTATCCCGACGTTTCGTTAAACGCTACACGCTCACTGAATATTCAAAGAGTTTCTTCATTCGCAACTAGCACGCGAGAAAATATTTTCTCTCGTGGAAGAAATGATTCGTATCCTGGCTGCTGATTCGCGGAAGTGAATCGTGGGATGCGTTTCGATGCATTCCGCAATAATGCAAATTAGATTTCCGATTTGAAGATTATTGCTTCGGTCCTAGGATGACTACTGTGGAATCGACAGTGGTTTTTATTAGAAATTATTGTTCTTGTTAATAAGTAAGATGTGCATCTTCAATTCACGTAACAATGTTCTGGTAATTTCGTATCCAGGTGCTAGTGTAGGAGTTAAAATTATCTCTCCAGAATATTCCACAATTATTCGATATGGAATATATATTTTCGGCGATAGGAGCAGTAATCTTACTGCCAATTAATCATCCTCTTATCAATGCAAGTTTACCGTGGAATATTCTGTAAGCGAGCATACTTTTTCGGTGAGTTAATATTTTATTTTTTTGGCGATAAAAGCAGTAAGCTCACTGCAACATTCGGTCACTTATCAATGCCGTATTGTCGTGGAATATTCTGAGGCAGAGAAATAATCTTACTGCTCTTATCAACTAAAAAGAAATCCATTTATTTATCGAGACTACGGGATTTTCTGATTACATCAAAAATTAGTGTGGGAAAAATAATAAGCATTAATGCTTCGAAAAAATAACACTAATGCTACAAATACACGCGAATGTATCTGCAAAATTTGAAATCAATAGGTCTGATACTATCCTTCAAATTAATATTCAAAGTCTATTAGACAAACCATCCTTCTAAGAAATTTTTAAGTTCGAATTTCTAAGTGCAGGGAAGGACATCTTTCGAAAAGGAAAGTTCCAGAGGATGTTTCTTATTGCCAAGCTCTATGCATTAAGATAGTTAAAGGGAAAAAGTCTGTCTGCTCGAAATGTTTCAACGGAATTACCGACACCAAGCACGAACACGTTCGTGCGTCACTCCCTAAGGAAGTTGGATCAGATTTCCCTCACAGATCACAGAAATACGATTTAGCCGGCAACCAATTTCTGTCAGTCGGACTCGTTCGCACGGAATTATGTAGCAAGTCAATCGCAAATTTCGCGTCAACGGCTTCAACGTGTTCAATTTATTTTTATGGTGTATTAAGGTAGCCGACATCACGGTTCGACGGTCACCGACCACTTTCCCGCGGTACCTCTGCATGCGTTCGTGCCACGACGAACACTGTGCGTGTAAAATGTATCTGTATCAGCAACGCGTTCTTATGCATTTAACCTGCAGTTGATCGGCAAGGACAAAACGCTTACGCTCCTTTTGCTCGGACAATCGATAGGCAAATGATAGGCCAAGAATGGTCTTGGTCAGTGGTCGCCATTCTTCAAGGATGAACGAGGTACTATATGAATCTCAAAGTTTTAAATTAGCTACTTATTAAATTCCATATTATATTTATTTTTTCTGGGAGGGGCGTAATTGTGCAATTGTGTTAATATATGGGGCCAATGTGTTAGGTCTCGTGCGGAAAAGACAGAGTTCAGTTGAAAAACTGCTTTTATTTTCCTATGAACTTTCAAATATTAATAATGAACTCAAAGTTCCTTGTGCTCTCAAAAAAATACTCTATGATAAAGTTTATTTTCTATTATTTAATTCATTGTGGAATTGATCATATTCTAGCCAAAAATATGCTAAGAATATTTATGTTTAAATATATATCTAGCTCAAAATATTTATATTTAATAATAAAAAGCCAAATATTGTTTCCAGAAGTTACAGTTCCTTTTAAGGGTCATTTTACATCACCACAGACCATTTTCTTGAAAGTATTATTCAATTCAGCTAAATAGATTGTCATTATCAGGGTCCACGAAAGGAAAGGAAGTAGGTTGAGCAATAAACTCAATTTTTCTTTCTGTCACTTCGAGTTAACACGAGTTAATTCATCGCTGCAGGCGACCAGTGGCTTGCGAGTGACAGGTTGACGACCACTGATCTAAGACAATATATCCTAAGGAATTTCAAATGACACTTCTTAGAGACGATGACAAGAAAGTATAATAAAAGTGGTTATGCTGGGTGACAACTGTGCAATAAGGTGACTTCGTTATTATCAATAATATTGCAATTACTACTCTGTAGATAGGATTATGCGACACGGGTCAGTTGTCAACAGCAATGGCGACGCCTAGATTGAGGCACAACACGATTTCAATTGACGTTGAGTCACGGAATTCAATTGCAATTTCTGGATTATGAGATGCTAACGACACTGTACTGATAAGGTCTCGCACAGGTGACCCTGAATTCATAAGATCGCGACATTCACAACCAGGGATTTATGAAATCTGATGTAGTAGAGTGTATAGTTATTATATTCAGCAAGGTTTCATATATGTGAAGTCCTACATGAATTACTGGTTGGTATGAGACATGCCTGTCCAAGAACATTTGTGTAACAAGACTAGAGTAATGCATTTAAATTAATAAGTATGACTCATCAAATGAGTCGATCACTGCACAAATCGATTAACTCCACTTGATGAAAAATCTTAAATTTAAGTGTCAAAGCACTTGGTATAATCATAACTTTTTATACTTATAAAAATTTTCCTAAATAATAAAGATTAACATTAACGACAAAATAATAAAGAATTTATTTCAAAGGCCATTTTAATCGCATTCCTGTACTTTTTGTTTATGGAGTTAATCGAGAGATTCAAGCACTCAAAAGAATTCCGGTAGCATTTTGGTTACACAGTCATGCAGTCTATCGAATAGACATTGTCACTGACTAAATGCGCGTTAGGATTAGACACACATTGCTTGATATATAGGTTGTGGTATTCCCGGTGGTGGTTTTACACGGAAGGGAAAGTTTTAATCTTCCTTCGCGAGACTGGTCCTGGAATTCGAAATCAGCCTGCGGTTAGGTAATGATCAGGAATCTCTGTTCACGACGTTGCCGCATAATAAATTATTTTACCCTTGGTTGCTTCACTTGGACAGGAACGGAAGACAGAATATGATAAAGAGAAGATCGAGGCGCTGAACTCTGATCCTCGGCACTTAAGAGTCGCCAAAGTGGATTCGTGCGATAATTTATTCATAGTTTCTTTACCTATGCTCGCCATTACGCGGAACGTACGCAAAGACTGTATTCGCTGAGCAACTCTTTTGCATAGAGTAAATGCAAGGTGGACAGAGATATGAGCAGTCGCGAAGTTGCGAAACAGTTCGAGCGCAGCAGAAATCTAACGTTTTATGATTCCTCGGCGCAGGCATTGGCGGTGTTCAAATAGGCGATAAAGGCGGAAAATTTGAGCTTTCTTATCTATTAAACTATGGGCTGTAGAAATAATAACGGTTCCATGGAACGCCATTCGCTTAGCATAGTGTATCTTGCTGTCATATTTGTTCTGACGGTGAACTCCAGGTATGCCTAATAAATACTTAAATCCTTGCGTCAGAAGGTATAGTATTTATGACAGGTTTTATGCTAATGAGATATTAGTTTATTCCAATTACTTATTTCACTTCATTGTTTCTCGGTCTCAACATTTTTTCTTTGGAAAAATCAAATATTTGTTACGTGGCCCGAGTCTCTTGAAATTAAACGAATGCAATTGATGCTCTGTTATCAATTCACTATTATTTAGCCTTACAATTTCGTCATTACGTTTCATGCTTCACGCGTCGAATTTCGTTTGTGCAACTGCGATGCGAGGACATCGGGAATTCGCTAAAAAAAATGAAATAAAGTAACAGCGAATGTAGGAAAAATTGTACCGCGCCTTATCGTAGTTTCTCCCCTTGCGTCACGCGCTTATTCCTCCCACGCGTCGATGCATAATTAAAACGCAACGACGGGATTCCCTTCTTTCCCGATTGCGCGTTACCAGCGTGGGGCCAGTTAATTGGAATCCCATTAGCTGTGAGAGTCGGCTTTATCGGGTAACTCACACCTTTATCTACGGCATTTATTCAATTGTGTTCCGCGATATCGCGCTGATTCTCGCACCTCAACAGCTTGGCGTGATTAATGTCTTTGCGCGTCTTACAAAAAGGGTTCTGAACGATGAATAAGCCTGACAATGCCTTCCCTTACGTTGAGCAAGAGGATTGCGTACTATTGTTGATGAATTAAATATCAGCCTTTCGATTCTTGTGTAGCTGCAATTTACTTAATTATTTCGGGATAATTTTATTAATTGCGTAGAGGTGTTTGCTTCTTTTCAGATAACAGGAAATAAATTTAAATGCAAGTATTATTGTTGGATTCATGGTTACAGCATATCTTTATATTATTTTTTAATATGAGGTTTGATATCAGAAGCAAAAAAAGTCACTGCGTCGGTTGATGCTACGTGGGAGTAGACAAAAAAGACCTAAACCCTGGGTAGAAACATTAATCACAAATAATAATATGCTTGGAAACCGACCGTGGAGGCGTATTGGGTCAACCATTAGAGGCAGTCGTTACAAGCGACATTACTCGTGGCAATCCACATTCCAAACATTTGAAAAGCATTGACAGTTAATTACTTACAAAATCTTAAAAGCACAAAACAAACAATAAATTGCATGAAGATACCAATGCTCGTAAAAATACTCCAATCCTCAACTACACACGAAATATCAAGCTCTATAAATACAAAATTCTATATATATTCTACTTAAAACCCCCAGGCATAAGAATGAAAATATCCAATGATGGCCTTGATAACTCAATGGATAAAATTACCCATTAACGAGAGATACGAGTTGGTATCCCGTTTCAGTAATCGGATCCGCGATCTCGATCAGCTTTAACCGATTCAAGGAAATTTACTCTGCTTCCAATGACTACTAGAGCGCCTATTTATTAGCTTAGCTGGAGATCCTATCTGAGAGTAGTCTCCCGATATCGATCGTTGATAACTTTCAGCCTACACACAATCAGTTGTGTTATACGGTCGCTATTTGACGGCAGTTGAGACCGCCATCGGTGGACTTTATGAATCGAGCAGCGATCTCGATCGATCGGCGTCACCTGTGACGAGTTAACGATCGAGGTGTTACGACGGGATGTCGCAAGATGATCATTAAAAACGCGAAACCATTCGCAGTTGCAACGGCAGCTCGACGACAGGGTTCCTTGGATACACACGTAACGCGATCCAGGTCGGTGCCATTGATCGTTAGAAATTTCATAATCCGTTCTTCGACACTTAACGGAAACCTATTATTTTCTACGATCGCTCTAATTAGACGGCGTTACGCTCGCGTTTCTTACATCGAGGGTAAAATTGCCGCGACTATCCGCTCGTTTTTTGGAAGCGGAGAAACTGTCACAAGGAAAAGTAAAATGCTATAACCCCTTTAACCCGTGGAATTAAATTGAACGTCCCTTTTTCTGACCGACTGTTTTACTTTCGCTTGTGTACCACATTATTTTCATATTTAATTGATTAAAATGAGTATAGTGGTCATAGAGAATAAATTAAATAAACATTCGAACACTTTATCCTTGTTAGACAAGAAATACAAAGAATTTTATTAAGCACATCAATATACATATATTTCTCTGAAACTAACCTGTAAGCAGTAACTTTTCCCTACTTGAAATATAAAGTATCGAATAAAATGCTACCAACATTGACTATCATCATATAAAGATGAAATTTCGTGTGAATATTGCGACACTGGCGTTTTCACAAACACTTTGCAGATGCGTAAAATTCTATTCAAACAATAAATGAATAAAAGCAAAACACGACAATTCATTAACAACATGAATTCATGAGAGACTTCATCTCACAAATTTAATTCTGATATTCATTCAACTAACTTTTATTTCACAGTCTGATACCTGAGAGAGTCTCGCTCATCTCGGTCTGTGAGTAATCGTGGAACGATTTTTTCCTGTCTGGGTAGACGCAGTCGTCTGTCGTAAGCGTTACACGCGCTAAGAGTCATTCCGCGGATGACTCAGGGAAAACATCGTACGAACCACGGCAGAAGAGTGGAAGGCTGATCTCTCCGCTCGAGGACGATCCGTGATCTTGCTCGATCGAGGACGAGCAGCAAGGTGCTTCAGTGACGCAATCGGCTCGGCTCGAACGATCAACGACCGGATCGCCGACTGTTCTCTGGACGATGATGCAAGTTTTATTAACCTAGGCCGCGGTAAAGACGCAACCGTGAACTTGACGCTTAAGGGGATCCTCTATCCGCTCGTTCGCGTTACTATCGACTTGTCGTCTCGTTTGTGCAATTCAATTAAGGTCCACCTTAGAAGGATTCGATACCTGTTTCGCGGACGGAATCTTTTATAGCGCTTCCAGTACGTGTTGTTCGTTAAGACCTGATGGGAAGTTGGCGAGGAAGGAATCTTTCAGGATCATTAAACCGACGTTCCTTTTTAAGAGTTACATTTACGATGAAACGTACAGAGATAACCTGGAAATGACACGTTAGGACACGGTTAATGATCTACCCTTGAACAATGGACCACGAAGGGTTGTGCTTGGGTCTTTTGCGAACCAGTTTTAGAGTTTTAAGACACGAATTATTGTAATAGAAGATCGTAAATTTTCTTTTCGAAACAAGAAATTTAATATCACTATTTATTATCAAAATAATAACCTAGATTACACATTTGTATTTCGGACCTGAATTAAAATTTTTCTCGTACTAATGTAATTTAATTTTTAGAGTTAACTTGGACTAAAATTAGAATGAAAAAATAAAGAAAAATTCCTAATAGCATATTTTACGAGAAAAACTGATCTTTCTTCATGTGCACTAAGAAAATTCATTCTAAACGGTAGTGTCGGCAATGTATGAGTCCTTAATTGTGGACGCCAGGTCTCAAAGAGTTAAATCTTGGCGCCCCAGACAAGACGCTTTAAATTTGCCTAACAGCGAATGGGTTAAAATATCCAATGCGTCAAAAAAGGGTAGCTTTACAATCAAAACTACCCAACACTCAAAATAATCAAGAGTGATCGTATCCATGCCTGCAATGGGTGTCGGTTTAGTATCACACAAAACCTTTACTTTTGTCCATTCTCTCCAGCACTTTTAGTTCACGCGTCAAGGATCGGTAAAAGGGCAGCAACGAAACGGCGGCACACACGATCGCGGATATTATCTAACCTTTAACGCCAGTTGAGTTCGACCAATAACCGAACGGTTCGAGAAAACGGTCGGAGTGGTCAGTTCAGCGAGTCGCGTGCGTGCAACGCGCGGGCCCCGCTCGAAACCTCCGCTGCGGCTCGATCGGAACGAAACGGAACCACTTTTACGCCGCATTCTTGGCATTGAAGTGTCTCCCGTACCACGCCTGTGGCACAGGGTGGGTGTGGCACCGCTGAACTCGTGACGTATCTCACACGCCGCTGGTATCGTTACGACACGCGCGAAAGAAACCGAAACAATGCGTGCCGCGGATACGCAGGAAGTGGATACGTGGCTGGGATTTAATTGTAATTCACGAAACGGAGAGATGCTGAAAGTTGGTTGCGTAAACTTTTGACAGCTTCCTCTCTTAAACGACGAAGAAAACTCCGAGAGAAAACGTACTTCACGTCGCTCAAGAATGGAGCTGAATGGGGCTTCGAGATCCTGTTCTTCGTGAAGAGGAAGAGAGGGCTAGTTCTTGCAACATTGCAAGTCTCTTGGATTGGTTTCGATGGGAGGTGGATTAGTTTAGGTGTCCTCTTGATCTAGGAGATGAGCCTCCGTTGGCATAAGCCTCAGAATCAACTAAACAGGGCCAAACTGCATATTTTGCACTGCATATTTTATTATTGACAAGCAATGCATACCACGTATAAGATAAATAGGTAGATAGATAGATAGACATTAATTGGTTTGGTAAAAGCCAGAAGTATAGCAAACTAGGGTTCTTCTTTTTTTTTTAAATATGGGTGTGATATATGTTTGCGCAAATTCGCTCCGATTTACATTCATTTGGCCAGGAATGCGACTCGGTCGAAACGATATTTCCACAATTATTAGACACGCTTATCTGACTTCGCCAGCTGGCACCTGTCGCCATATAAAGCAACCAATCGCGTTCGAACAGTGAACGCTCGCTTTTGCCACCTATCGCGACAAGCCGATTTCCATATAGCAACAGGCACAAGCGACTGATTTTCACGAACTATTTCCCTTCTTCCGGAGGACGTGGCAATTAACGTCCACTGTCCCGTGGTACACTGCGCCTTGATAAAGGATCTGTCTGCGTTGCGAATGGATCCATTTATCAGCGCGCAGCAGGCGTAATATAATAACCTTCCGTAAGGTTTTTCAGTTCGAAACTTTACGAAATTTCACGTGAGCTCGAGAAATCGTTCAATGAACCGCTTAATCGACGTTTTTCCCCGTGGATGTTATATGGATCAGTGTTTCGCAAATATTACCTTTATATTTTAACAAATTTTTATCCAATCTTCTTTGAAGTATCTGTGTTTGTCAAGAATATGTGACGATGTCATAATCTGTTTTAAAAGAATAACAACACCATATGATTCTGAATTATCCAAAATTACTTAGATAAATGCTTACAGTGAATTAATCTAATCTGGAATCTAAATTGGTTCTAAGCATGCGATTAATATAACCTTCTCGACCAGAATCTTCGAGTTCTCTTCAATACGATAGTACATATACGTAATCTAGAAAATTTAAATAAAATTAGAAGAAGCTTTTGCATGAAACGCTCCATAGTAACGCGTACACTAAGCATAATCGTACTGACACGTCGTGCACACCTTCCGCCCTTCTTATATAATAGCAAATGGGAACCGCAAGGGTATCGGGAGACATTGTACCGCAGGTTTGTTTAGCTAAGCCAACGTGCATGTGGAACGACAGACTCTGGCGATTGCAGCGCTTGTTGTTATCGGTTAATAAATTTTCTCGTGATCCCATGTCTTGAAAAAAGAACCAGTCACGTAAGTGTTCCGCGTGGACGATTTCAATGAACGCGGTAACAGATATTTACAATCGCTCGTTGCCAAGGCGCAAGATACGGTGTTTTGTCTACGTTAAAACGTACTCGGGTTAACTGATGCAGAGTGTTGCGATCGATCGATCATCGAGCCTGATACACAATTCTGCTAATGAGAATTCGAACGTAATGTTGGAGATTCGATCGGTATCGAATTCCCTTTCGTAATATAATCCCTTGGTTTCACAAGAAATTATGAACTCGTCATCGTTAGCCTCAAAACGCTGCTATTGTCTTTTATAGTCGAGTCTGAGAGCGAGAATCGACTATAAAATGACGAGTAGAACTTGACAGCAGATTAAATAATTCCTGATATAATGGAGACACTTTTGATTAACGCAAAATTATTCCAGATTACTCCAGGGAATTTGAAGGTAGACAAGAGTTCTATTTAATACTGTTTCGTGTTTCATTCGCGTTCAAGTAATTTAGTTCCGTACATTTCAGTCGAAGTTTAAATTAATACCAGGTTCTATTCACTGAAAACTTAATTACTACTATTAACTTTCTGTAATTCATATGCTATGATTGTAGGTTAAGAAATTAATTTCTTTTCTGTGAAAGTTATCAGCCCGTGCCATGGTAAACCTCGAAAGGTGAATTTGTTTAGGGGGTAATTACTAGATAACGTCTTTCCAAGCATTTTATTAAAGATATATTTTAATAATTTATATTCATAACCATTTTCAATGTTTCAAAATTGCTCTAGTATATTATAGTAAATCCTGTTTACATAGATAAGCCTATCTCGAACCACCGAGGTAAATGAAGGTAAATTAGCTCTGCTTAACATTAATAAGTACACGGGTAACCTACACTTCAATTTTCCTAACTTTTACAATTCTTATAAAAATCAAACACGTAGTAGTAATTTTAAGATTGAGGATTTTTCTCAACGTGCAAGCAAATCTCTCCTGTACCTTGTACATTCCTTGTGCAAGTACATGCATTATCCAAAAGTTGCAGAATACATAAGAGCATGTTATGCACAAGCTGTGTATCCTGTATTGAAAAGCTGCAGTCCCACGAAAACACTCTCACGATAGCCGAGATACTTATTCTGCACATAAATGGGCCTCGATTAGAATTCGTGATAAATTATTCGCCCATCTGGTCGAACGATCTTTGATCAAACGCAATATACTCGGTCCCACGTTGCTCTATCGGATGACAGACTAAGAACAATGCACGAGGATTCAGGTGGCCTCATCGTGCAATCATTTTTGTGCAGGCTCATCAAGCTCGGCCCTCTTAATATGGAATTCGTCTATCCGAGCGATGCATCTTCGCTGGTGGCGCATCTTCTTCTTGGAGTTCTCGCGATTATGGTTTCCTGTTTTCTTCGTAATTCGAAATAAGTAGAATCATTACAGAGTGAAAGTAAGAAGGGAGAGATAAAAGAGATACGAACAGTATTATACGAACAGTCGGATAATCGTTTTCTAATTACGAAAAGGAAGTTTATTTATGTTGCTATTACAGGAGGAATAAAAATGTTTAACGTAGTGTTGTGTCACGTATTATTAATAGATTAAGTTAAAAAATTAGACTATGTCAATATCATTGCGAAAACGTGTTTCTATCAGGTGTTGTTCTGAAGGTGTCAGAGCCACTCCCCTTTTCTGTTGTTCGAAGTGCCACATCATGTTCCTGTGAACTTTCTTAAGAAATGAAAACCTTTTTATTTTCATTTACTTTATATTTGTATGATTACTGAACAATTGAATCGATCTGCTTCTTTTTCCCCTAACATTTTCAAGTCTTCCTGGGTAATTGAATGCAGTTTCACGTCACATGCCCTGTAGCCAAACGATGTGCAGGAGATAGCCGCCAGTAGTCGCGCGTTTTACGCTAGAGCTACCCGGGTGGTTTTAATTAACTGTATCAGGCGGTTTGCCTGACAGCAAAATCGACTAATTACGTTTCAGCTTACCGAGCCCGCGACTACAGGTACCGCACCGTTTCTTCGAGCATTTTTCCTCTTCGCTCCTTCATTTTTTTTTTTTTTTTTGCAACGCTTCGAGCGTCAAATGGTAATTATTCGCGAGCACCCGTTTCGAAAGCATGGGAATAGCCTAATTTCCGATTATGTTACGTAGGGCAGATGCTCAAACGATCTTTTAATCGCGGAGGAATTATGAAATTGTGTGCGTGCATTGGTTGCGTAATTTTTTTTGCATGGGAGCGTGAGTGATTTATTTGTCAGAAGACGAAGGATCGATCGTGAAAGCTAGATAAAAGGGAAGATTGCGTTTAGGTGGTCGCGATCGCGCGAACGATGTGAAAGATATTGTTGTTATCCGTGGCCTTTAGAGGCGTGGTAACTGGTACATTTATTCGAGCTTGAAAATCATGTTGATATGTGCGATGCTGAAAGTTCATTGTTTAAATAACTAGTCATCGTGTACCCCCAACCTTGGGAATAAGAAGCGATAACTTCGGACTGTAATCGTGTTTGCAACAAGAAATTTTTCTATGAATGGTCACTATGTGGTGTAGTTACCATTAATTGTTTAAATAAGTATAACTATGTTTGCAATTTTCGAGACTTGTTAGAACTTTCTATTAGATCTCGGTAATTTGCGTAGACTTAATCTTCCATCGGTACAAAGAGAAATTTTTACACGTCGTACCTTGTACTTTTCAATTTGCAAATACGTGTATCTAATCACCATAAATTAAATCCTCTGTCAGTCTGTTTATTACATCAAAAATAAAATATTCAACGCATCACACACATGCATACATTGATTAGGAATTTATATTTTGAATCTCTAATAACGATTCTAATAATTCAAAATGGTTTCAATCGAGAAGTCAAAATCTCCCTATTTTGGAACAAATATGCATCTGTGGGACTGGAGGAACAGTGATTCTATTTTCCCTTGGCCCCAAGCTTTCATATTACTTTTCTTTGTTAATTACTTTAGCCCAAACAATGAGAAAAATTGCTAATACTATAAAGTAATGCTCGAAGCGTTTGCACGGCTAGCATCGCACGTATCACATTGCACAATTATATCAGACGAATCTAATCGTACGAACATCGGGTTCTACTGAATTACACGCGCTAATGTTGGTAGCCTATCGATTGTAATCTCCGGAGGTTCTAGTACGCGTTAATCTTTTTAATTAACGCTTAGTGCCCCCGTTAACTTTGTTTTCCATCGCGTTGCGAACAAATTGTAACACGACGATTTGCAAAATACCGTTACGATTCTTGAGGGAACGCGTTTGACGAGATTGTTCGCACGATGTCATCTGCAACTGCGAAACGAAAGGTCTGCTGTGCGAGAAAGGGTGAATATTATGGGAACGCAAATAACATTTAAAGGGAAATGTTAACTATTCGTCGAAAAGCGGGTACAGACAAAAGAAATCCCTTCTTTTATGAATTACTGTTTCACTAAAAATTAGAGTTTTAATTATAGATTGAAAGTGTCATGTTGAATTGTTAAATGAAATCATTACTTTCAATTACGAAATGAAAGTCTTGCTCAGAACGTTTAGAAACTTATCTTTATAGCTGTTCGATCTAGTCAACATCAAGAATAAATTACCATACTAGATATTTATGTGTTCCATGTGTATTGTCCAAATAAAATATTGAAAGTAAGCAATTCCTTTGATGAATAGGCATTACAGTGAATGGTTAAAAAAGTTGATTCTTTTCCTGTCAGTACTTAGTACAGGTTTTTTACTTGCTATCCACAGTTACTCTGAACTGGTTTTTTACTTTTATAGCGGCGACTACTTTGTTAAACACTATAATATTCGTGCCTTAACGTTTCTTATAAAGATCATATACGTACCAGTCATGCAGCCTACATGTTGGACCGCGTGGTATTAAATGATCGGAAACCGCTAAATTATATTGCAACGGGTGAGGTACATTTTTCATACAGAGGAAACGTTAATGATCATTTGTTAAATAAATAAACCGGTTGCAAAGGCTTCGAGAAACCGCTTGGGGTTTGATACCTAACCAGCGACTCAAAAATACACTCCCTATTGTCCACGTTACAAAAGAATGCTGCTAGCAATGTTGTTACATATAAGTGCCATAAATTATCATCGATCTTGTACAGTATCACTTTCAATGCAGTTATGCTGATTGACAAGACAATCGTGTCATAAGCACAATATTTTACCGAAGCACGCGCGGCCAAGAAAAACACGTTTCTTTAACCGTTATCTCCTTGAAGCGCTAATTCGTCAAGCTGTTCTTCAACATTGAACAACTTTCTATCTCCTAATCAAGAAGGATCCACTTTCTTTTTCAATCATTCCATTCCTTGCCAATGGCATGTTTTATGAGTACAATAAATATTTGTTTAGAGGCTCAACGATCCTGTAAAAATTATGTAAGCTCTACTTTATGCTACCTTGTTGCGAACGAGCTAGCAGTTGTATAGTAAGGTAAAAAATTCAGGAAAATAACGAACCCATGTACTTACCTATATTTTGTGATATATTTTTGTCAATTATATAATGTCATCTGTGATTGAGATGTAAACGATGCGTGACCATATTTCTTAGACGTGCTCACTACTATTTACCATTTACATTCTGTTGCTGCATTGCTGAAGCCATATTCAGGAAAATAGTATTGAATAACACGTCAGGAATTTTAATGTTAACCTGATATTTATAACGTTTCAACGTGTATAACGTAGGTGTTCTTAATTTCAATTTCTCTATGCAATGCAGCATTTAAAATGTTATAATTTAAAAGTATAGCATAGAGTTACATGCCCCTAAACTTTCAATTTTACTTTCAATTTATTGTTCAGTTAATTCTTGCTGAACGTGGATACTTTGTCTTCGTTTCCAACGCGAATTTCATCTTTCACGCAATCTCTCTGGCGAATTTAGTACGTTTCTCTTGCTCCTGGCCTTGGACCATCAGAAAACATTTCCCAGGTTACTAATTCGTTGCAAATTACCCCGAGATCGCTCAAGAGCAATCTAACACGTGAACCAATATGAAGAACCGCGAGCTGGGCGTTGTCCGTAGCAAGGTCTCGGAACATGAAGTTTAACGTGCTCCGTCAGTGAGAGGAAAAGTGGTAATGACATCATTACTATGATTTTGCACGTTGGGTCGCTTCGCGGTTTGCACTACTTGATTATTATTCTCGATGAGTTCCCATTCCGTGGAACTTCGTCAGTAGATAGAAATCTAGTTAACTTCTCGACGAATCTTTCAGTTTAATTACTGAGAGACTCTTCTTAGGAAAATTGAAGTGCAAGACTGAGATGAGTCTACTTCGCTGTTTCCAATAATTGAAAAT
Organism: Hylaeus anthracinus; assembly: GCF_026225885.1. NCBI lineage: Eukaryota > Metazoa > Arthropoda > Insecta > Hymenoptera > Colletidae > Hylaeus > Hylaeus anthracinus. The sequence continues at coordinate 10,294,780 of NW_026534341.1, read as the reverse complement.
GAAGGCTGTAATAGGTTTTCTAGAACGAGGCTTGGGATTTTAATTCATGGTGGTTACTTTCATTTTAAAGAAGAAAATCGTACACATTCCATACAGTTAGTGCTGTAATATAAAATCTTACCACTTACTGTACGAGTGCAGAAAATTTGAGATACAGAGGAGGAAGTACAACTTGAAGCAGTAAATGCGACGTAAAATAAAACCATAAACAAAAATTGTACAATCCCTTTAAGACGTTCCTCGACAAATATGGCCAAGCAAAATGGGAGTTCGTTGCAACATACTTGAAAATGAGTTCCAAATCGCGCACTATCCGAGGCAACCTTTCAAAGATGGTGGCAACACGATAGTGGGAAACGCGCATTGCTCGTGTGATATTGCACAGAATCGGAGCTAATGACAAATCCGCGCGAGAGCAGAGCCGTTAAATCCCCGAAGCCATAGAAATCTCGCGCCAACTCTTCTAACGCCGTTTCTATTGAAGTGACCGCCGTTAGGGCATTATGCGCAACACGTACGCAATTACCCTGATCATTATTATCACCGCGAAGCTATTTGAATGCGGTGAACGGTCGCATGAAATCGGAGCACCGCGACGACGTCGAAACGATGGAAAATAATGGCTCTCAGACACGAGAGAGGAGACTGGAACGCAAGGTGAAGAAACGCTGCCCCGATTATTGGATTTCCTCTCGGCTCTGATTTATGTGGCACCGCCTCGAGAAGACTATGGCTTGGGATCGAGGAAGGGAACGCGCGATCCCTAATGCTTCTAACTCAGAGTGGCTGCGATTGTGATTTTTTAATGGAATCTTGTGTTCTATGACTCGAGGGGTTACAGACCGTCATTGCCATTTTGTTGGTTGCAAAGTTTGTTTGAAATGTCTTAGGGTAAATTAATTGTAAGGATATTTTGAAAGTTACGGGTATATACCTGTGTATCTTCCTGAATATTTTCAAGTACAATCTATTCTCAGACACAAATTAATCTGGTGTTTTTTACATTTTAATGAAGAAATAGTCAAGCACCTTTCCTTCTTCAAAGAATTGAAGACTCCCAATACAATTATTAAATGTACCCAAGCTGCCCTTCGTACAACTTTCCATCTCAAAAGTATCCATTCTTATCAAACACCCAATCATCTCCTTACACGAAAGTGGCGTTCAGCTGTGACTAAAACAATCGCCAGCCACCACGGTTCAGTTGGTTACTAAAAATCGCCATTCTTCCGAAATAGATCTGAAACAGTCCATGACAGAATTATTCGCATGAAAGGTCGCTCAGATCCGCATCAGAGAAAACAGACCAAGTTTCGTGAGTTTACTCGAGCACGTTGCACCAAGAGATCATTAAAATTGTCGTGCATGTCCCTACGAAGTGTTTCGTTTTTGATTTTCACGTTTACAAGGTATCTTTACTGATGTATATCGCGAGCAACCAGCGAAGTGCAATGGCGTTGCTAGGCAGTATACGACAGCGTGTCTTATACAACGGTTGTCGATATCCACCGTACAATTTATGAACGTTTAAAATACTATAGCAATTATTTACAATTACACCTCGCCATTCCTTCGGATACGTATAATTGGATTTCACCCCAGCTATCGTGGAAGCCATCGGAAAGGTTAAAATCTTAATTACACGGTTGCTTCGCAGAGATATCTCGCTACACGTTGCGATGAATTCAGTAGTGCGAGCACTAGGGTTCATTCTTCCGTCTCGTAACAATTGAATTCATGTTTTAGCTAGATTCAGAAGCACCTGATTTAGCCTTAATCATTTCACGACAATCTCATTCTTTTGTGGTAGCAGAGGTGCTTCCCAGTGACGAATATTACAATTAATGCTGCATCAGCAATTACTCTGCTGGTGTAAAACAATTACACTTGTGTTCCAACGACGTAGATGATTGAGTTTAAAAACTAGTTGTACTGTTGACGAAGTATGTACGTTGGTTTAGGAGATTTTCGACTATTTATTTTTGGACGTCTCATTTATTACAGGAGAATCAACGACACACATTTTAGCATACTGGATTGATCGTGGCCCGTTATCAAGCCAATCAAGTCAATTTACCAACACGTCAGTCTACACCAAAGGTGTCGAGTACATAACAGCTCAAATTTGTCAGACGATTAGACTCGCTTAGATCTTGTATCATTAGAAACTGAGGATCATCAGTCACGCGTAATTAATATCGTCCTACTCGAGTCATCAATTCTGAGCGACGGGTACCATTAAAAAAGGCGACGTTCAATGATAACGTTAGCATTGAATAGAATCTTCTCGTCAATGTACAATGATGAAATCCTTTAAATGTCGTAAGGCCCAAGATAAATGCAAATTAAATGACAATAGAGACGTATAAAATGATTGTAAGAATGATTGATTCTCGAGAATATTTCTAATGTCCTTCGTAAATTTTTAATTGTGAACTTACTTAAATACTTCCTCATATTTCATCTATACTTGACACTTCCTGTGTTCCACAAAAATTTCTTCTACTCCATTACGGTAATTTCGCGTGAAATATAGAACGATTGCGCAGGTTCTATGAATAGATACGAAGTTTCTACGATTTTGATTAATAGCTACTAACTTGAGCCGGATTTCTACTTGACCCTCGCGTGCTCGCGTTGTTTCAATGGCAACCGAGTGTTAGATGTGATTTAAGATTGCATAACGAACACACGATAATGAAATCGTTCGGTTCGATATCATCGCGATACAAACCTTTCGAGATCAGTGGATGAACGAAATAGGACTGGGGGCCATTTCTCTCGGTATATCCTAAACGAGTTTGGCGCAACCCAAGCGTAGTATATAGACCCTTGCCTAGTACTTCAGGGTTCAAAAGGTTAAGAACCACTGCTCTAATAGAGCCATTCAGCCAAACTACGATTTAATGGAATCGTTTGGCAACCAGAACACTAGGAACGATTAGATCTGTCCTAATTCTAACGTCGTAAGCGTCCAGAATTTAGCAACCACCATCGAAACCGTGAAGAAATGTTTCACGAGCCAATTGAGATGAACGGAAGTTGAATTGCGCACATTCTGATCCGAATGAATCTCAGCTTGGATTTTAATCACATATCATTGCACTTTCTACGTCGGCATCTTTTCTTCCTCGAATCTCTCAGTCCTCGAGAAAAACGTGCTGCCGCGTTGTTGAAGTGCTATCTTGCAGTCGGCATCAGGCATCTCGCGGCGACAATCTTAACGAAGACGTCGCCTGCACGAGGACAATTCAATGATATCCTTTGTCAGTAAATCACTCGGACGTTCTTTCCCAATGTTTACGTTGAGATTCGAGGGTGTGCGTGCCCACTTTAATGAAACGTGTTGCGGTAGATCGCGTCTTAATGAACCGATTCTCAGAGCGTAATTAGCGTCCTCGCTTATCTCTTCCACTTCCTCGGAAACACCACATTTCGCCAGTCGAAGTCTCTCAACTAGCAACGATCGTCTTCGTTTCGCCAGTGAAAGTACGGATTGCTGATTTTGAGGAGCATAGGAAGTGCGAGAGGTTGGAGAAGAAAGATTACGAGAAAGATTACGAGACAGGTACCGTTTTGTATATCGCTCAGAAACTGCTTCTGCATGCATCCGTTTAGACCTAGGAAGGAAAGTTTCTGGGCCCACCCGTTGTGTGATTTTATATGGACAGATTTCATTACTCGACGGACCACTTTTTTCTCCGCCACGAATCGTGCGTCTAAAATTTCCAGGTGTTAAAAATAACGCGGAGAGAAAGGATTCGCGCTCCTCTGCTTCATTTCCGTCTTTCTATAATCACTTAACCTTGAAATTGTGATGAATATCGATGTCGGTTGTTGAACTCTGTGACGCTGAAAGAAGTAATTTGTTGCAACAAAGATTGTAATTTTTACAACAATGCGAATCATACGCATAGCCTTTCATACAAAAATCGCAAATGTAGACCGATGTAAACGAGTTTGTCTAGTGTTTCAACGAACAGAATCAACCGATCCATAGGTAAATGATCGTATTTCGGTCTATTCTAGAATTTGAGTGTGCTAGTCCACGTCGCAAGTTGACCATACAAAAATTGCATATTCGGACTGATATAAACGAGTTCATCCAGTGTAAGAAACGTATTTTTAACCGACTTCAAAAAGGAGGAGGTTACTCAATTCGACATGTATATATATATATATATATACTTTTTTTTTTAAATGTCTGTTCACCGATTACGCCGAGATGACTTGACCAATCGGAGTGAATCCTGTTGCACCTTGTAGAGCATGTTCCCCAGGTGATCCTGCTGTAAAGACTTTTGCGATGATTTTTAGGTTTGCTCATAACTGCAGTGAAAAGCATGAAATAATTTCCAGTTAATGTATATGAATCTCTACTATCGACAGAGCACTCTACATTACCGACAGAGTAATCTATATTACTGACAGACCCATTTGCATTATCGACCGAGCGTTCTACATTACCGGCAGAGCACTCTACATTACCGACAGAACACTCTATATTACCGACAGAGTAATCTATATTACATACAGAGCCATCTGCATTATCGGCCGAGCACTCAACATGACCAGCAGAGCACTCTACATTACCGACAGAGTATTCTGCATTATCGACCGAGCGTTCTACATTACCGGCAGATCACTCTACATTACCGACAGAGTAATTTATATTACCTGCAGAGCCGTCTGCATGACCGACCGAGCACTCTACATTACCGACAAAGTAATCTGCATTATCGATCGAGCACTTCACATTACCGGCAGAGCACTCCGCATTACCGACTGAGTAATATGCATTATCGACCAAGCACTCTACATTACCGCCAGAGCAATCTGCATTACCGACATAGTAATGTCTAATGAGTGATGTAGAGTGCTCGGTCGATAATGCAAATTGCTCTATCGGAAATGCAGAGTTCTCGGCCGTCAATGCAAATTACTTAGTCGGTAATGCAGATTTCTCTGTCGGCAATGTAGAGTGCCTGGTCGATAATGCAGCTTGCTCCGTCGGTAATGTAGAGTGCTCGGCCGATAATGTAGATTGATCAG
>NW_026534341.1:10013802-10289718 GCF_026225885.1 Hylaeus anthracinus | reverse complement strand
AATGTAGAGTGATCGGCCGATAATGCAGATTACACTGTCGGCAATGTTGGGCGTTCGGCCGATAATGTAGATTGATCGGCCGGCAATGCAGATTACTCAGTCGGTATTGCAGATTACTCTGTCAGTAATGTAGAGTGCCCGGACGATAATGCAAATTGTTTGGTTGGTAATGTAGAGAGCTCGATCAGTAATGCAGATTACTCTGTCGGTAATGTAGAGTGCTCGGTTGATAGTGCAGATCCATATAGATTAACTAGAAATTATTTCATACTTTTCACTGTACCTTTTTTGAAGTCGGTTAAATTTTGTTTGTTCTAAATTATTTTATAGTCTATTATTTATACTCAGGACGAATGTTGGGACAATGATGACCCACGTTCCGAATCCTTTATCCTCTGCATATCGCGTTTCGAGAGTTGCGCTTTCCTTTCCGTTTTGGATTAAGAACAGGGAGTGGTCGGGTAGGCAGCCTCATCAGATATGAATATAGAATTATTCCTGTCACATTACGTTGCACAGACATCTTGTGATTCGGCGAATATTTTAGAAGACTCTTCGAGGTATCGAGCCACTTGCTTTGTGGAGGCAGTGAGAGGCACCATCGATTATTATTCAGGACTCAAAGAAAGATCAAGTCGAACGAAATGTTGGTTGTGAAAAGTTGTCTACGATCGATGTTATTGAAGTTCAGTCCATGTAAATAGATCGATGGTGATTGGTGCTGGTAGGTAAACACTGTCGAGACGCGGTGATGAATGAACTTTTCACTCGTGGCTGCGATACGGCCACGGACAGGTTGTCAATTATAAAATTGATCAGAAGCGAAAGTTTCCGTAGTAGATCGCGGTACCTGATGCAAACGACTGATTTGATATTTATAATAATGATAATATTGAATTCGTGGGTAGCTTTATGTAGACGTCAAAGTCTCGCCTGACAGGGAGGGCAGACGTGAGGTCAGTGGAAACAGGAAAGCAGAATTCTATGAATTGCGAGGACTGATAGTGAATGGACTCAAAGGTCCAGGTGTAAAATCTAAGGCAAATGTGTATCAAGTTTTATCGACTCAGAAAGCGTAGAAGGATTTATTTCGATTGGGAATCGACTACTCGTTCACAGGAGTCCAAGACTACGGCACGCTATCACTCAAGTACTTTGGTAAACTTGCATAATCTCTGATGATTTTAAAGCATTCTTGTGTAGAATTCATTCTACTGTATTCTGCATATTTTAAATATCTTATATCTTTAATATGCATACCAACAACCCACATTTCTCCGAGGTCACGTTCACGTTGATTTCAAGGCACTCGGAAAGTCCATTGTACCAGTAACAGTCGTTTATTGGTGTCGATTATGGTTCACAGAGATTGCAACGTTTCTTCGAGGCTGTTTCGACATTCAGACGTCGACGCGATCGGATTCTTGCAAAAAGTGGTCCACAATCGTCAACGATTCCTGGCTACTTCTTTCATTCATTAAGACCGTTGCCATTTTAATGCGGTTTGTCGGAAGTTTTCTGTATTGTGCTAATTAGTGCCTGGAGTTCCTTTTAAAACATCGATAATGACTCCTTTTACAATGCTAAAGGCATTACAAAAAAAGAACGGCCTCTTTGGAACGAAATAGAAAATGCGGCTCACAAACGGCCGAGCTCGAATCCGTGTATCGGTCTTGCACGGCTTGCATACTGGGAATGGATATTAGTGAAAGTCGTTGAATAGTTTTAAAAATGTGCTGATCTATTTACATTTTATTGGTTCGAGCGCTGAAATACGCACGATGTTATGTAACCGGGTACACGCCATGCTAATGCGACTATCTAGATGAAATCCGTAGGTGGAGTGACAAATGTATGCACGGCCAGGACGATAATGGATACGGGAATAGGCTATGAATATTTGTAGCATCAATTTAATACTAAATCGAGAACAATGGAACATACCCACAGTTTCACGGAATGGCTTCCAGCACGTGGCTGGATGTTCTACTTTGAGTAGTTGGTGGATGGTTTTGGCTAAACACAGTTTATCCTTACGTAACGTTATGTACAGTAGGTGTAGAAAGTATTCGTACACCGATCAATTTCCAAAAAAACTGTGTAGAATTGTAATTTATTAACTTATTTTTTTATAAACAATGACATTCTACATATTCTCGGAAATCTCTAGAATAGATAGATTACAAAAAAAAAAATAGCTATTTATGTAAGTTGCGAAATTAACAAGAAAAAAACAATAAATCGAGAGAAATGTTGAAGCAATAAGTATTCGCACAACTGTTTAAAAGTACTTTACTGGAAATTTGATGTTTTCTAATATCTAATTCTTTTTTTTTCTAATTCTATAAACTAATGTGTTTACGTTACAAACTCTACTGTAAATGGTTCGTCATAAGAATCGTGCAAATACTTATTGCTTCTATACTTTTATCCATTTTTCGCATTTTTTTTATTAACATCACAAATTATATTAACTAGTAAATGTTGTTTGGATTATATCTATCTTAGAGACTTTTGAGAATATGTAAAATATCATTAATTATAAGAAAAGAAGAAAGAAAGTACAATTTCACACAAAAGTTTTTTGGAAAATTGATCGGTGTACGAATACATTCTACACCCACTGTAAGTCTTCCAAGGCACGATGTAGCAGAAGTAAATTTCTAAATTGTTGAAAAATCATATTTTTTCTTTGTCATAATGTTTCTGTTCGTGACTTGTTATTCAAATTTTCATGCAGTCCTTTGGAATGACATTACTTATCAATGGCACTTGCTTCTTGACAAAGATAGGCATAATTTAATACAAATAATTCCCTACATAATCACTTATTCACTGAAATTACTGTTCATTTATCGTGAAATTTGAATTCGTTTTATAATTCAAATGCGATTTTAATAGAACAAGCAACACGTCGAAAGTTCTTTATCTGTTACTGGGTGTTCGAAACTTTGATGTAGATAAGAATGCTGTACATCTCCGTTTCCCTGTAGATAGCCTTAGTTCTTGGCCCGTTGCATGCGGTCTATATGCGACAAATACGAGTTCCATGTGTAATAAGGAAATGTCTCCAAGCAACAACAGGATCTACCATCTACATCACAGACCCACCTCTATGCAGACACTTTCACGAAGAGAAAGATTTATGCGCAATATGTAACACTTTCCTTGCAAGATTTTCCTGTTTGTTGGAAGTCCAGTGTTCACCCAAGTTGAGCAAAACTATAAAAAAAAAGATCAAGAAATGAGTAAAGATAAACAGCTTTCGATGAATTAACGCTTATCTGATCTGTTCGATGGAATAAACGTAGCGATAAATCACTTCGTGGTATTTCTATCCTTCATCCATTATTCGAGGAGCGTTTTCCCCATCTCTGGCGAGCAATTAAAGCTCCGAGATGATTAGAACCACGGAATGATCATCAAGAATTTTCCGCTAATATTTCTCGAACGTTAATTCGCTCGTCGTGCATTGATGCACAGATTAAGGTCTCCGCGGTTGCTAATCGTCGAAATTTGTAAATTAATTCACGCTCGCTTGATTTCCCACCTTTCACCGCGTGTTCCTCTTTAAGCAGACAAACTGGTGTTTCACGGAACACGACATCGTATTTTTACGACTCCTTTAACGCGTTCCAAAGTACGCGTAAACCGCATTTAAGTTCGCCGCGTATAAATGTCAGATTGACCACTGCGCGCTTTTCTCGAGTCCACGGGCGTCGCGAAGATTTCCCTCCAGAACGTAAATCACGACGGGGAAAACCGCGCTGTTTGGCTTCAGCTAAAGCAAACAAAGCGGGGAAAATGAAAGTTTTAAGTGGTTATCGATAGAAGAATAAGAGCAAGCACGATGTATAGCTCCACTAGTCATTCGAGACTTATATGGCTAGTTTTTCTGCAGGAATGCGATGAAAAAGAGCTGTTATTCTTTCAACGAACGATGCTATAATTCTTTCGCCTTCGGAACGTTGCACCACTTCGCAACCATACCGTTACTGAAACTGTCTTTCGTAGACTACGTGTTTACCTCTTAGCCTCTGACTACTGTTTGCGCGGAATAAAGATATTCCGTCCTACTGTCTCGACTGGTTTGGCAAGCGAACCTGCCTCTGATAAGAATCCTTCGCGTGTAACAGTTTCGACGAGTATCTAGGCGTTCCGTCCAAGTAGTGCGACTTCCGCATACGACAACGAGTCTTTGTGCGACCCATTGTCTAACGAGGTGTCCATTTTTTTGTTGTTATCCTTATGGAAACGAGAGTCAGAGAGAGCTTGGTGAAAAGCTCGAACCCAATATACAAAAGTCTTATGAAATAATAACGTCTTAATAGAAAATATCCAAAGAAATATAAACAAGAATTAACTAGACACTACAACTTTCTAAAATATACGTTTAATGTTAAGTGTCGAGTTGATCCATGTATATATTTATAATGAAACATTTATTTGACAACATCGAACCTATTATTCAATTTAGGCAAACTTCTTTAATAGACATAGAGGGTACGAATATTTATGGGACTGTATGTATATAAATGTTGAACATGTAACTTACAGTGGTCGTTAATGCCTTACAACCTGATGCGATAAAAATGCATAAAAAAAACATAACGTCATAATCAAAAATGCGTATTCATTCATCGTGACAGTTTGAGGAAATACTGGGCAAGTTTTACGTATCTTTATAGCTTCATGTTTAAGTAAATAAATTTTGGAATGTGTGAGAGTGCATAAAACTGAGAATTTTTTAAATTGTACACTCTTGCATTCTTACTGAAATATTTCAAGTACTGTGTTACGCGATGAATTTTTGTTTAATGTTCACTTACTGAAACTGCGTTCTATTTATCGTATCAATACCGGAATGTATACCATGTTCTATGAACCGTAACGTCTTAATACATGAATTGTACATACATTCTTTTGTCCTAGGAGCTATAAGAAATTTTCCAAATCCCGAACATTACCATAACTTGATCTTGTACATGATAAGTTTGGGATACTTTAGCAATGCGTTAGAACACTTTCAGAGTTGTTCATTCGAGCATTCTTACTGGAATATTTTAAGCAACGATTTGCAATGTAACGGACGAATAAACATGGATAACGAAGGATAACGTAACGAATCTTAATTTAACATTCAGATGACATCTTATCCATTAATTGCGTAAGATAATCAACTGGTAACGCAAAAAAAAGCAATTGTTGTTAAGGAAATATCCAGAGTTTTACATTCTTGTTGGAACTGAGTGTAAAATTGAACATTCTACCGTTGAATGAAAGAAAACTGAAATTATACCACACAAACTAAGGCACGGACGTGAGCCCGCTTTTTTATTCGGCAGTGCACCACTTTCCCTTTCTTTCGTCTGAGAAATTTAACAACAATTAGGTCGTTAGCCGTAATATCGACCAGTCGAAGAAACTACCAGCCTGTCGTGCGGAATATCGCCTAATTGATCCTGTAACGTGCAATTGCTGACCATCAAGAGTCTCGTAAACATTCTCAAAGCAGAGGTCAAGTCGTGATTGATGATGATTTTAGGTAACTTCTTTTTTGGCGAATTTACGATAGAGATAAAGGGTCATGCATGATTCATTTTCATTTTTACACTTGCTCGTAAAAAGGAGGCCTTTGGGCAGAACGTGTTCGGATAAGTGTTCGTGAGAATATCGATGCTTTGCACGTGAGGGGAGTTGCCTAATTTGGACACCTTTAATGTATTAGGTGGACTGGAAAGTAATGCCGTTTTTGCAATTTTAAATATTTGTTCATCACTCATCGGCTGATTTATTTTGATCGACCTGGCATTGAAAATTTGCACGCTAAATGGCAAAAGGCTGTTGATAACGAAAGCATCGAAATTTATTTGAATTTAATGTAAAAGAAACGACATTACTTTCAAGTTTACCTAATATTTTACATATTTGGCGTGCATTAAATATATTTAGTGAGTAGAAATATGACGCAAATGAGTCGTTATGTATGCTATCAAATAATATTATTTATTTTGTATGTTATTGGTATGAGGCTACTACCAAGCAAAAGAAAGTTATACATTCAGTTCTTAAATTATGTAATTTTTATAATTAAACACGTGTTAAATAGAACTACTTGGCGATGGATAATTCCGATTCGCTACATCATGAGCCATTCATTCACACACTGAATTGCACTTGGAGACACCTGAACGAGTGTCTACTTGGAATGTAGAAGCGCGGCGACGTTTCTACTATCGTATTCCGACGACGCGTTGCCGCGACACGCATGAAAACGTTATAGCCCTGTCATCGACAATAAAAAAATCTGACTTTCATATGGTAATTAGAGCTCCGATAAATAATAGACACGTATATTCGATTATGTAGACTTTCACGGTTGCCTGTACGTTTGCAAACTTTTGTTCTTTGCAGCGCAACAGGAAGTTCAAGTACGCGCCAACCTTCTGGCTGCTGAATTTTTATCTTAGGTTAAGACAAGTGTTCCTCAAATGTTTCAGGTGTCAATGAAATATCATTTGCTCAGAATTTTGGAAAGAATGTTAATCGCAGCGATAAACAACGCTTCGAGTTATGCTTCACGGAAAATATTATTACGGAAACGTCGGTTTAACCATGCCCGTAGGAAAAAGTAATACGAACGACGGATATAAAAGCCAGATAAAGTTGTAACATACGCAAAGTGCACATTAGTTGTCGATAAATTCGATTTTAGCATTGAATTACTTTGTTAACAAGGAACGCTAACTACCCAATGCTAAGGTATGTCTTCGCCTTGTTCTTGTTACTCCTGACGTGCAATGCTGTAATTTGTTGCGTAATTGACTATTCGAAACTCATTGCCAGGGAATTACTGGACCGTTGGTCGTTCCCGCTAGGAAACAAGAAATGATTTGTTTTTGTCAGAAATTTAGAAAAGTCTTGATGCACTGTTTGCAACCGGTCCAGACGACTGTCGCCTAATGATGACGCGTTGCATAAGTCGCTGATACGTAATACGTGTAACCTTCGCATAGTAATACTTTGGCGGGATAATTACCATTCAAATTCCTGCTCGAAATCGACGGTTCTTGCGACACGGTGAAATTCAGCGGAAATGAGCGCGCGAGGCTAGGCTTAAATTTTCCGTAAAGACTGTTATCCTGTTATTAAGTGACAATTCTAGTATATTCTAGGAACTAGCTTGGAGAAAAGAGAAATAGGTACATTCGTCGAATTGCCTCAGCATTTTTAAACATTTTTGTTTTAACTATATGATATATCCTGAACCAGCGTTTCTCGAATTTCACATTTTTGAGAGATTGTGTAATAAAGTAATTTTCTAGTATTAATTGGATCTATTGAGTATAAGACCAGTTTGAGAGACACTGTCGTAGAAAGATACAATATAATCGAATTGTATGGGACGTATGTCACCACTGCTCAAGACCAGGGTAATAATGACATTCTCAGTAACACCTCGCTATTAATCAGACTGTAATGCATGAATTCAAACGATAAATACGATTTACGAGTCGTGAAAGGAATAAAAACCAACGCTTATTTCTTTGCTACTATGTATGCACTTTTGCCATTAATGTAGGCAGTTGCCTACTATACAGGTACTATATTGGTACTATCTATATCGGAAATTACATTCGTGTATCTATCCCATAATTACATATAAAAAAGGAAACGTTTTTGTACCATACTTTATACATCGATAAATATATGTAACTTGAATCTATTTTTTGAATTAAACATTAGAATTGAAATATAATTCATTTTGTGTTATTTTGCATTTTGTAACGATTAATGAACTTGTAGTGTGGCAACGTAGAAAAGAAATTCACGGTTCATTGGGCAAAACGATAGGACAGCTCGCGCGAATTAAAAAGTGTTGGTGAAAAGTTGCCAGTTCACTTTTCGTATTGGGCACCTGGTATGTGCTTTCACAGTTTTTCATTCATTCGAATTGGCCAGTGCACCTTTAACAGGTTAATCCCAGGTAACAGATAACGTATAATTATTGGATATATAGGGTGTCTCAAAAGGACAAAAAAAAAATACAAGTATAAAAATCTCTTATACTATTTATCATCGAAATAATTTATACTTTTTTTATTTCAACACCACTTCTGTATTTACTGAAGAGGAAATTGGATAACTTATGGTCCAAATATTTACATTCAAGGTATGCTCGGGATCTGACTTCCGTGTCTCCTAATTGGATTTATTTCTTGCAGGAATTCATCTGCATAACACAATTCTGTCGAATTGTGGAGTCGAAACAGGAGCCACTTGACAAGATACCGTAGATGGATCCGAATATATTTACGTGATTCGAGATATTGGTTAATTCGAGATGGATTTTCGGAATTGGCAGTTAAGGATGTGCAAGCCTCCACGTGGGCCGTAAGACGTCAGGGTGCATATATCTTTCAGTGAAAGGTGTTTTCAGAAAGATACATGAAAGGAAAGGACTGTCGTCATTGCTGAATAACTGTCCCCAATGCCATGGCTGCGGCACATTCGAAAAGGAACCATGTCTTGCAATGCGACAAAAACACTTGCTGCACCAAGTGTCTGGTTGGACATGTTGAATGGATCAAACGAGGTTCAATGTATGCTGAAAATGAATGAAGACACTTTAAAGGAATGTGGAAGATGTGGCACTATACGTGAATCAAGGTGTCACCTTTTTGCATGATGACTTAATTAAGTGTTGGTTCTTAAAATTCTTCACATTCTAAAAGTGAATACTTGAAGTGAATTATATCAGCACTTCGTGGTTATCCAGTACACAGACTACGTCGAGTGGTGATTAATTTCTGTTAAATTTTACAGGATGTACTTCAATGTATACACATTCTTGTATTAAATATTACAATTTTAAAATTTCATAGTCTCCAGTATAAAAATTCTTAAATATTCTGGTTCTGAGTGGTTAGGATAGTTACAACCCCTCAAAGATTAAATGTTCAGTATATCCACATTTATTTCCTTTTCCAAACGACTCATCCTTTCACACGTGCGTCTTTCTAGAAATATTCAACAGGATGCGGACGTGGATGCCAAAAGACGTTTTATTCATTGCCCTGTGAATTTCACTTTCTTTTCGAATGTATCCCGAGCCGACATCGAGGACAGTTGTCCGGTAATGTCGAGAACACCCCTTTCCTTTCGTGTATTTTCCAGGAAACACCTTTCACCGAAAGAAATCGATGTTCCTGTGACTGTAGCCCACGCGAGGACACGTGAACCTCTATGGGCAACAGGTCAAATAAAAAGGCCATTGTTGGTGTATGCAAGAATAGAACGATGAACGTCACTGCTATACTATCTGAAAAACTTCACTGATTCTGCAAAGTACTCCAACAAAATTATTCGGAATACTCACAAAGTAAATAGGTATTTAATTTCATCATCCAAAATTAACAATAGATTGTATAATAACTCTCAGTATAATTATTTTCATATTTATGTGTATAGTGTATGTTAAGCTTGCTTTTATAAGAAATGCGTAGGGGAAAAGCGTTGTCTTCTAAATAAACAGTGTCAAAATATATTTAAAGAAAATTTACCTGTACTCCAAGCAGACTAAAAGTTTTCCTTCTCTGAAATGATCCATGGAAAGATGAAGTTCGGAGAATAGTGTCATAAACGATGTATGAAAACAATGTCGTAGAGGACCTTTTATTGTCCTCTAATATCATAGAGGCAAATTGCAAAATAATTCAGAAATGTCGCTCAATTCTGTGTCGAGCTGAGAAAAAGGCGTGACGAGAGAGGAAAATAGAATTAACAGGTCGGCGCACTTCCTTCTACCGACCCCGTGTAAAAACTCAGTGTTGTGTACTCACGTGTTACATCTATGATAGTAGTGATCGCGATAATTACACCAATTACTCAATTGTATTTGCACATGCTCGGCGCGCACTGTGTAGAAGAAACCAATCGATCGATTTATCCCTACCGTACATGTGCAGAATCGTCCAGACTGGATCTTTGGTTACCGTTAATTCGCAATTGTTGCATGCCTTACTCCTGGGTTAATTTATGCGCTATTACCCCGTATTGTGAGAGCATAAAATTCAAATGAAGCGTGAACAAGACCGAGAATTAAATCGTTACTTGCAAGGATCAGTGCGTTTCTCTTTCAGGAACTACTTTTTTTTTGTTTAATACGAAAGTACACGATGTACATTTCCACAACAGACAAAGGATCATCGATCATCGAGTGAAATTGTTCTGTTGTGTTTCTCGAGCATTATGCATTGTCTGTTTTACAAGTTATTCCTCCAATATTTATAGTTTATTGCATGATACGCATTCGTATTAATATATTCAATGTTGAAAGGAACATAGAAACAGATTACATCACATCAAGATAAAGAAATTGTAATAAAATCAATAAATCCTGTAATAATTAGTAAGTACAAGCACATTTGCAATTTATCTGTGGTTTGTCACAGTCAATTAACGAGGTGCCATTCTCTGTATAATTATTTTCATATTTCTGTGTATAGTGAGTGTTCATTTTGCTTTTATGAGAAACGCGTGGGGAAAAGCGTTGTGTTCTAAATAAACAGAATATATTCAAAGAAAATTTACCTGTACTCCAAGGAGACTAAAAGTTTTCCTTCTCTGAGATAATCCATGGAAAGCTGGGGTTCCAGGAACACTGTTCTAAAAGCATAAAAACAATGCTCATTTTCATATAGCAAGTGCAAATGCCAGTCAAGGGGACAATGAATCGGAATTTGCCTATTAGTTAACGGGATCTTATCAACGCCATCCGTAGCGTCTCTGTTCGAGGGATCGCTTCGATGAGCAACTGTGTCGAGCGTGCAAGCTCCGCGAAGCGTGAGAATAAAGGACATCCGCCTTCGTAGGATTCCTCGACCTGACAAACGCGTGACCGTCACATCGTCCGTCAAGTCCAGGGCAACGAGAGCGAGATTTTTGGTGAAAGTGCAAAATGATGTATATCGTGCGGTCTACTTCTCTAGATGTCTTTTTCACAGGATGCCGCAAAGAAAATAATCTGCCACGCAGGATTTCTGCGACAGTTGATACGTACGTTTCAAACTTTCACGCTTCGAGCTTTCGATTTAGAGGCTTAAGACCAAGTTTTGAGACGAGTAAATAAATTTCGTTCACGAATGTTCTCCATTTCCGTCCACTTTATCCACGATGATAAAGAACAAAGTCGTTTCGACTTAACGCTCTGGCAACATCAAGTAAAATTCCTCTGTCTGCAGATAAAAGTATAATATGCACGATCGATCATAATATTATATCGAGGCTTCTGTTCAATCCCTTATCAGACTTTCAACGTTCCGTCAATTTACATAGTTGCAAATGCCACTAATCAGCTCCTTTCTTTTAAGGCTGGGATTGAAAATAGCTACTACTTGCATGTCCTTCTAAGTTGCAACTCTGTATAGAAATCCGTTCACGAAGTACGTACGTGTGGAGAAACCGTGATATTTCGTGCATGAAGTATCCCAATACACGCAGTATCCCCGTAAAAGTGTTTCGCTGCATTCTGGACTTTCACGCTCGCCACACATGTAGAGGCTGGATAACAAGGGTGAAAGGTTACTGTACCTGGAACTATAGCTGGATTCGAGTGAGGAAAGTGTATGACACAGGGCCACAAAAAGATGATCAAAAATATTTTGGGATAACAATTATTATTATTTATTTATTGTCGCATCAGCTTGTAAGCCATTAGCGACCACTGTAAGTTACATGTTCAACATTTATATACATGTGTGAGTCATAATATAATTAAAATAAATACGAAATGACTTATTTTTATAATAACTAATTCTTACATCTAACGATAATTATAAATACTTTTTAACATTATAAGAACATTTTAGAAGGTCGATGTGACTTGTTAATTTTTGTTACATTTCTTTGGAAATTTCTTTGGCCTATTCTGTAGTCTAACTAAAGAAGGAAAACTAAAATCTTTCACGATACATTTCCTCCATAGTTACTATTTTTTCACTGTATTAGCATTTGAATTCGAAAAAGTGCTCGACAAAGCCAGTCTACATAATTCAGAGGTCAGGTTTTATATCGGTGCTTTAGGTTGCACCTCGCGTTCTATGCACTTTCTGTTTTGCTTTTCTTGCTGCTACGTGTACAGGGTACTTCACTATAGGCGTGCAAACTTCTACTTTTAGTGATGTCGATGAAACGTTATGTATACTTAAATTAAATTTCGTCATTCTTGATTTTCCCTTCGTGTTGACCAAATAGCATTACCCCTTACAAGACTGCTCACCTTGAAGGTGAAACCCTTCTACATTTTCCATTCCCCTTTTCCTCTTGCACCTCATTTTCAGCACGATCGAATTTAAGGATTTGAAATAAAGCACCAATGTTACAGAGCAGCCTAGATCGCGATTCGAGAGGGTAGCGGCTTAGAATCGCGCTCGCACGCGCACAAACGTGACCGACTAAGGCCGCTGTCACGCGCGAACTGACCAAGAAGTATTTCGTCACAGTCAACGTGCAAAGTGCACGATAAATCGTACCTGTCGCGACAAGGACATACAATGGGCAACGTGTTACACGAGCCAGCGTAAATACCACCAGCGGAGATAAATTAAAGTCCAGAACAAAAGTGGAGGGCGAATCAAGGTGCCGGCTTCGCGGGCCAACCGTGGGACGCTACGAGCCGAAAGGACACATCCGCGCTGGAATTCCCGGCGCTCGCATTCTGCGGCCAATTTAATTATTAGGTCGACCATTGCCAGCACTAAATTGCTCACTCGGAGAAAGATCTTTTTATTGTTGCGACCCGTGGAACTTTCTCCGTCGAAATCTGAATTCGCTAACGAGTTCGATCGCGTTGAGTTACAGTAGAACCTTTCTTGTCCGCGCCTCGTTACTCGATCGCTCCTTATGGGCATAGGAGGGATTTTGGGCTGGACGCTTTCTAAAAATTGACAAAATTCTTTGCAGGTGCAATGAACGATGAGGATACTGTCGTATTTTAATTTGTGGTTTATTGGGTCGTGTTGGTACTTTATTCTTGACTGATGCATTATACAAGCGTCAAGAAGGCGAGTATATTATTGTTTGCTTACAGTTTGATTATTCAGAATATTTTATACGGTAGAGAAAGTTTCAAGGTATTCGTAAGTTTTTAGAATGAAAAAAAGGTTCGTTTCTAATAAAATGATTATGATTTTTTCTATTTAAAAACTACTTTGCAGTCAAAAGGAAAGTTCAGTCTAAAAGTCTCATAAAATAGCAACTTATCGTGCAGCTAGTTTTCACTTAAACGGGTAAAAATCCTGAAAACGATGTGCTCTATTTTTTGCATAAATTCGAAATTTGCGAAATGACGACTTAAATTCCTTTTAATTTTGCATAAACAACATCATCAATTTCACCAAAACGCCTCACATCGAGCGTGGCGTGTAGATTTTAAGTGGAATGTTCCTATTAGTCAGACTCGAATCGTGTTCTAAGGATGCGGAACGGAATGCATTTCGCTTTTTTTCTCCAAAAAAAAAAGTAAAAATAACGGTAACTGGGAGGATCGAAGCTATCAATTCTAATTTGTTTACGTTGCTTTCTGTTTCCACGTCGCAGCAGGCGACCCACTCGAACAGCTGTTGAGTTCGCGCAGGCTGAGATAATCGTGGGCGCGCTGAGGCTGTGTCCCACGAACAGTGAAAGTTTCCGATCGGTCGGGGCAAAAGGAATTATTTAATACTCTAAGTCGTGGAATAGCCATCGAAAAAAAGGGCTGCGCGGAGAACCGAGCGACGTGTCCGGTCTGGCACACGACTCGTTCGGCTCTCGTTCTCGAGGCACTCGAAAATCGTGCGAGCGCTCGTGCGAGACGAATTACAGTGCTCTCAGAGAACGTTTCGACTATCCAATACAGAGATTCTCAATCTCTACAAAGTGCAAATCCTACTGGATACCACTGTAACAAATTCTCAGAGCAAATCATCCCTGATACCTGAGCGTACATTAATTTTTGTGTTGCTAATATATCGATTTTATTTGAGTTCGATGTATATATTCTGTTCTTTCTTTCTATTTAAACCTTGAACCATATTCTGAGTTGGTATAATTGAGAAACACTGATCTATTAGAAGTTGGCGCGAGCCGTGTGGTGTATGTTAGGGGTGCACGGCACGCGGACAGCGACCCTTGGATGTTTTCCTTGAAAATCCTGGTTTTATTGATAACTTGCATTGAATTGCAGTGCTTCAAGTTATTGTTAAATCATAGATAAGTGAAAAAGGTGGACAGGACTCTCACCTGGACAAGAAGTTTCTAATAAGAAAAGATAAACAATCATTGATTCGTTGTTTCTTCAATAAATATCACAACCTGAATTATATAACCAAATTAGGTTTCACGTCGAACGAAAAACGGTCCATTCGAATAAACATTGCGAATAGACCGTTCCACAAAGTTTCTATTCCTAGATCAATGTGGGGAATGCTGGGTACCTAGAACATGGTGCTCTGGTTCCATTGGCCATTGCATTTTCGCAGGTCATCAGCGATAATAACGGTCGAAGCCTCGAGGAATGGAAACTCGACTCTCCTTTCGATTTTATTGTCTTCGATCGGCTCGGCCTCGGCTGCCATCGATACTAGGCACTCGGTTCCTTCGCTGGCTTCGTTTCAATTAACGCGCGACCGTTTCAGCTCGAAAGTAAAAGGAACGTGCTACAGGTGTCTCCCTGTCTTTCCCCTAGTGTCGTTTTTCGAAGCACACCTCTTATTCCGCGCGGAAGAACGGATTCGCCACGCATAGAAATTGCATGCATTAACCGCTACTCCTGTGTGGTCGCCATAAATAAACGTGCAATTTACATCTGCGTGCAGCAGCGAGAATCCCTGTCGTTTTATAACCTTTCTAGTGACTATATCTACTATATTTACCATAAATCACTTCAGAATGTAAATGAGGATCAATACATCAAAAATAAATGAAACATGTATTTGATATCACACAGGAGAGCGTTCATTTTAAATAGCATAGACCCAAATCTCAACATTCATATACGTTTCCAAGCACACAAGACACTTCTATTCACTCAATATTGGAAATTGGGTATAATAAAATAATAATATATAATACTAATATTTGGAGTAAAGACAACTTTCTTGAAAGTGTGGCCTTTCGCACGGTGGCGCTACACTTGTAAAATAGTTGGAACGGCCAATGATACAAGTCACAATGCTTGAATGCGCATTATTTTCTAGGCGACGAACCGAGCCAGCCACCGCGCTGCAAACCGTTAAACGGTTGCGCAACGTTGTGCCTAGTGTTAGGTTGCTTCGATCCAGACGCTTTCAAGAAAACCGCGACGAATTTGCATTCACCAATAATTTACGTATGCTCATTATCCCGAGACATTTATCTGCAGTTAATTATGTTGCATATGATCAAGAGCGCAACCTGCAATTTGTCTTACGCGCCGCAGAAATGAATCGGCATCCATGGCCGCGCCACTATGTGGAGATTTTTATTATTGTGGTCTCGCGAGCGAACACCTGCACACATGTGGAGCGGAACCACCGACACGGGAAGATAAATGAAAAGGTCAGGACGCGGTGGAGGGTGAAAGTAAAAGTTCGAATTATAATTAAAAGCTTTCAAATTAGCCTGGCATGAGAGCGTAATTTATGTTACCTCATCCGACGAGCGATCGCGATAACGACTACGCGCTGAGTGACAATAATGGGGCGATCGTATTTATCGGTCGACGGGAGGATAAATCTAGTTGGTTGCTCTTTTTTTTATAGGAAATTGAGTCTCCGCTGATTTTTTCCATTCATTTTTCTTGCAATAGTTTAATTCGAAGATTTTTTTATCAAAGGATTTTGGTCTTACAATCTATATAGCATTTAAACATGTGAACGCATTATCAGTAATGATACTGCAAATGATCATTATGTGAATCATAATCGAGTTCCAGACTGGTACACACCACATTTCTCCGCTTGCTGTTATTAGAACGAGTATGTATAGATATTTTTATCTCTCGTTGAGGTTGCTACCAGTTTCAGTATACATTTTGCAACATAAATTGCTATCTACTGGTCTGGGTTAGTGGTATACTTACATTAGATAATAAAGAGATCTTATAATATAGCCTTACGGTTATCTGGAGCAACGTATTCGTATCCAAACCCGTATCTCGATAATGAGAATGCATTGAAATATATTTTGTATTGTTTTCTTCATTTTTACATGGAGAATCATCCTCTTTTTGATCGTACTACGTTTGCCGGGACACTGTGTGAATATATCACGCGGCAATAGCGTTGAAATAAATATCATCTATGCATTTCATCTTGTCATCGCTCGGATGCCGCGCATGTTTCCTATCGAGCGCAACCCCAGTGGTGGTTTCGTAGCCGTCAGTGGACAAGACATAGCTATCGCGAAGAATTGCAAATAGAAGAAGCAGGTTGATCAATGTAATTACGGGAATATTCCGCATTCAGGCTCGCGTGTTTGTGTTTATTTGCGTACGTTAAGATAACTTTCTGTCTTCTTCTTATAAGCTTCTGATAGCTTCTGTTTCAGTTCAAAGTATTAGCTTGAAACTAAAATATTCTAAACTAGAGCAACTTTGTGTCTATCTATTTTTTAAGTGAAGTAATGAATTAAACCGGTTTGCAATTGAATTTTCTTCCAGTAGTGACAAGCAAAATAATTATAAAAAAAAATCTGCTTGAAATAGAAAAGTAATAATAGAATAACGAAAGAGCAGAGAACTAAATTTACATGAAAACTAAAGAACAGAAAGTGCAAAGTTAAGTAACTCATACTTAATAGAAACATGAAGTAATAAATATTAATATGAAGTGAAACGTAGAAACATAACGCAATTCTGGAAAATGCAAATTCTGTTGTAACAATTGGAACGATTCCGTTGAATATTGAACAATTCAGAGTTAATTCGTGGGAACGCGTTGCGTTAGAGATTTGTAAATCTCGATGCGGTGAAACGAGATATTTAATAAGAGAGATTCCAACTAATTAGATTCAGCATCGTTCAGGTCCTGTTCCGCAGTTTCCAACCGTTTTGTCTTCCATTTACGCGGAACGACGCAGCCGACAGACGGCCGACCGTCTCGTAACTTTTCCTTTCTGTAAATATGTAACGGAAAGACGACGTCCTCTTGTTTAACGATTTCCGCGTGAGGTAATTATTCGTAGCGTGCGGATACGTGACGCTGTTGCAAATCGACACGCTTCTGCAAAAAAAAAACTGTCGGAAAGCTGGCGGTTTCGCGTGTTTCCCACAGCGGGATGTTTATGCATAGAATCCTGGGAAGTCAAAGTGTTCGAGTAACAACTCGCGTTACATTATAATGTAGATCAGTGGTGCATAATTCTAACCATTTGTTATGTTTATACCATCCACGATGTTAAGTTAAAGACGAGTTCGAAAGTCTGCGTTTTAAATGATTTCTCATCTGGTAATTGCAACAGACCTCTGGAAAAATTTTGTTCCGACCAGAGTGTTTAAGTATCTTCAATTATAATGAATGATGTTTGATGAAATGGCTGAATAGGTTGAATTAATCCTTTGGTGTTGGATTAGACGTGCTTTGTTAATCTCGGGAAGTCGATAGAAGGTGTTTCGATTGGTAAATATTTGAGTCTATATGTATATCTGAAAGTAAGTTTGATTTTATGTTTGATGAAGATTTTATTAACTTGAGAATATGTTCCATTATTTTATTTGGCGAAGAAGGTTGTGCGCCACTGCTGAATACGGAGGTTACATCAATTGAAGGGAGCGCAACAACTAGCGAACGCTACTTTTAACACCTTCGGGACAAGGAAAGCGAGTAATTAAAATCTCTTTGAAGTTGCGACTTGGAAAACCAATTATTTAGCCTTGCAACAATGTTGCAATTAACCTGGTTTTCATTAATTACTTTTTTACAATCTTAGAAGGGAAAATAGCTCGATGAATGAACTCCCATTCTCCATCAGTCTCTCTCTCTCTCTTCAAAAATAACCCTCAACATCTTCTTTCATGTTATTCCTAAATGAATTAAAAAATTCACCCACTTGATCTACTTTTAGAGTAAGAAAGATATCGCGACAAATCGAATGCAAGTACGATTTAATTTAAAGAAATCAGATGTTTAATTTCTGAACCCAAAACAATTGCATCGGCGACTTAACGATCTTCTAATGCATACACAAGTCTCTCCGTTTATCATTTGCGACGCGGTCGAGCAAACGAATGCCTTCGTGAACGGATTGTGGTCCAATCAACATTAGGACGCACGAGGAATTCGAGAAAATGACTGATTTATTGCGATCGCGAAAGGAAATCAACGAAGTGACCCACGGAAAGTTTATTACGCTTTCCTTCTGCGCTCAACGATGGCCGCCGGCCGTTCTTGATTGATATCCAAGTTAAGCAGCACTCGACGAAGCAAACGGAACCGACTCAGATAATTAAAATCGGAACAAAAAGTGTACTGCAGCGCTATTGAAAATTAAAATGAAAGATTTGCAAACACGTTACACGGTTGTCAATTGTAACTAGATATTAATTCATGCATATTATTACATGGGATAGGCAGAATTCATACAACACCAAAGGATATTAGTAATAGTTCATTTTGAATGAGACTCAAGTCAATCAGTTTACATTTTGAATTAAAAAAAGGGTTCCACACAGGCACGATTACTATTTAAAAAAATGGCGAATGATTCAATTCGACCATTACTATTGTCGTTAACTGTGGATTTTATCTGTTTATCCTAGTGAAAGCTATTTTCCAACCAAGACAATACGGAAAACGAAATAAAAGCCTGATTTATGGTATCAGCTTTCCGCATGCGAAAAATACTCGGCCACGAGATTACATGCTTTGTAAAGAGGGCTGTAATCGCGAAGCCATAAATTTCCTATATTCAGAAGTAGATATTCGGTGCGCAGGTACTCGAGGAGGAAATCATAAAATTTTAATGGTATAACCGGTAATACGTCAGCTTTCTATGGTCATTCGCGAACGGGTTAATTGCTTCCTACGATCACCATTTTTCCAATCCATACGACGCATTACGGCGCAGCTGCATTCGTCTTCCGGCGAATAAACTTTGACGCGGATTCCCAATTACAAAAATTGGGTAGCTTGTTTCTGTCAAAGCGTTAATTGCAACCGCATGGATAATTCACTTTTGCGAAGCTGACTAGCAGCGAAATTTCCACATGCGAAACCTGCGAGAGTCTAGCAATTCGTTTCCTTAATTAGTTGCTTCAAAAATAATTTTCAACGTCTACATTGAACGATATTATCGCATAATGGCGATATTATCGTGCCGTTATTGGACAGAAAGAAGTGACAAGGGAATATTAATGGATAGAAACCGTACGAAGCTAGTATAGATATTTATAATGTCGCTTATTTAATCGTAATTGCGTTAAATGCAGCGAAAATACGTTTCGCCAGCAACGCATTATGGAAATTACGTAAACTCACTTTGTAGCAAAGAGCCTGCTTTCGACAACTAATGTTCTTTAATCTTAAATAGAGTTTCATTCGTTGATGATATAAATACATGGTTGCAGAAATACTAATCAGTTATAGGATTTCGCTTTAATAGCGAATTTATAATGTGTTGGATTAGCTTTCTAGGAGTCGTGGTGTTTGACGACTTATACTCATTTATTTAATGTTTCGTGTGGTTCGTTAAACATGTCCATATAAAAAAACTCTGAAGCGTAGTGTCGTTGAGAAACTCACTATTATTTTGGTTGCATTCATAAACTGATGAAGAATATATACAAAATAATTATTCGTACATATTTCGGTCATCTTTGAATTATTCAAGCAGTACAGCACGTACACCTACAAATACATTAAAGATAAAATTCATTCCTATGTGTCTCGTTATCACCAATGTACATGATTCACTCGAGGCAATATTTTGTTGGATTATTTTGACAAATCACACGATAAATATGGTTGTAAATAAGTTGATGCTGTTAATCTTGTGAAACTTTCCAAAGTGTACAATCCGATCGTGTTTCACTCTTGATTGTTAGGATTACGTATTGTAATAAATATATTCAATATACACATTCTTTCAGATTAAAATCAGTAATATTAATTTTAAGTCCAGATTACACTAGCTCCCTACAGGAAATATTATAACCATAAATCACGAAGTCGCGTGCTTTCAATCATCACTATACATTATTATACAAGCAATTAACTGATCCACGATGCATATCAAATAGTTCTAAAGTAAAAATATCTCTATAATACACGCGAATTTGTTAATTCTCCAATTTACATACAAAGCAGGAAATAGGCTGCAAAAGTAAATATAACGATCGACGAGCTTCGAGATCCATAACAGCCCACGCAGTACGTTTATTCGCGAAGCGAATCCTCGCGCAACAAAAGAAAGCTCGACGTCAATAACGAGCAATAACAAGCCTTCTCCTGGAGGCGGAAAAATTCTTTCACGCGAGGGAGCGGTAAAAAGTATCTTATCGCGCCACGCTATCTCCATCACGCAATATTTAGGTGTCTCTGTGACCTCAAACCTACCATTTTCACCTGGTTCAACGTTGCAATTTTACTTGATCGCTCGTTGCAATCTTTCACCACTATAAACTAGCTGGAGCGAACGATATCTCGGAAATATTCGACTGCATATCAGTCAGCGTTTCATAAGAGTAAAAATTACGATATTTCGACACGGTGGTCTTTAGAGTTAGGCTGCTCTGGCTGAGCACAATGCTCGATAGAGAGAGCGAAAAATGAAGAGTCTGAGTAGCATGTGCAAGTCTAGTTCATTGGGGGGGAGTCTGGTCCAGCCAAGGTTTTTTCCAATGCATATCATTTTAAAATATAATAGTGGCGACCGAAGGATTTGGTCAAAACTGAGAGATACCTGGAGTCCTTGGAAAACTTCCGAAACCTAAACCTAATAAACCTAAGTTTGCAAAGAAAAATTGTTATCGCAAAAATAACGGGAAAAAGTTGAAAATGAACGAAACATGTCGGCCGTTAATTTGCAATAACTTTATGCTATAATAATAACGAGACATTGGATGTCCTAAGAAATTCTAAGACCTTCCTTACATTCAAGTGCCCCCTTTATCTTCGCCCATTTAATATCAGAGTGTCCCTTTGTTCCACCATCAGGGAAAAGCTGCTCATTCGTCTGATCTTTCCCTGCAATCTTTCCTCGCCACCGACAAGCCGGGGGTAAACGATATCTCGTAAATATCCGCTTGTCGGCCTCTCTGTCAGCGTTTCAGTATTCCTGATGCACAGCCACGTGAAATGTTCGCTGCCTTCTAAGGACACGAGGGATAGCCGCGTGTACGTGCTTACATCACGCAGCGCCTATTACATCCGCGGAGAAACGCCGTGTTCAGGATGCAATACTTATTTACGAAGTACACCTCGCAGCCGTGGGTGACGTTTCCAGAATCGACGGTAGAGATGCGTTTAAAATCGATTCCAGAGGAAATGCGTCGAGGTATTCCGATCACGCGGTACTTCTCGCGTGAAAGGTACTCGGGGTATTGGCTGACGTCTCTCCGGAAATGGGAAACGATGACGTATGTACATTGTCCAGGTGAGAATGGGAGGCATTTTCAATTCGCTGAATTTTATGCTTTCTATTTTCCATGGCTACGTCCTAAATTATTATCATAGTATAGAAACGGGTGAAAGTCAATCTATCGTCGATATTGAATATTGGACAACATATGTGTGAAGTCTAAAGATTATATAAATTTGTGTCAAACGTTTATGAATTTTCTATGATTGTGTCTTGAAGTTTTATTTTTATTATGCAACCTGTTAGTAGTTAATGTGCTGGTATTAAATAGAAAAACTGATGGTGCATGAAATGACCAACGTATAAGAGTGGAGGGTAACAAGAGTTGGTTTATTCCAGACGCTTCAAAGTTAAATTATTGTTATGAAATGGGTTAGAAATTGAATTGTCATTGAAATTATAATAGGAATATGAAGTTTCATTAGGAAACTTGGTCATTTAGGAATATTTGAAATTAAGAATGAAAACTTAGAAAACAATAGATCATCCTCGAAAGACTAACAATTGAATTAAAAGTACATGATGAGGATACATCGGAAGACTTATCATCAGAATATCAAGCAACCTTTTAAACAGAAAAGATTTCTACATAATTAATAGTAGCACGCATCTTTAAATCGCATTCTAAATCAAGGCAACACCTCGCTCAATTTTCCACGCGACCATTAAAAATTACACGCTTCGTTTTACTAATGACTCGACAAGATATCGCGATTAATCCTAAACGAAACTAGGTATTAAACGAACGACTTGGCGCCTTTCTTCGATCTTTTCGCCTCCTCGCGATACCGAAACCGGGACCAATAAAATCAAAGACGTATGGGGGCACGAGCGTATCTTTACGATTACAACTCAACCACGGATGAGATTTTTAACTCCCATATCTTTCCCTGCGGCACGTGTTCGATTACTGTTGGACGATCAGATTTACATGGATACCAATTAAGGGTTCGCGCGGTTGCATGCCAACGCGCACTTTCGTCGTATCGAGAAATTCGCGGCCATGTTGTGATTAACGCGGCGCTTCGATACATCGGTAGCTCCTCGAAGCTATCATAATTCACTTCTCGGCATTTTGTTTCCATTACACGAGCTGTTACGACATCGATACACCCAGTTATTACTCGTAACACACTCGTTACTTTATTTGTTGTCCTAAATATACGTACACACTCTTCAGTAGGCAATGCTTACATTTTGATTACATACCATAGGAGGATATTGCATAATTTATTGAACTGCTATGAACATTTTCTTCAGTTTATTGGCCTAATAAACTGTATTCTAGTTGAATCCTTAGAGTGCCAAAGAGCGAAGGAAATGATTTTAGTATTCTGTAAAAATCTCGTGATCCTAAAAATAAAATTAACTAGAATATACATTTTTGTTTACAATCATGCACCTTCGCTTAAAATTATCTGGCATTTGTCGAATATGCATGAAAATTTCCTTTGGCACTCAAAGAGTTAAACAAAACTTTTCATCATTTTTGAGACTTTAAAGCCAGTGTCAATCAAGCCTACAGGATCGAACACACTTTTACAAAAAAAAATGCCAGTTTCAATCGAGTTGTTTGTCATTCTCCCTGCATGTAACATCCAATCCAATAACAATTAATCAACGGTAACGAGACCGGGTGATGAATTCATTTATTACCCCTTAGCATCTTATTCCCGTCGCTACTTAAACGCGCGGAATTAATCCGACCGAGCGTTTCGTGTACTAATGAGCCTGCGTTAAGTTATTCCGATCTTTATTTCAGTATTCAATAGGCAATAAACGTACATTGTAGCACGTCATAAATAAAATTCCAACGAGGTTGCAAGTAGAAATTCTACATTATTTAATCCTGGAGAAAATTCAGCACAAAAATGAAAGCTTTGAAACATTAGCTTCCGGAAGATATTCTGAATAGCGAAACGTCAAATTCTGAAAGGCGATTAATTTCGAAATTTATTGTTTTCGGCGAGGCTGCAGGAAACACAACTTCGATCGTTGGAAACGTCAAGGAAGCAGGCATAAATTAAGAACTGGAAATTCATCGAATGGAACTGGGGTAGAACACGTTTGTGTTCACCTGCTGCAATCTTTTATTACCTTTTGTTTATTAATGAGAGGTCTTGCGTTAGAACGCGCTGTGGAAGTCGGTGATGAATTTGTAATAGGGCTATCAGTAATTGAAACGAGTCTCGTAAGAGCATAATAAAATTAAGCAATGCGTAAGGAAACATTCTAGTCGCGTGTCCTCTTCAACGCATAGTTTAGGAACACGTCTACAGGTTGGTTTAGATTTTAATTCACTGAAATCAATCAATGGCTAGTTCTCACGATTGACATGAACTTTTTAAACGGCCAAAGAAATCGCATATTTCGATTCTTTTGATACCACCGTCCTGCTGCGTTCGAAGAAAAACCAGATTGCTTTTTTTCGAAGAGAAGAATGTTGGGGATAATCGCGACAGGGCGAGTGTCGTGTATCACTTGGCACGTGGAGTTTATTTGCCGATTGGACACAGTTACTTATCCGAACGACAACTTTTCTATTCCGACAGGGTTTCGTAATGCATTTCTCTATTGACGATACATGTTATTTACCACGGGCTTGTTATTCGTCGAAGCCAGGAGGAATTCTTGTACCAAGCGGACGGACCAGTAATGCTAACAACCGTGTAATTAAAATGTCACGGTATCGACGTTATCCCGGATGAGAACGTATTCCTTCGTCTGTTATTCAATCGCGAGGATAAAGCTTAATCGGCATTCGTTGGAAAACTAGTATGCGTGGGAGGGAGACAAAAGGACTGGCGAGTCGCGCGTATCAATGTGCGCCTTTTGGATTAACGCTATCAATGGAGATGAGATACAAATCAATGGAGAATGCAATTCATCGCGTCGCAATGGAATCAGGAAGCAGAATTTGTTCTGGAAAGAAAGAACAAATTGTGATAGACTGTATCACGTTTGTTGGGACGTACGCGATGGATGTGAAATGTAGAATGATATTTAACCGTTGATTTCACCCTTTGCACTGGGATATCCTCTCTGAGGGGTCATTCAAAGTAAATCGATGGAAAAAAGCGAACAAGCCCAAGACTGTATTTTAAAAGCAAGAAACCTTCAGCACCATCACTTTAAAAAAAAAACAAATTCAAGTTTAGTATATTGTGATAAATACATCCCTCAATATCTGAAGATCTACATAAACCACTCAGAATAAATTTCCTATGACCCTAAAAGCAAAAGATTGAAGTACCAATCCCTAGAAAATCTCACGAACCAAATACGTCCAATCAAAGTGCTAAATGAGTTATGATACAACTTATATTGTACATTTGTTAACAATCTTGCGCGTTCTGTTGGCAGAACGCTTGAGAGGAACTAATTTGGCTGAGAAGTGCTCGACGGCAGGGTGAAGGGAATTAGGACGCGAATCATTTGCACATGGCACACCTTGCTTCTTCTTTTTACGGCGTGTGGCAGCCCTAATTGGAGGCGGTTCGTTGCCCAATTGCCTTGCCTGCTCTCGAAAGTTTTCGTCGGAAAGAGTTGATGTGCGTTCCCTGGAACGTCAAATGCAAAAAGTGTGAACGTTATAATGTGCGTACCTGTATTTACGGAAGGAAAAAATTAATTATACGTTATCGCCAAGTGGGCGCGGTGGTCTAGTCCTTATGAAAAGAATTTCATTTCTCCATGTACAAATGTAACGGGGCTGTTGAGCACTGTGTCTAGAACGTGCATTTAATTCGTGATTAAAAATCACCGTGGCATTCCATCCTGGGCCTATTGTTAAAAGTATCGATGAGGATAATCTAACAGAGTCTTTGACATGTTTGGTAGTTGTAGAGGATAAAACAGATCTTGAGCCTTTGACTGCGAAGAAACTCGGAGACTCGAGTGGAAACTTGGTGCACACGGTGGGGTGGAGAAGTAGGATATGGTATAAGCAACTCTGGACTCGAGGGACCTAGTGCAGATGACACATGAATCCCAAAGGTACTCACTAGGTAAAAGTATTCTAAGAAACCAAAGTCTTGGGGCATCAAGTATCCCAAGAAGCTCCAGCAATCTTACTCGAGGAAGATTCACACTCCTGAACTTAAAAAAAGCAATCAGGGTTGAATCCTATGAGTCCTGTCTTTTTTATCGTCCCTTGTGCTTCTTAAATAAAACATGACAAATCTATGGTCTCATGTGTAACTAGTCCTTAATCCTATGTATGGGAAAATTTTTAGTGGAGGAAGGAAATGGTATTTCAAGGTCCTTTCATATCGTCTGTGAGCTCAATCGATTCAGACGAGCTAATGTACCTAGGTCACTTCAGTTTTAGATTGGCTATGTCGTGTTCTAGTTTTATAATATTGCATATTTTTATTTTCACTAGTTTCAGGTTATCTGTTACGGATTATATTAATGGATCTATAAATGTGATATCAACTTATACCAGTTTTACAAGTCTAAAGTCTTCGATATCGTGCTCGTGAGTTCAACAGCATATCATTTCTCAGGGTTGACAGTATAACTCAAGATATTACATTTGACTGAATACTGATCATGAATGGTACATCAGGTCTTTGTCGTACAAGTAATAGAGCTTACAGTATGTATTCACTGCTCATACACTGTGTAGGGCACATTTTTGCGGAATAGCACTTTCGATACTGTAAACAAGAATAGAATTAGTAAACCAGCCGACGCGACTAGCGAACCTATCATTATTTCGGCCACTGCATTTGTATTGCTATCGCATAGCGAAAAATTCGTTATGAAAAAACAAGTGTCAACAGCAATCGTCATTTTACAGAGATTGTGTTGCGGTGCCATATTATTGTTAGTTACGAAAGATTGCCTGAAATGTCAACTGATAAACGTTCTCAAACAGTTCCCGTTCGATGAAAAAGCTACTTTCGGTCTCCGTGCAAGCATCCATGCGTGATAAACTTCCACCGGTGGTTTTTATTAAACCTGTTCGATCGCAATTAGATAAACAAGTTTGCCTTTACCTATTTACTGTCTCACATGTAGATTGCCTGAAAATGAAAGTATTAAGTAACTAGCAACGCTTTATTATCCAATTCTTACGGATTGCCTCGATTACTTCATGAAAGTTTCACACATATATCGAAGGTCTGCACATTAATGGAAGAGAAATTCAGGTTTCCAGGAATAAACTCTTTCCTTACCAATTCACAAATATCTAGAAAAATTATGAACTCCCCAAAATATGTATTGGACGTACGAGCACTCGTGCAGAGTTTTATCGGACTTCGCGTTCAACAGTTAAGTTCGATACCTAACGACTTGAAATTTTTCTCCTCGCTGAGAAATGGATCAACGGCATCGAGAGTACCGTCTGGTCCTTTATTCACGCCTGACAATAAAAAGTTGAGAACTTCGTACGAGCAAGAATATGAAACGTGACCGTCAGCTAGGCCCCGAGAGTTTCTCACGAGCGCGCAAAGGGGAAAGAAACGCGGGCGAAACGGAATAGAAAAATTCATGTTGTAGAAAATGTATGCTGCGGCTCGGCGCATTCCGCGAGTTATGACCTTTTTACGGATTTCTCCTTAGACGGATGTCTGTTCCGTTTGCCGATTCAAATGGACGCCTGACGTAACTGTCCCGGCGTTATGAAATATTCCTCGTTGATTATCCGATTATTAGCGACTCGCGGACCTCTGCGAAAGAAGGAAATCAAAAACCGCGGGAGTCTTTCCGCGAACGCGAGACGAATTTATAAATCGGCGAACTGCCCTGCGAGAATCGGCGTCGGCTTCGATCGGACACGCTCGTCCATCACAATTAATTTCCCACGGGAGCACCGGTCGAAAAGAAACAGAGCCACGGGCCGAAGAAAAGTGAAATGAGAAATCATATTTCGTGAACGAAATTTCAACTCCTTTAAATCAATCGTGAGACTTCATGCTCGTTTCGATGATGGACGTTTTAATTGAAAAGTCGATCTTGCTCGTAGTTCATCCTTTGGTTTTTTTATCCTTCTCTTTCGGAAGGTTTCAGTCATAACTTTTGGGTAGTCTTGATAGAAATATTTGAAGATAGGTGTCAAAGAACTGTATTTGAATTAACTAAATAGTTTTATTCGCCAATAACTTTATAAGGAGTAAAAAATTATAAAAATAAAATTCCATCAGTGAATATTAAAAACATAAATCCAATGGTAATAATTACAACTGTAACGAAATTCTCCCTACTTTAATTTTTAGAGCAATCGTGTGCATCCTCTGCAATCGATAATTGATAAGGACTACAACTTCCTGGGGATTAATCCCATCTCCAGCGAGCTCGACGCAGCAGCGTCGTTAATTAGCGATATCGATTACTGATTGTAGGGCGTCTGGGAACCCTGTTACCTCTAGAACGTAACATGTTACCGTTTCGTTAGAAAGTGTTTCTTACGGGATTTACGGACTGGACGTTGTTTGATGTTTTTCTTAAACATTGGAACAGATGTTGTCGAAGATAGCGCGAATGTTCGATAACGGCGTGGAACGTGATTAATGCGACGTCCCTCGGTATTCAATTAAAATTTAGAAGCAGGCGTAACGAGGCAACTCGCGATGCGGAAGTTACGATGAAATTTCTAGCGACCTTAATGATGCGACATCTTGTCAGTGGACTGCTAGTCATTTTAGATCTCGTTCTAATTAGGTTACGATCCGCGGCGATCTTACGCAATGGCGAATAATCGTCACGCACTCGAAGGAATAATCTGCGATTTAGTCGCACGTGTACAACGGCTTTCCTAATTCTAAGGATCGATGATGCAATTCGACGTGAAAATAGTTTGTTAATTTGAAATAAGAAAGCTGGCTGTACCGCTTGTCAAATGGTACAGCCGATAGATAAGACGGTGGCAGGTAGATTAGATATAATAACTTGTGTTATTGGACGAGTTGACCGTGGCTTTTTGGCCTTCTTAAGTAAATAATTCGTGAAAATGTAGAATATCGATCCAATGATAGGGTAGAAGGTCAAAAAGATGCAAAAAAAATAAATTTGTGTAAATATTCTCGCGTAATGTACTAATGCAATTACAAGCAGTATTGGTTTATTAATCTGTTCACGTAACAATTTGATAGCATGCGATACTGTACGTTGCTTCATCCACCGAAACGAACTGACTTGACTTGAAAAATCAGCCAATGGAACAAACGAATACTCATTTGCTGCTGAATCATGTCTGATCTTTAAGATAGAACGCTGATCAATTAGCTTTGCACAATCCGTCTAATTGCAATTACCATTTCGCGCTTCCTAATCGTTGTAATTGTGGCCAATTTCCTGTTACGAATGATAATTTCTGTTACGATGATAGTTTAATGAAGACGTAAAACACACACTGTTTAACGTTTCACGATCATTATCGGTTTTATCGTCGTTTATTAGTTTGTTCAATTGATGTTTAGACAAGGATGGAGTCTACGTAATATTCCTACGAACTCTTGTATCGTAAATGTTGCCTACGCCTATAAAAATTCAATTGTAACTTGGAATACTGAAATACTACTGATATTTTTAAAACTATTACTGTAGAAGTATTTTATTAGAACAATTCTTAGATGACTAACGAAACAAATTATTTAAATAGTAAGTACGGATAAGCACAAGTTTGCCAATCCACTAACAAGGGTATTACGAAATCATGAGCCAGTTTTACTGACCTATAACCTTACCTGTCTTCGACTAGTGAATGAGTCGAACGCTATTGTCGACTGCGGGAAATCTATTTTATATGATCGAAAGTGCCCCAAGCTGTGCCGCGCATTGATCAACGCAGTGCCATCGATACGAAGTAGATCGTTCGCATATTATGCCAACGATGACTAGAGAAATACGTTCTCGACGCGGGTCATTCGGTTCACCGAATAGTGAATTTGTCATTGTGAAGGCTCGTTCATGTTCCACCGTGTTAAGCCATCGGTAAACGACTCGCGATGACGCGCTAACAATGATCGAGTGATCTCTGTAAATCAACTTTTCATCGCGAATCCATCGGAACGCTGTCCAAGCCAATGTGAAAAGCATCGTGGAACTCGGTGATTCTGTCCTCCATCGGGCAAGCCTTAGTTTACAATTTCCACGATCGATCAAAGGATTTCTTCACCAATTCAATTCCACCAGCGGTGATCTACTGTGTTCACCCGAAATGAACCGTCTCATCAGAGCATGCAATTTCCTTCCCATCTGACGTTGAAATATGATAACGAGACAAGAGATCGAGACTATAGCAAAGTCTGTTTGATCGATTCTCTGGTATATTTCAAGTAGCCGCATTCACGCTTGTGAATTTAATTTATGTAAGGACATTTTAATGGATGCGGCCTTTGCTTGCAATGTCATCCCGAGGCATGCTCTTGCATAAATAAATGAATAAATAATTAGCATCAGACGCTTCTGTCAACGACGGGAAGATCCTCGAGGCTGCCGTTAAAGGACGCCTTGATCTCCTCCGCTGGGTCCTAATAGCCCTTTCAATCTTCTAATTTCATTCAAGTGAATATTATAACCGTAAAATATATATTAAAGAAATACAAATTCTACTGACATGTTATCGAATTAATAATTAAATTTAATGGGAGCCTCTTAAATGTCCTTCTTTCTGAAAGTATCCTTAGATCAACGATTGAGGAACTACTCTAAAAGACATCGTCGCGACGCTCTCGCGTGACATGCTGTGCATGTACAACATGGCAGTCGGCGCGATAGAAGTTGCATCCCCTTATAAACACATATTCCCATGGATCGTGTCCCAACAATGCTTCATTCACTCTCTTAAGGTAAAAACATCTGTTACACTTCTGTTTTCACCGTAAAAAGGCGCGAGCAACCTTTCCCTCGAACAAGCTTTGTCCCAATGCGTACGAGTTTGCCACCTGATCCTACACGCGACTATATAGTCAAACTCGATAGTCGCACGCCTGTGCATAGAGTGGGTGGAGAAATCCACGAAGAAAGTGTTTTTCGCGCGGGTAAATACACGCATGGAGCTTCCCCAGTGCGTGAAACGTGAAACGTTTGGTCACGTAGCGTGCACGAGCTGGATTCAAAATTAAAAGCAAAACTACTCACAAATTTCTACTAGCAACTGGCACTTTTTTCGCAATTTTTAGCAGGAGGGATCAGGGTTCCCCATAAATTATGTATTGTGCACTTCACTTCCTGGACCTTTGCTTCCTGATTACTTGGAATCCTTCGACGACGAATGCAGGGTCATTCGAAACTCAGGAATCTGAGTTTGTCGAACTCAACAAGTTTATGTTGACTCTTTGCACTCGAGGTCTTTTTTTCTGGTATCTACTTAGCATTCTATTACCACGAATGTTAAGCTTACAAGCTTGTTAGATTGACTTCGAAGATGTAGCCTGATTGTTACTTTATTGACACTTCGAATCCCAAAGAAACTAATCCTTAACAAACATTATTGCTGGTAGAATTGCTGCGTGAAATCTACGTGAAAGTGATTTGAACGAGAAAGTGGCTAAGAGTCACCACTCGAGTTCAAAGGGTTAATTAACCCTTCGCTGTCCTATGTCGAGTGAGATTCCACAGAACTGTACTGAAATCAGAAAGTCTGGACTGCAAATGGTTAAGTTTCGAATTATGTACTGCCACATTTTATATAGTATTTATTAGTATTTAGTATTAAACATTTTTAAATTGCTAGTATTCAACCAGCCGTAATTGGTTTCCCTTAGTCGAGGAACAGTAGAACATTTCACCATCGCGTTCCTTGGATATTTATTGAATAATTTCTGTTGCCAGAAGCAGACACGATCTTGGTTCGCTACCAATAACATTCTTTATCTTCCGGTAATTTACATAAGCTCGCTTTGTCTCGTTGTACCGTCAATAGAGCCTTAATTGGACTCGACTTATATCGCTGATTCCGTTTTCCTCGTTCTTTTAAGAAACAGGCATTTACCCTCTATTAAAGAACAGGTCAGTGTAGAAATTGCTGAGCCTAATCGTCGTTAAACTGATTTTTCCTAACAAGGAACATCATCCAATTGACATTCCTCGATCCCTTTTTACTGTCGTTACAATCGGGAATAAAAACTGCCTTTAAAGATGTGGATGAAGTGCGTCCTTCGTTGAACGTGTCAGAAACTAATGGAGATTGACAAAAAGTTTAGTGTTTATCGAATTAAATAAAAATTACCTTTAAGGTATGAGTGAGTATGTATTGAAGGTTCCAAGTAAAAATCTATTTTCTTCGTCACTTTCACGTATGACAAGCTCTTCAAACATCCAATTACGCAAAGTGTCCAGCATCCTGTTGTCCATATTACGCGGACTAGCCCGCCTCTGCAGTTCCAGACAATCATAAAAACCATGATTAATCGCGATTCGCTGGAAAGTTCGATCAAGGAAGTGTGTCAGAGTTCGATCCACCGAAAGTCATCAACGAACCGGTCGACAACTTCAGCTTATCCTCCATCCGGAAGGAACGATCCACGACGTCCGCGCGAGAGGATTTGCGTAATTCCGGACTACCGAACCATGCTCAAGGAGGAATTCGGTTACAACTCCGTGGAATGCGTTCGATTTGAAAACAATCGACGGCAAGGGAACGAGTTTTTTGTTTCGACCCAATACTCGGAAGAGGTGGTCGACCAGGAACATTCATCCGGTTGCGCTACATTTGATCGAGAATCTGGTCTCGTTATTCTGCAATCGCTCGGTCGTTACGTCATTGTCCGTGCACCTTCTATTCAGCCACGATCCTAGGGATCGATAGTACACAGTCACGATCTCCACATTCACAATGGTGTACCAGGAACAGATCGACTCGTACGCGTGGACTTCGAACGCTTTTACTTGGCTAGCCAGCAATCCGTAACATTGAAAAGGGACTTAAAATCCCGATGTATTCCCACCGTGTTATCTAATCCGTGAAAGGCACGCGAGTGATATGCTTCGTATGGGACTCGATGGAACGCGCACTTTTGTTTGGCACTGGTCAAGTTAGGGGTGGGGTGGTCCTATGACTAGGCGCATAAATCAGGGACTAAAATGGTTGGATTCGTACTGAGTGCTGAAGATTAATATTAACCCACTTGGATATGAATTGTTTTATTTAAAGGAGGGTCTTCCAGAAACTACTTGGTGAGCTTCGAGTTTAAAGGAATATTGGAATGTAAAATAAACGAAAATTCATGAATGGAATAGAGATATTAATCAGCCTCTTCAATCTCAGTGAACTTCCTGTGGAACAGGAATATTATGTCTAATAAAATTTGAAGATCTCAACCATTGAAATCGTCAAAAATTTAAATGTCTGTCCTTCAAAAGCAAATCATATTGAGTCACGATAGTGAAATTCAATATTTTAAATACCAGTGATGTATTTAACATCGACCAAGTGAATCGACACATTTATCCTGAATTTCCACTGCACGCATTTAACATAGTTTGCCTCTGGGGTATGAGTCATAGAGATTGTTGAAAATATCAGGTGCAGGCAACGTTACAAAATTCTCGGTACGGGTTATTTAAGCACTTCCTTTCGACGGAAACGCGAGTTAATCGTCCCACCGTTTGCTGAATAATCGAAAAGGAAACCGCGACAAGAAGTTCTTTACACGTGGAACAATTCTGTGATGAAACTAATAGCGGTTGTATGCGTCGCGATAAAAAAAAATGGTACATTCTTCGGTCGATATAGCTGTCAATCATCAGTTTACAGAGAATTGCAACATTGATGGTTGTCGCTTGTTCCTATGTTCAATGTAAATGTTTAGATAGAGAGCGATTTAACATGGTTTGCCATTCTTTAATGCAGGAAACGTTTGTGGTAGGTAGGTAGAAATTTTACCGTAAGTCTAAAAAAGGATCTGTACTTGTAGAAAATCGAACACGACCATACTCGACATCGGTGATAATTTGCAATTTGTTCAATGTTACAGGTATACTGAACACTCGTTCATTTTATATTACAGTGTACTATCTAAGAATTATATTTAAGATAAGATATTTATTTGAAGTTAAAATCTCTAATGTTTGCTTTTATCTTAATTATACAATTGTATTACGCAAGTTCCGCGTTATTCCTGCACAAGCAAACTCATTTGTATTTAACGGGACGATGCTCCGCTCATTTGCAACAGCCACGCCGATTCGTCAATTAGTCGAATCCGTCGAAGAAACATTATTTCATAATGGGCTTGACTTTCACGGTGACAAAAACCCGTCACGGACTAAATAAACTTGAGACCAAGTTATTCGGTTTTTCTGTTAAATTCATTTCGCGGAGAAAGTGCAAATTAATCCAAGCCGAATGGTCGAACAAACGCATACGTCACGCGTGTATCAGGGCCGAATATGATCGAGAAAAAAAGAAATCTCACTTCCGAATTTCGGAAATGAAATCTTCCCTTTAATCACTGACACTTTTCGTGAGTTTACTGCTGCAACAATTTCATGCCACGTAGAATTATAAAATCACCATTATCTAACAACTTTTCAGCCTACGTTGTGGCGACCGGCCAGTTTATCTACCGAATCAACTCCACCTTTGATCACGTTGTAAAATGTTATGACCTCTGGTTTAGGTGTATACCCAGTAGACTTTCTTATACTTCTTTGGTACGTAGGAAGCTAGCCATAATGTTTTCCTTTTCACAAAACCAAACAAGGTGCATGTCAGAGGTCTACTTTTTCTACTCGCAAATTCAATGGACACATATGTTTCCGCGCAACGTAAGTTAATTAACGGACTGTCAGTAAGATTTTAATTAGGGGGAAGAATGTAAAATCATTGTCCCCTGGGATATTCCTTCCAATATCTGGATTTGTATTACAAACAATTTCTACGATTTCCTGCATTCTAAGTTCTAGTTGTTACTATATTCATGAACATTCGTTGTATGTGTTCACAACCCTCTCGTTAGCTATTACACATTCGTGGTTGTCTATTGTCTGCCTTACAAGCAAGTATACAAATAATGAAAATCTTGTTATTTTATAAACTACATATTTACAACATTGATATTTCAAAACATATTTTGTCATTTTTATCTTCGTCCTGACAATATAAATTTGCGATGTTCAGCTTCAGAAACGTAAAACATCTCCCCCTCGCGAATGTGTTAAATCATCTAGAGGTAAATAACACAGCAAAAGATATTCAATACAGAGCTCTAAAAGGTTCCACCTCCAAGACCTTGCCTGCCTCATGATCCTAAGGTGTTGAGTCTCTTACTTTCCACACCGAAAAGAGCATCGATCTTTATCCTGCCTGTTAATCTCGGAGATCTCTCAGGAGTATAATTTGCACAACACTGTTAATGTACTTGTTAGCGCATTCGACAATTATATTTAGCATTTCGACCGAAAAGAGCAAGCTTCCAGCATTCCGTAGCCTTTCTTGCTTCACCTTTCACTGCAGGAAGATGACTATACATATTTTCCCTTCAAGTCCTGCTCCTTGAGGAGGTCCATATCCTTTCAGGCTGTTGTCCAGTTTTTACCAACGAAATATGATAAATGAAAACGTCTTCTTCACATCAATCAGCTTTATAATCTGCACTTTTTAATTCTTTTTGTTAAAGCAAAATGTCACTTTCGAAAAAGCCAAAAATAAAACATAATTAGGTGTTCTTCTTTGGGTGACGAGTACTATTTTATAAATTTGGTGAATTATACAAATAGTCACCATTGAATACTGTACGTCTATTTTTATCACTATTTCGACTGTCCCATCGAAAGGGAATTCCACGAAAAATTGATCCGGTTATCGACAAGCTCAAGTTGCTCGAAATCCTGCGAAAAGAATTTGAAAATGCGGACCAATCCACCCACAAATCGTGCTTAGCTCCGCGACCAGTATGCGCAGATACCTGAATGTCACACTTTCTATGAATTTTACTGGCCTAATTATGAAAACTTGTTCGACAATCAGCATGCAGGGTGTCAGATGGCACGCGTGTCTCGTGGAAAATGGAAACGAATAAAACGTAACGAAAAGTGTAACGTGTTCGCTCGACATTAGCAAGTCGCCCCGTTCTGCTCCGTGCGCTCGAAGCTGAATTTCAGAGCTGTTCGGCGACGATGGAAAGCGTCAGCGATCTGCATCTATCGCGTTCACGAATTCCCTTTCGTTTTCCGTGTAAATGGCGATCGAACGCGCCAGGTAGCGATGGGAACAATCCAATGGAACACTCATTAACATTAAATTGTTAATAATTCCCACGCATTGTATGGGTGAGTCAAGGTATCGAAATCAACACAATAATCGTTTAAAGTGTATCGAAGCATATTTCAGTTTCATTACTAATTGTAGCTAGAGTTTCGCGGTTTAAGTAATTAGCTAAGTTCTTCTTCAAAGTGCCTCAACTCTACCAGGTCTACATTCTCTGGTCTAAATACCTTGTTCACTTGACTCTCAGGTAAGCTCTGTCGAACTTCCGTTAACTATGCCATGCCAGGCAAGAGCATAAATCATTCGAATAATGTGCCATGGTCATACTTCATTGGATCTTCTTCACATGCTAGTAACATAGCTAATTTTGCTCTCAGTTTTCATCGAAATTTACGGAGGGTAACTGCAATGTCTACTTTCTTATTTTCCCCGTAGCGCCAGATATGAAAGTGTAATACGAAGTGTAGCTAACCCGTGGCAAATATGAAAGTTCACGAAAAAAGCTTACACAGTGAACGCGTTGAAGTTGTTATCGTTATTGATAAGAAATTACGCGGACTTGTTGATAAAACAGCGGGGAAAATTATATTCCTTGCGTAACTGTTAGAAAGTAATAAGTAAAAAATAGAACAGAACATAAACAAGTTTTTAATGGTCGAATAGTCTCTTCGGTAAAATCCTCCAAGAAACTAGAAGAAAAAGTTTTTGAAATTAAATTCAATAAAAATTTTAACTAACGATGTTATTAAATTGATCAATCCCTCACACCTCTAATTTTAAATAGATATAATAAGTATACGTCGCCTGTCAACATTTCCAGTTTTTATAAATACATTGCATTCTGTATTTCAAATGGTCTGGGTTGAATTTTCATAAAATCCAAATCTCAACGCAACCAGAGTGTTAAAGAGTACGTCTCAGTCCCATCACTAACGTCAGGCTACTGCACTAATCCAAGACCATCGTGATCTTCAGAAGGCGGGATCAGGCGGTTGTTACAATGCGTCGCGTGTCCGATCTAAATCACTTTTCACTGGCACGCTTCGCCTAGTCTACGCGTCAGGGTGCTTTCCTCCGTTGCTTTCCATTTCAGAGAGAAAAGCGCTCCGGATTCCTGGCGACGCACTCGCCATTTTCCTCGCTTCCGGCGTTCTTCTTACCTCTCTAATTATCGTCTGCTTGTTTGCTTCGTTTGTAATTTACAATCCACTCTATGACCTTCTCTCTTCCACAATTTTCTATTTTCCTTTCCATCGAGGAAAACGAATTTTCGTACCTTGCATCGAAGTTTGTATGAATTCCCGCAAAATTGAGGGTGAATGTTAGTCTGTTGTTTTTACTAAATTCTAGAGAGAGAGAAGGTTATATAAATATTCGGACAATTAGGAATGTGTATATGGTAACTAGAAGAAATTTAACATTTGAATATGTCGTTACTGGTGTGAAGTAAATTTACATAAATAGCTTGATTATCAGTTTCAAAGTTCATTGATGATAAAGAGGGTAATAGATGAGTTATAAGTATATGGAAAATCCTCTTGGCGGTCAACATGTTTATTCTGAGCTAAAGTGGTTTGTTCCGTGCCTATTGATTATCAATCTTTTCGATAAGAAAATTTCCTGTGGTAAATATTTTGTTTGGTGCTGATGATTGATGCGATGATTGGCAGAATTTTATTGGAACAAAGGTGAATGAAAGTATAATGATTTAATCTGTACGTTTATCCCATTGAACAGCTATCGAGATAAGCGTTGGACGTGGAATAGAATTTCATTCAATGAAACTCAGAATTACATTACAGTGGGTGATCAAATTATTATTGCTTCGTTATTTCAATATTATCTCGACGGCTTTCTTTTATTCTATTTTTTATTTTACTAGAATAACGTACCTATCTAAAGTATTATTAAACGCATAACTGATCGAAAGTTGATTTCTCTCGAAAGTTTTGTCTAAGTAAGAAAATTTCTCATATTTTGTTAATTAGCTGAAATTAGCATACTAATTTCCCAGCATTTCTTCGCGAAATATTTCATCGTGGACATAATGGAATTCGCAAAACAGCTCCTGGACCATATTCGTCGAGCATTCCAATATAGAAAATCCCGAAGCATGTGTAACGTTAAAATAGAACTGTTTTTCAGTACACGTACAATTGCGGTTTCATTTATAGTTACTGGCAGGTAATTTCACGGAACGCTACGATCTGTAATCGATTCTCGATAAGTCGAAACAGGTTTCAGCCAATAAGATTTCGTCAGGAGGTATGAAATGTCACTTCCTGCACGCATCGTTCAGTAATTACGACCAGTATCGATCATGCTCTCTCTTGCGCACGCTGCATCAAAAACATTTCGAGCGCATATTCATTGGGATCGTACTTACAACCCCATTGAACTTGTCTTACGTTCGAATCCTGTTGATTCGATCGAACCCCATTGATCGTCAGGTGCTTTCGCCTCGATGATCGTCTTATAACAGGTGTCGCGTTTAAAATGGTACAACCCCTTGACTTACTCAACAAGAACGATATT
Organism: Hylaeus anthracinus; assembly: GCF_026225885.1. NCBI lineage: Eukaryota > Metazoa > Arthropoda > Insecta > Hymenoptera > Colletidae > Hylaeus > Hylaeus anthracinus. The sequence goes on along the minus strand of NW_026534341.1, from coordinate 10,251,428 downwards.
TAGTGAATTTTTTACTGGGAATACTTGTGTTCGATTGAAATGAATTGTTTACCGCGTGGAAAATTCTATACTTATACCATGGCATGAATAAAAAGGCAGATTTTCACTGAAGGATTATATTAGAAATTCTAGTAAGTTATAGCAAAGCTATCAAACTTGATCTCTCTCGCACCGTTCTCAGAGTTATCGATGAATTCGCCGAAAAATTTATTCCAAGATCCGGATCGGAAACGATTTCTCTCGGAAGTAACTACTGGAAATTGAGTTTCCGCAGTCTCAGAGTTCCTTGTTAGCCAAAATCCTAATTTAAGCAATTTCATTCCCGATTAAAATCATAATGATACTCGTGATAGTTGCTAGGGAATAAATGGAAGAATGCACCTCTGGATGAATGAAACACGTCAGATTGGAAAGTTACGCGAAGATGAGGATATTAAAGCTATGATTCACTCGCTACGTCTGGTGCATAATTAAGAAAAAAAGATGTGGACACTGATGAACATCTTGCACAGTGGAATCTCCATTATCCAAATTAATAGGGAGTCATGTACGGGTGGTCGCTTGAAGAAATTTCTAGATAACAGAGTACAGTTCAAAATAACAGAAAGAGAATTTGTTAAATGTGCCTGAATCTAACATCTTTTGGCCTGCTAAGTCTCGTAAGTATTTTAGTATTACTATAATAATTCTAGCTGTCTCGATATTATGTAATTCTTACTCTTCGATGCATTAATCATTCTACTTCTTTCATGCACATAATTTGGTCGTAATTAGGCAATGTAGAAAAGATAAAAATATAGGGAAAGCAAAGTATGCACGCAGTAGTAAAAAAAGCAAAACAAGAAGTGCATAAGAGGCGAAGTGTAACTTGAGTGCTCTTGCAAAATCTAATCACATGAGTACCACTTCGATGTCATGTTTCTTCTGGTAAATTCTTGTCGTATGTAATTTCTACAGCTGTGAAAGAGTGTTTCTTATCTACGTAAAAATTCTTATTAACGTAACGATTAGAATTTTGATTACAGAGTCAAGCATTTCACAGAGGACACATAAAAATTGAATTCATTCAAGTAAACGTCACGAATCGTCGTCATACTTTCACTCGTTCGTTAACTAATATTCGAATAAAATTTTGTTTATCTTCTACGTCGCTTTCGTTTTAAGTCTAGGCTACCAATTTCACAAACATCTTCCTTGTTCGCACACGTGTCAATATCTTCGAACAACGGTATAATTATCTAACGACGGTGTTAATCTGATCTAGCAGATATACACGTCGGATATAGTGTCGCCTTAATCTCCTGGTAACATTTTAATCCCCCCAAGTCAATGGTGATTAATTCACGAAACGATTACGTTTTCGCAGCTAACCGACAAGTATAATTGATCGTAAATTGTAGCCGACCGTCGAAATGCGGTTAATTAGAGAAGCCACCGCGAGGGTCTGCCCAAATCGAAGATAATTAATATAGTAACGGGCTAGCATTCTCTAGATCTCTCTTTAAACGAGTCAACAAACATGTTCCTCGGGACTAGCACATCATGACTCGACGATTGAGACGACGTATTTTCAAATTTCGTACCTAAACATTAAAACGTCCAGCAGTTATAGCCGGTCGAAATATATCGTGGAAAAAGGTGGAAAGGAGAAATCGATGTACAGATCGGACAGCGTAGCAAATATTTACTCGATAAATATGCGAACTGCTTGAATAAATCTCGTTAGTCGTCGCTTTATTCGTTCGCTTTCGAAACTCCTAGACGCACGCATTACGTACGTTTATTAATCAAATGATTTTTCGTCGGTCAATAAATGGTACCTGTCCGTTGATATTTATAGGGATATCGAGCAGAACCCGATAATCGGGCGTTTCAACGTTGTGCGTCTAAAACAGCTTCAGGACAAAGTTTCAGCAATGCTGGACCACCGTTAGAAAGGAAAATGGCGAGCAACGGTCGATTTTAAATTCGACTAAGCGCAGCTCATTGCCAAGGTATGGTTGGGTGTGTCCACTGTTAACAGAACGAGAGGGAAAGCAAATCGAAAAACGTGGAATAATTTCTTTGCGCGTAATTTCTTTCGCATTTCCTTTGCGAGAAAACAGGCGTTGAAACTCAAGATATGAACATTTAATGGAAGTTTAGTAATGTTCCTCACAATTTGTCCCTACATTTAAGTAATTCTTATGGTTCCTCGTGTAGTTCCATTTATAGTTGTTGATTCATTTGTAGTAGTCATTACAGATAAAAGTTGAGATTTTATTACCATGTGTTAGAGTTGAAGAAAGCTCTCAAACTTCAATACAGTGAGAGGCAGAAATGGGGACAGAGTCAGAAATATTTAAGGAGCAATGAAGGTTTAAGTTCTGGAAAGAAGGAAGTTCTTCCAAAAAAATCCATGAAACGTACCCTCTTCCATATCTCCAACTCCCAACAAATATTTACAATTGTACTCGCAAAGTGGCCACGTACAAAACGCTATGCTTGAAAATAAAGTAGTGCTCGTCACTCAAAGAGGAAGACCAAAGTCACCTTTGTATAATTGACGAGGAAAATAGAAAAAATGGTAAGGCCAGTTAAGAAACGATCGTCACCGACCATAGAACATGTGTCTGCGCGAGGAAGCGTCCGAGCAATCGGTGGAACGTACCTCGAGCGTGGACGAGGCATCCGGGGGCCCCACCACGTGCAACCGCTATCAGAGTCAGACGAACCGATAGACAGTAAAACGGGCACGAAGTCGGGCGCAAGAAAGCCAAGAGTTAGTGGAGCGATCTTGGTTCAGTTACAGGAACCCCACCTAAAACCCCCTTCACCTTCATCGAGCGGAGTCAGCGGTAGCGTGCCGGTGGGGAACTTGAACGTCACTTTTCCAAGCCTCGGAGCTCATTATTAGCGCGGCGCCTTCCAAACATCCGGAGATAATACCACCTACCCGAGCGTTGCTACCACCTACCACCTACTACCCGACACTTTCTGCCACCACTCCAGCTGGTCCCGTGCGTCTCGTTCTGAAAAGGAGGTGAACGCGCGCGAGAGTGTATCATTGGACAAGGAATTGGGGCAGGAGCCAATAGTAAGGAGCGCGAGGTGGAGCGATAGGTTTTAAATAGGTGTACAAGAGCACACCGCGGATTACGGCCTAGCCGGGTTAAGACCGAACACGCGTGCCTTCGACGGATTTTCGGGATTGGAACAGTGACCTCGCGACGGGCACACGTTTTCCTCGTCGTGGTCACTGATCGGTGGTGGTAGTTCTCTCCCAGGGGATACTGGCGACGGTGTGAAACCCAACGAGAGAGAAGTGACAGTCCAGATAGAGCGGCGGGCACAAAGAACGTCTCAGTCGGCGCTGAGCCATTGCCTCAGCAAGTCTCACCAACAAGTTGGAGATCTAGTTCCGAGAGTTGAGCCCCGTGTTCGACCATGGAACTCCACGGAGGACGCGCGTTGATCGTCCTCGCGACCATCATCGTGTCCACGGGCATCGAAGCCATACGCGTCACGCAGACCGCCGGCAGGAGGAACGGTGAGTCATCTTCTTGCTCTTTACTTCTGTCCCTTTCTGTCCGATGCATCCTTGCCCGGATCTTCTTCTTTCCCATCTTCGCGTTTCCCTTTCCGCGTCAGTTGGTAGCGGCTTCGTATCCTTCCTCGTTTCACGGTCCTCGACCTTCTCTTCTTCCTGGTTCTCGTGCCCCGGTTCTGCTGTCTTCTCTTCTTTGCGTCTTCTCCTTTCTCAAGCCTGCCGTGTATCGAGACTCTGTCTATCCACATGGTTTCTCTCGATGGTAGCTAGCTACGCGCTACCGTGGATCTCGCGAGTGAAGTGTGCCTTATGTGTGCTAAACGTATCGACGAACAGTGAAACACGGTGTGTGCGTTCGATCAGCGGATAGATTTGTGGCGTAGATAAGCAGTTGTCGAAAGTAATCTGTTGGAAGTAGGCAGGTAGTCGTAGAATCACCTGGCGGAAGCAGGGACGCACGTGCGAGTGAGGGAATTTATTTTTTGGTGCTCGATGTTTCCTGGTCAAATTTAACTATGATGGGAACCGAAGGGTTAGTTTGATGTTCACAAAGGGAACATGTCTTGTTGGTATTAGGTGATTTGAATGCTTTACGTACGTCTATAGTTCATACTGACAACGTCAGGCTGATTTTGAGATTGAGTAGATGGGCTATAGATAGTGTCAAGCTCTCAGTAATATTTTATAAACATTTCAGGAAAGGCTAAGTTTCCTTCTAGACATTTGTTCACTTGTATTGTTGCATTTTTGGTTCAAAATAATTTGCGAAAGGATCGTTTTCTCTAAATAGTGTGAAAAAATAAGAACGTGAATGCAATGTGAAAATCTGATCTAAAACTTTCTGTGAAATGCGTGTGCAAGTAGTAATTTAATTGTGGGTAGGTTATTAATCTCTGGAGGCTCTGTAACTAGCGTAGGCTCTTAGACTAAGGCTAATGCCTTAATCAGGCTCTGTATAGGTAATTAAAATATGATATCGACATGACAGGAGTTCGTAATACTAATTACACCATGTGGCACGACTTCCATGTATTCAAAGTGAAATATTTTGAGTGCAAAATGTTCGTATAGGTAATGATTGGGACTTGCTACCCATACATCATCAAGAAAATTATTATTATTAATCGTTCACTTGGCAGAGTTGTAAAGTCACTTACATGTCTACTTTTATCCTGTTTGATTTTTCCTACTAGACTTATGGCTGATGCAATATCTCTTAGCTAACATGAACTAGCTAAGTCAAACATTCAAGTGATACGAGTTTGCTAATCTCATTACTGAGACTTTCTATTAAACTCTGCCTTAGATCTTCCATTTAAAGACCTTCTAATTAAGAAGATAGTTTGAAGCACTCCATGGTGTTAGGGCTTCTAAAAAAATAGTTTCACTTAACTTATTACGAAAAACAGAAAGTTCCATTATTAAAAGGAGTGCAATAAAATCTTGCAAATATATCAATTCTAATATAAATATCAGATCACCAACTCGCGGGAAATAACAACCAGCCTTTATTCTTCTTGGCCACGCGAATGCTTTATCCTTCGCCGGGGAGGTCGCCACAGATAGATTCTGGATAGAACGTGACCAGGCTGCGTACAGCCGCGATACATAGAGACGTGTTTTTCCCACGAGCGTCGAGTCTTCTGAAACTTACGAGGACGACTCTAACCTGATAAATGTCAAAGTAAATGTCAAACGAGGTTGTTGTCTCTCGCTGCCACAGAATCGGTTTCACTTGCTACCCGATGTTGCCCTACCGGAGTTCCGTTTCTCACGCACCCAAGTGTCCTCCGTGCATCCATTCTCCCTAGCAGGTGTGCTGCCTCGAAACGAGCCTATATTTATTCATTTTTGCTTAACGACTTTACTCGCCATTGTATTCTCGAAAACAATATGTACAGATAAATCGAAGTGGCTTTTTTTTTAGAAACGATAGGTGGCGTCGAACATTGATTTGTGAGACTTGTGATGATAATGTGGAAATATTGAATTGAAAGTGTAGATTTTGAAAAAGGTCACGCACGGCCAATTCAATTCAGTATTCCTACCCTCTATTGAAGAAATTTGTCGAAATTCAAATGAATTTTTCATTGTAAATATATACTATACCAAATCTGTCATTTAATTTAGACAAATGTCTTCAATAGACATAGAGAGTACGAATACTTATGGGACCGACTGTATGGCGTTTCTGAAATAATTTATTTCATAAATACACTAACTGAAAGTGAAATATAATAGAGAGCAGGTAGATAGGAAAAGAATGTTTGAAAAGTAGTACCAAGATATAAAAAGATTTAGACAGAACCGAGTCATTAAAGTATCATCACTATTTGAAGATAGTCTGGAGAGAAGTAAATTAATTCCCTCGATCTTCTCCGAGATGAATTAAGATGTTTCCTATGGCGCTATGCTATCGAGGACGTTCGGTGCCACGAGTGACCGTCTCGTGGAAAGTGACGGCCTGCGCAAAATGCGCGTAGAAATTCGCTTAACGATCAGCAATGCTCCACGTCAGAAACGAGTAACATTTTTCTATAAATGAAAATCTCACATAGCAAGTAAAAAATAAGGAACTTTGTACATATCAAATTAAAATTTGATTTGTACAGTTAAATATTCCAAAGTAGTTCAATAAAAACGTAACTGTTCCGTGGAAGAAAAGAATGTATGGTGTCTATGTGAGACAAATAATTTTTAATTTAACCATTTTTGGTCGAGACGGAAGACAGTGCTCGTGGCAGGAAGAGAGTGTGCATACCGTGCGACATAGCACCGTTACGTTTGAATACAGTCGCAAACATATCCTCGTATGGTATCTGGGTCATCGGAGGAATTAAGTCATTACTGTTTTCCGTTGATTCGATCGATTCGAGACGAAACGTCTTTTCCCGCGCAGCGTTTCACCAGTCCGGAATTTCTCGCGCTCTATTCGCTGTCAACTGGGGAAACTTTCGATTGCATACTATTCTACGCGAACACCTGCGTCACACGCGAGATTTACCCAGTCGTGACTATTAAATAGAAACCAATATGCTCCGATACGTGAAACTTGCACCAAGATAGGTCGATTGATCCTGAACTCCGACTAATTTTCTGTAGATTGCGATTTAATATCGATTCTATCTCTGGAAAAGACAGTTCGAAGCACTCCAAGGTGTTGGAGCTCTCAAAGAAATTAATTTGACTTCACTAATTAAGAAAACGGAAAGTATTCTTATATTAAAAAGAATGCAATAAATTCTTGCGGTTTCACAAACAGGTCACAAATATAATTTCAATTTTAACTCTCCTTAGAAGATTCACTGGAAAATGCAATCTTGAAAATGTTTAGTTTGAAACTAAAATTTCAGTAGAAAATGTTTAGCGTGCCAGTGAAATTGTATCGCTTGCGATAATTGGTATTTATTCGTGCAATTTATTTCCAATTGTTGCGTCGCTGTTTTGTAATTATATACATTTGAGACTTTAATGTTTCCTCGAGTGACGCATAGAACCAATCGAAAGGTTAACAATAATTTATGACATGCTCGCGAATCTAGGCTGCTTTTGAGTCTATAACTGATATTGCCGTCGATATTAATTTAGACGTGACTGTTTATGAGATCTTTAAAATTTCGCGTGCTTCTGATCCTCGGCGGTCGAATATGTCCTAAACTTATAAAAAGCCACGAGTGACACTGGCCTTTCGTAAGACACTAGGCGACTACTAGGTTCCAAGACCGCTGGCGAAGGCATAGCGCCGAGGGTGAGTGTGGGACCGAGGCACCCTGATTGGGCTTTATTTCCAAAACCAATGCCCATCGTCGTGCCTCTTGAGCTGCGTTCCATTTAACAGGGATGGCAACTGAGGTGAGGAGTGGCACTACGAACTGTCTTCGGTTGTCACCCCAACAGACAAAGTTAGTTCCGATTAAGACGGTCTCCGTCACTCAACTAGCAGGATAGGTGTCTAATACTAAATAAGCAGACACCGACTTACACAACAAGTCTCGGCCTATCGGGATTTACAACTCTGCGACAGATTTCTATATCCGCGAGATTTCTTTGCGCTGCGAGTCTTTCAACAGCCATCACCGTTGTAAAACTGTATAGTAGGTTTAAAAAGTTGACCAGTTCCTTAATCCATCCCAGAGGAGACGTGAGCACGATCGCAAAACCCAGCAAACGTTAGACGATCACCGCCTATGGGAGTAATTGCTGTAGTAATAGCAAGCGCGATTAATCGTTGTACACGTAGCGATTATATCTCTTATTTCTCTAATTTACCGAGGATCTCTGGCGGCCGACCTCCATTAAGTCGTTCGAAGAAACTCAAATTCGAGAGAACACGTAACAATTTTTGAGTGATTAAACATAGAATCTATTCTATCCCTAACAGTGTTATATTTTTAAATGATAAACTAATTTCCCTAACATGATGTTACTCATTACTTTCATTTTAACTCTCCTTAAAGGATTCACTGGAAAATGCAATCCTGAAAATGTTCAGTTTGAAACTAAAATTTCAGTAGAAAATGTTTAGCGTGACCTATTAATTTCATTTAATAGAACAGCCTTTTATGAATTGCTGCACGTTGGATTTGTTCGAATAATACTTCGACCATTTTTGGCGTAATTCATCGAAACTTTTTCGACTTCCAGCTGATTGGAAAAGCGTGACGACACCGTTGCATAATCGCAGAACCAAGGGCTATTAATTGGATGCCGACTCGCTAGTGTGTTTATGAAAAATTCATAGATGGAGCAGAACATAAATCAAACCGTCTAATCTTAATCTTAGCCGTCTAGTTACGGGATAAAAGATGAAAGTATTTAACCCAGATGGTTATCGTTGGGTTTGTGTTAAAATATTATAGTCTTTAGTCGCGATTTCCAACCGCGAAACGCTACCGCGTATCCATATTCGTTTTCAGCCATTTCATTGAAAATCTCGCGGGGTAATTGAAAATACACATTCGGTTTCTAATTTGTATTAGAATTACGTTTCTTCTTCTAAGAGTTTCAAGAGAGAAAATTAGGTTAGTCTCTTAATGAGACGCGATTATCGATCATGAAGTGCGAGAATACGTGCACAGGCCACATTTTATGGCCGAGTTACGAGTAGCACGAGCCATTCGATCAACTCGTACGTTTACACTGTGCGTAGAATAGAAAAAGGAAACTTTAAAATTATGAGTTAATGCACACGTGCTCTTCATCTCACTTAGCAGATATTTATTCTGAGAGTGAGAGAAATTACACTGGATATTAGAGATCCTTCGCTGTAGAGTACATTTGCGCGCGTAGTGTGTCATCTTCGCAAATATCGAAGAAGAGATTTTTATTTGAAGAAATTAAGTAATCTGGACACCTTTCTCAACGATCAGTTAATTTCATCATCCCATGTGAAAGGTAAAGTAAAGGAACATGGAATGCGAAAAAGTAGCTTCATTTACGAAATAAACTTTTACTTCCTTATTTTATCAGGAAAGGAGCAAGGTTCGATAAGTTTAACTCTACTGATTACAACATAAAGTTTGTATTCTGATTAGATCCTAGAAAATAACGGCCAAAAATTCAAGCGGTCGTAAATGACCAATTCACCCTCTCAGATTTTCAATGTCCCTATATGTGCCTTCCTTTTTTCCTGAAATGTACGAGTACCTTTTATACCAATACGTGTACGTTGAAAATTTATACGTGTGTCGTTGCTTAACTCAGCAGAGGAAGTTACGATTTTACGATTCCCCTCAGGATATCTTCCCTTTTCGCGGCGTGTTCGATATTTGCATACAACAAGCAATTGTTCTCGATAAACTTTCCGCCCGAATTCGTTAATTGGATCTGAGATTTTCTCCCCAAGTATGCGCCCACGTATTCGACACGAATCGTTACCGAATCCTGAAAATATAAATCGACGCGAAGGTGTTTCGACAAACCATCGATCCCCTGGTCGATTGTGTTTTACAGTACTCTTAAGTCACTAGATGTTTTACAAAAGGTGAATAAACAGAAATTAAGTACTTATAAATGATTTATAAGAAGAAAATTGAGATACTTGTACAAAACGAAGTAGAAAATTTGAAATGCTTGAAATTACGAAGTAAATCAGCATCGATGTACGTACTTTAAATTCTTATACTGTATTAAGAATTTGTACTTTATTCTATTTTACATTTTCTACTTGACGATGTACAACTTGTTTCACGCGTATGAACACTACACAATTTACGTAAGATCCAAATGCTTAATCCTTTTATCTCTTTAATCGATTACGAGTATTAGGAAATATTTCGTTGAACTGGAATTATGTAATTTCAAACACCCACAAAACGAGGTATACAGGAAGATAAAATAATTACATTAAAATCCTCGTAAATGACATGTATACGTATATTTTATTGATTTAAAAATTTTATTAATTTTATTAATAGATGAAATATTTATTTATATTAAAATCCTTATGAATGACATATATACGTAATATTTTGGTCATTTAAGAAACAAATACTCGTTTATCTTACCAAGAAAGCTTTATCTCGCCATAAGGAATAACTCCATTTACATTAAAATAACTGAACACAACAAAATGAAGCATCGAACGAAGCATCTGAAAAAAATGGTCTCCATCCCAATTTACATTTTACAAGCATCGATACTTGATGGACGCTAGTATATGTAGAATCCTAGGAAACATCGGCGCCAGTGCCCCACTGTTTTCCATTTCAAATGATTGTCCGAAACAGGCTGAACGTTGATTAATTTGCGCAATTAACCCATACGTGTACGCGTAATTAATGTAAATCGTGACTAAGGTAACGAGCTCGACGAATCATTAGAACGCCGACCGGACAAATTGTCACGACAACGTTTCCGCGAATACTGGTGCTTCCAGATCGCGTTTGAGGAACGGTAGGTTACCAGTGGCTAGTTTTTTTTCCAGTTGTCCGAAGCCCTGGCATATGAGTCGGCATTGCCACTTGAAATGGGTTTTCAACCAGCGGATGGCATGCTGCCAATGCATATAACAGTTCATCGTGGACTAGTTGAGCAAATTGCTCACCTACATGTAACAACGTTCGCTGCCTCTTCTGTGCACGGTGGCGATCGTTTTCCGCTCGCGGAGGAAGCGCACCCTTCCAATTTTAATTAATTTCTGCTGGATGACAGGTTAAGCTACTGCTATTGATACGAAGACAGTGTAATAACTTGATAATTTTTTATTTATAGATACATGCAGTTTCATTTTTTAGAATATATATTGTAGTAATCGGTTATAATTATTTAGTGGTCTTATATTATTGATATATAAAAAGAAGTTGTTGATTTTTTATACCCATTATTGTTTATGTAGCAACATACAGCATCATACAGTAGATGTATTCCTCAGCAAACCAATGATCCAAATGTTGCTAATTATATTAAGGTTTCTAAAATCTCATGGTTACCAACTAAATGACAATTAAAATTACGAATGAATATTTACATTAGGTGCTACGTTTCAATATGCATATTTCTTATTTCTCTAATATTTAATTTAACAAAATTTGCGTGATTATAAAACAGTTACACTTAATTGAAGCAAGAGTTACTAATTAATAAAAACTCAAGTAATACCGTATCTCAATAATGAGCATGTTGCTAATACTTCCGTTTGGAATTTAATAGTCCAATAAAAAAAAAAATGAAAAAAAAAACAGTAAAATACGATTCTCCCAAGGAAGATCAAAATTGGTGGAACATGCCCAGTTAACATTCTCGAAACTGATGCTGGCAAATTGGCCTACGGGGCACAGGAATCACGTTGATTGCCGTCTGATCGGACCCATCAGGAACCAGCCTTTCTCCTTCCATCTTTGTCCCGTTCCTCGCCTCTCTGTTTCCATCTCCTTGGGGTCCCGCGTCCTTAACGGTTCAACGAGAAACGTGCTCTTGAATGAAACACGTCCGGTGGTTTGGTATGCGAACACATTTACGTGAAAAAAAGTTTGAATCGCGCGTGCAAGGGGAGTAGATGAGTTGAAGGTTCATTGTTAACTGGTCTAATGAATGAGTGGCTTTAACGAGCGATCCTATCATATCATTAATTCTCGGGATAAGTGGTTTGTTGGTCTAATAAACAATTCAGTTCCCAAAACAGAACAGAGATTAATATGATACATGAATTATTATTGAATTCAGAAAAATATCATAAAAACTGTATATGAAATTTACATTTATGATACTTATAAAATTCCTCCATCAGTTCTCTTCATGGGAGGAATTAGTTTCTTCAAGAAGATGGCCTGTAAACAGAATTATATCGATTCCAGATTACATATCGATGACATAAACACTAATAATTGAATACTGCTAGAACACACGAGTTTCCAGCAACTCCTAAGTGAATAAATTATAGAAGAAAATATTACACTCTGTCAGAAACGCATATTAATATCACTCGTGACCAGGCAAACACGAACGTGTTAGGAATATTCAAATGAGACTGAAAGTGAACAAATGTTTCGACCTCATTCGACGCGAGTATATCAATAACTAAGGTTTCCTTTTCTACTTGTAACCAAGTTGTAACCGACTAATAAGCCTTCTACAATCGGACGGGTCCATTCGCTGAATTGCGTTCTCGAACTTTCCTCGGAATCTGAACACATGAGAATATCTGGAACTACAGGAATTGTTCGAAGCTACCAGAAACGAACGATGTCACACATGATTGGATAGTAGTTACATAAACTTGATGGCCTTGGACCATAATTGAGCTGATAGTCAAGTACAATTATTATAGTGACTATCATAGCGTTCAGAAGGTTGCTCTGAAATTAAGCTGAGATCGAATTGTCGCTTAGGGTCGAAAGGATTGAATCTAATTTTATCTTCATTTTTATCTCGATATGTATAAATTATTGTCCACTGGACCACGAAGAGAATCGATGAACTTGAGGTCCCCTTGTTTCTGTCCCTCGTAGCGGAAATAACGAATCAGAAAAAGCCAACGGACAGGAAAAAAGGTAGAAATCGCGGCTAGTCGAACAGAACGACGTTTGTCGTGGCATCGATCGTTTCTTCCTCCTCGATCCCGCTTATCTGGGTTAAACTCGCCGTTCTCAGCGCTGGCGAACGATTTGACTCGGTCTGCGTGACACGTGCTTGTCTAGGATCGCAATCACGGCGAAACTATCAACTGCCGCGGGTACGTCACGCGTGGTTTTCGTGCGACGTTCCAACTATCCGCTCCGCTAAGAAAATTGATTCTAATGGATTCGAAATTGCGCCTATTTCCTGTGCGGTCAATTGATTTTATGGTTGATCGCGGTGTCTTCGACTGATCGTTCGATGGACAGGATAATTTATGCTAAGTATTTGTTCCTTGTTAATTGGACTGGCTCGTTGCACAGGCAGGATGAAGAGGAATCGGTTGAGTGTATTGCGGGACGACTGTGTTAGCTCAGCTATCCAGGACATTGACGAGGTCTTTCCTTCTGAGTATTACAATGAGTATTCATTGAACGGTGTCAAGGGATGGTTAAAAATCGTTGGAAATCAGTTTCTGATATAAGCCTAGATGGCCAATCGATATCATAGTTTGAAGTTGATACTCTTCTGGGTTTTAAAATAATTTATAAAAATAAAGTTTTTTTGTTTCCTTACATATTTAACGACTGTCTTTTATGTGGTTATTCTTATTGTTAGATATTGGTCCAAATATGTGCATCTTTAAGTAGCTGGATTATTTTGTATAAGTTTTCTTCTGTGCGCCATACTTCGTTTAAACCAGTGGATAATTTGTGTTATATACGAAGTGGTTCCGTATTTTTACAGGTAAATATTATGTGTTGCAAAAAATAAAGTTTTGTTTCTCATTAAATGTCAACATTCTGTCCACTTTCTCAACAAATCTTAGCAGCTGCCGATCGCGACACATCTCTAATTCTTTAATGACTCCTATGTCGAAACCATGTCAAGTCCTATCAACGATCACTTCCACGACAACGGAACAATAGGCCGTTTACCACCGAGCAATTCGCATCGCGGGCACCGCAATTTATTTTTATGATTCCCCCGGGGATCCATTCATTCCTCGATCCGCGTCCCGCGGCACGCGAATCAAGAAATTATACTTCGAGTCGTCCGGTCGGTTCCATTGAAAGAATTTCATCGCGAACAATCGCCAATAACGATCAACTTCTGGCAAAGTAAAAACACCGTTTCACCGTCTACTTGAATTATCTTTACCCGTGCATCATTAAATCGCCGTTTCCTTTTCATCGACCTTGCCTCGGTTACGCGGCCATTGCTCACCTCGAAGCCACGTTCCCCTCCACCGATTCCTCTTATTTGTAACGGTAACAGTAAATTGATTAACCTCATCCAACATATGTTCACACTCGGCGCCAAAAATACGTACGTGTTCGCACGTGATCGACGCTCTTTCGAATTTACCGCAAGATAACCGGAGGCAAAACCACCGCCTGTCTTCCATAAACCGTTCACGAAATCGTAAAACACGGCAGCGCACGTGAAGAAGGAAATCCGAGGCTCTCGTCGATTCGTTCCAATTAATTAGCGCCGAAACGGGAAATTCTTCACAATCGTGACCTAGTTTTCGACTCCCCGATCGTTAAAGTGAAGGGATGTGATCGACGATTGAACGTACTGACGTTTTTCATGCATATATGATAATTATAAAGTGAGGTACTTCGATTTTATCGATGGTGGTACGTGACCAGTTTTAACTAAATAGAGGAAAGAAAGTATTTTTTTTTAATTACTTTATTTAAGGTCACATCAACTACGAGGTTATTAATGACCACGTCAATGATTACAATTCAATTATAATTTATTTAAAATGTTGTATGTCATTAATATCTTGACTAATTTGGGGAATTCGTTCCTGTTAAAGATGATCTGCGTACTATTTGAAAGTTTAAACTCTCGTCGACCGTGTTGTATTCCCTGACATTCTTCAATTGAATGTTTTACGGTAAGGAGCTCGTCACAAAAGTTGCATAATGGTGGCTTTGATTTAATTATTTCGTAACAGTGTAGATTCGTTGGCGGTATATGTTCATCAATTCCTGGTTCCAGATTTTTAGAAAGTATTTTTGTATATATGTTAATTTTGTCTCATTTCGGACGAAGTATGTTGTGATAGCGATCAACATAGTAGAACCGCCTGAAATAGAATACACGAAGGCAATTTCTTTAATTTCCCAGCATTCTTAAGCTATTATGGGCGCGATAAATCGCCAAGAAGACATTAAACCCAATTCCTCGATGTAGCTGGAAATAAAATCATCCTTTACGTCCTTCCATAAACCCCAAGAGGGAAATCTGTGTCTCCGGTTTGTTCGTCTTGGTTAATTGACACCGAAACGGGAAATTCAGTATAGTCGTGGCCCAGTTTTCGGTTCCCCGATCACGAAAGTGAAGGGGCAACAATTGAGCTGCTAGAAATTGACCATTCCGGGGAAAAAAACTGTGTGGACCGCTTTCTGCCGTCGGTAAGAATAAGGTAACGGTTTTTGGGAGAAAGTCACGGACGGCTGACGTCTGTTTCGCATCGATCTAAAATTTCTTACACAACGAGAAGCGTCACAGCGACCGATGTTCCGCGCGAATGGTTGTTTTCACCCCGTTGGCAGGATGCTACGCGGCACGTTTACGCCAGTCGACGCACGAGCGTCGAGCAAAATTCCAAGTATACCTATAAAAATGCACAAGAAAATTCAAGTGCTGGATTTGCGTATAGGAGTTCGATAATTTTATATTAAGGGTTGTGTCCATAGTATTAATGTGTATGGACATTTCTTTGAATTCTAAGATTTTTAACAAACGAATCAATAATATTTATACAGTATACTATTTAGTACAACAAGCACCAAAAACTCTAATATACTTTAACATCTCGTACGAGATCATCTTATTTCAGTATTTATTCGAAGCGGTGGTTTCACCATCAAACATTTTTACAACCAATACGAAATAGGAAATGTGATTAGAAGTGCTTCATTTTTACGGAACTTCAGATCCGTCGGAGTGTATAAAGTTCTCCTCCCAGTGGCGATTTCGATTCCTTGTACGTAGTTAATTAATTGTATTAATAGCCCGCGACTGACGGACGTTGATCGCTTCCGTTGAACACGGTCTTTCGTTAATTGCTACTTTTACCGCTAATTTCTCCCGTTTTCTCAATCGCCGCTAGCTAATTGCGCGCGTGGTGGTATCTCGTTCATAAGGGTGACGCAAGAGGCTCGACAATCTATTCATAAGAAATCGAAGCAACGGTACTGGTTTGCCACCAGGTCTAATTACTGTGGATCGAACGATCATTTCATCATTTGTCTTAGGTGTTTCGACTTATTGTTATGGTCGGAAGGGAATTGACAAATACAAGACGACTAACTTTAGGAATCCTTCTGTAGTTTACTCCCCACGGAGTTATTAGCAATATGTTTATTACTAAGCATAGGATCAATTAAATTATAATTAACTCAAACAGTACTAAAATAAGTACTGAATTACTTGAGCTTTCTTTAGTTGGTAACTCTTGTTTCAGTTAGTCGTAACTGTTTTACAATCATGCAAATTCCATTAAATTAAATATTAGAAAAATAAGAAATGTTCATATCGGAACGTGACACCTAACGTAAGTATTCATTCATAATTTTAATTGTTATGTAGCTGGTCTTTTGAAGTATCTGGTGGAAGCATGAATTTCTGGATCGTATGATCTTCGATTCGTCTTTGATATTTCGTCCTTTGGTCACGGTCTGAGTAATAATGCGTAAACCTTACTACCACGCACTTTCTTGTCGTTAGAGGCTAGGAGAAATCTCCGATCACGATAAACCATCCAGGGGTTCTTGCGTCTGCTTGTCTCGCGTTTTCGAGTTATCGTTCGATTTGCGAACGACGCCATTTCATTTCTTCACTTTCCTCTTCCGTGTCTCGTAACTGCTCGTTTACGTACTGGCCGTTTCCATGTTTCCAAGTAGTGTTTACCTATCTATCGAAACAAGTGCAAACGCAAATATGCGAAAATTGTTAGGAACACTTCGAGCCACGGTTTACCTTTGCTTCTACTTCAAAAAGAATGTGCGAGGCTCGTAAAACGTTCATTACCAAAGGAAACTTCGCAATCCTAATTCTAATTCTGTAGAGGAATTTTTTAAAGATGGTCCACCGCAGTAGAAAGTTAAGTCAAGAAGTGTTACAGGTAAACACTAGTCACTTATTTACTTAATACTCTTCGATCGCCAGTTTCATTAACACGATCAACGGAATGAAACTTGGGAAACGGCTATAGTAATTGTGCACTTGTTACGCCTCGCTCGTTGAATTCTTGGACCTGGATACGAAACCGGTATCGAATTCCATTAACATGACTCGTATCCTCGGGGAAAAACGCAGGAAAAAGGCACTTCCCGCCTGAATTCGATGCAATGGGCAGCTAAGGTGCACGCTATGACCACATATCCGGTCTAACGAGTGTTTTCGCTGCGACGACTTTAACTAGACCGTCAAACTTCGCACTCGAGAATCCAACAGTCATCAATCATCTCCGTTTGTGACAAAATCGTGCAGTTTTCCTTCTAAACTCTTATGACATTTCAACAGACATCCGTGAAAGCGTTTTTGCGCAAATATCGTGTCTAAATTTTTGCAATGTTGCCGAGTCCAATTGAATTGTCAAATCAAACTTGGTTCAGTCTCTTGTGGTAATCGATTTTCACAAGAGAGTGTCTGGAATATCAAAGAGAATCATTAATCAATGGTTTGGTACAGGAAAAAGTTATATTTTCTATGGGATCAGAGGTCTATTACTTTTCGTAAAAGTATGTTGATGAGAACTTTCTTTCTGAGTATGGCAATGGTGAGTCAGTGAAGTATTTCATTTGTCATTTAATAGTTTAAGACACTTTCCTATCTCTTCAGAAGAAAATATGTTCTTGTACGTATAATTGTTTAGTTAAATGAAGTGCTGCTCCATATTATAATTTTCTGTGTTAAAGAAGACCGGAAGTGGGGGTCCCAGCCTACATTATTTTAAATGATAGTGGTGGAGCCGACCACCTGCCTATTCAATCTCGTTCTCCGGCTCGCAAGCATCAATAGTAATTTAATTTTATTAATAATTGAAGTTTCTCTCGGATGAGAAGAGAGTGTCGAGAGAAAATGTCTGCTGCGCCCGATGATAATGGACGTATCCCGTTGCATTAATGCATCCGGCTTCTCGAGTATAGCGTAAAGCTGTCGATTATCGTAAGCAGCGTAACGAAAGGGTACATTAGAACCGTTCGAGACAGGAACGAAACGTAGACGACGCCATGTAAAAGTGGAGCAGAACGAAACGTGACTCCTGAGCGTCTACCAAACAGGCATGACTGCTGACAAAGCGTAAACAAAATAACTCCGTCGCTGTACACGGCGCCACGAAATACGGAAAGATTCTCCACTTTCCATCGACCCTCTTTTTTTTTAAGGATATGTGTTCGCGCAGATGCGACATTGAAGCATGAGAAACAGAGCTATAACGCTTCGCGTTGCTCCCGTCGACGGGCACAACAGGTGGATGAAGAATCGACGACGTAGATCTGGAACTCGAACGCTCACGCTTATTTGCATAAGGATACAGATGAAATTTATAGCGTCAAGCTTGAATAATAGCTGAAGCAGAGTTTGATTTGTGGAATGAAGTGAAAACTTCTGCAGGCACGTATTGTGGTAACTTCTGGTTTCGCAATAGGAATACTTTCATAAATTAGTTGTCACGCTTGGTTATCGTTTAAGTGGAATATGAATGTCTTGATCAGCCGAGAAAGGTTGCGTTTGATGTTTACTGGGAAATAGTGGTCGATATCAGTTTCTAGAGCGATGGAATAACTTTATGTTTGTTCTGTATGAATAATTAATTATTATTGCGTACAAATTTCACGAAACTTAAAATAAAAGTGATCGAAATGTACATTTCTGTTTAAAATCATCCATCTTTACTTAAAATTATCTGGCATTTCTCGGATATGTATGAACATTTTCTCTAGTACTCAAAAGGATAACGAAGAAGTATTCGAAACGCATTCAGCTTCAAATGATCAAACTTGAAGACAATTAAAGAAGTCTTTAGGCGGTAATCAGACATCACAATCGTTCCAATTAATTATAGTATTTCCGCAACTTGTAAGAACCTTAAGAGGCTTTTAAAGGATCATATCTCGAATCGATTCCGCCTTCATAAATATCAAAACCGTCCGGTCGCCATATTCGTCAGTCCTCAAACGGAAAATCGACGTATTTCACGCGGTAGGGGGCAACACGGCCTTCGGTTTATCATCGATGGACGCAACCCCATATGGTTATCTCGCTAGACATCGTGCCGTATGAATCGTCCTGTCCTCATAGACACTTCGGTCAACGTTTCTTGATAAATCTGTATTGAGTCAGACGGGGCTGACCCGCGACACACCGCCAGAGGCGGAAAAGGATCGCCTTGTTTCAGCTTCAAGCCAGCTAGACTCCAGTACAGTGATTCCCAACTACTGTACCACCCCAACTAGAAATCCATCCAATTGTGTCGCAAAAACTTGGTAACAGATGCAACCATTCGTCCAATTCTCGTTTTAAAAAATGTTTACATTATTAACACGTTGGTCTGGTCACGTTGGTCACGTCACCCAGAAATGGGTGACAGGACTTTTCATTAAGGAACTAAAAAACTTAATTCTACCGAAGGGGTAATAATGAAAATAAAGCTGGATAGGATTCGTGAATTTGACGACGTGAAAATATTAAATACTACGACAAATATTAAATTATCTAATTTTCAGCAGTCTCGAGAAAAAATGTTATCTATGTAGAAACAGTTAAAGGATATTTTAGAAGTTTTTAATAAGTTACTCCTGCTATTCTGGAGCATCAGATTTCTCTTATGATTTTCTTTTTGGGAACAAGTAACTTGAAGTATAAAGTTATAATAGTATCTTCCATATTTTTTATTAAAGTAGATATTAAGATTATTGTTATATCGAATTTATATTTAATGCCTTATTTCAACTCTTTCTTATTTGTGGTAGGTTAAGAACCACTGTTCCAATAAAAGCGAAAGGTGCATCGTGCACTATCAGCAGTAAAGAAAGTCACTGTTGACCCTCGTATCGCGTAACACGACAAAGTTATACTGCCATTAACTTCACCGTGAGAACTCGTCTTTCAGGCGGTCTTCCAAAGCATCCCTTTAAGGAGTATCCAATGATTCAACTCTTTAGTTTTTTTTAAGTCTTTTTTCAGATTAATTGACTTTACGGTTTTTCTGTATACCGGCATATTTGGCGTTGCTCGACGATAATTGTTCACGAGAGACTCGCTTTTATGGCACGTCGGAAGTGCTAAATACCGATTCCATTCGGCCGTTTATGGATTAGGTTGCACATAATTCTCTCGCGAAAGCGAAATGCGTCGTTAACGAACTAGTCGGTGAAAAAGGATCGACGAAGTTCAGTGTAAGGTTTTTTTTAGGCAAGTTCACTTTGATCTCGAATTTTAATTAATACTCGTCGGTGTATCTGGGCCATTCCCCATCACCATTCACGAACGAACGTAACAGTCACTGTTCCAACCAGCACAGGAATGTAATTGTTCGCATTACCAGCATTAGTAGACTCCAGATTCAATTTCGCGCAAATCGAGGAAGGATGCAGGCTTGGAGAGCGATAACGAAAATAGAGATCTACGAAGTTCACTCCAAAGCACAATTGTACTTTCGAGTTTCCGTTTCATTGATCAAATCCTAGCTCGACTGCTTCATCATCGTCACCTGCATCGCCTGGGGGTGTACCTTCTGAAACGCTCGGATTCGTTGGTATTCCGTCCGTCTGTTAATTAGCAGTCAACCAGGCCGCGGTAAAACTCTGGGAATACTATGATCCGTTGCCATAAGCCTCGGTACTTGCTTCACTTCCTGCACTTAATGGGATACCAATTGTCAGTTGCCCCACTAAGCCACAATATAAAATAACCATGCAATTCGTGCGTGTTCGTACGACCGTTGTGGTGCACTGGGTCACGCGTCGCGACATGCCTTCAGTTTACTTACAACCCACATCCTAGCTTCGCCTAGTTGCGTCATTTTACTACGCTCCACGCGACTCGCTGCGAATAGTAACGTTTAACCGTAAACAGAGATGGGCGGAACACTTGTTCAGACTCTGATTTTCTTGCTCTTCGAGTGTTGTTGGTATTGAGTTCAGCAACAATTTATCAACCCTTCAGGACATCTTTATAGTAGCAAACAAATTTTCGAAAGCATATGACCAAAAGCAAATTAAAAAAGTATTCCTTCCTTTGATCCAATTAGTGACCAAAGTCAACAAGTGGTTAAATTGCTCTGTCCCATCATCCTCTGAAATAAAAACCATAAAAATCGCAGCGGTTTATTAACTAGCAATTTTCTGGAAAAAAATTAAGACAGTATGCGAATGCAGAAGGTCCCTCTAATTCCCAGAAGGAGGAAACCCAGGCAGTAGAGAATTAAAACCTCCCGAGGCCATGAAGTGTTCCCTTTGTTTGTTCTGTTGCTTCGTGTCACAGTGAAATATTACGCCATTTCGCGGCCGTTTTACGGCGACGATATTAGATAACGTTTCGTTGACAAAAAGAGCCAGTACTCTGACTAATTGCCAGCGAACAAAGACAACGTCTGGACGCAGCGAGACCCGCAATTTCACGTTTCGCGGATCGCTCTCGCCCGTGTCTGTGCAGTCGCAGCTGTTACATAAACACGTCGCGGAATCACGAGGTCTCAGTCGTTGCTTTGATATGCTTCGGTAATATTTTAATAACCGAAACTGAACACGAAGCATTCGAGACACTGCTGCGACCACTATTGGAAAACCACGCGTCGTGGAATTCAAATAGCGGCTCGCTAGCTGCTTTCATTGCTGGCTAATCTTACAATTGCCCACCCTACACTCGATCGTTGACCGCAGATAGAAACTCTTAGGTGCAATTTTACTTGACACTATCGCGTTACAATCGTGTCCATATCGCGGAGCTTGTGCGTAAGCTACCTGTGTTGGTGGAATCTTAATTCTTGAAAAACGAGGAAGTATTGGACGATACACATACGTAGAGATAGATATTTGAAACTTTCTTGGAAGCCAAACAGATCGACTTCACTTTCTGCCGTTTGACTGTTGCAGAAATTGAAATAACAGTGACGAAATTATTACTCTGCTTCCATGAAGCCATTTCTCAGATCTTATCCATTTTTATCTAATTTTCTTCTTATTCATCTGGTTTCACAATTTTCGGGTACGGTTCATTTGTCTCTTTACTATCTGCATTGGTACATCTGGTTATGCATCGCTATAATTGTGAATTAACGTTAGATACTTTACCAGATCTGCAATTTTTGTATGATCGACTGGCGACTTGGACTAGCATGCTCAAACTGTACAATAGACTAGGATACCTTGTTATTCCTCTGGACAGATAAATCTCGATACCATAAGCACAGAGGGTTACATCACTATTTTTTCAGAACTGAATCTCTCCGAGAAACAAGAAATGGAAAATGAAAAATGGGAATGTGAAGATATTATAACATTTCCTCGAGAACGCCAATTGCAACTGACACGATGAAACCTACGACCAATTAATGATCGATGCCTGCGACCGCTCGCGATTAATCGCGAAAGTTGGATGAATTGTGAAAAATGCAACGTCGGTGGGTGCAGCTTTCGACACACGTCCTGTTTCATTTCTTTAACTTATACGGAACGGAAGGGAAAAAAAGGCGAAAAGGAGCGAACCAGGTGAGCCTATTGTCCGCAGCAGCACCCACGTACCTGACGTAGTGGGAAGCCAACTTTACGGCTATGATGGGCGGTACACGAGAGCGTGTAAGCCGCAGAGACTGCATGACGAGGTCGGGAAAGTGGCGACCTGACGTCCTCGATCCCTGTTGTGGCCTATGCGGCCTCCACCACACCCTTCGATTCCTTCAACGAAAACGTTCCCGCGTCGATATGTCAAAGTGCTATAGGGCCAATCGCCTTTCCATTTCCAAATTACTCGATACCATTGAAAACAAAATTAGAACCGCCATTTCACTCGTCTTACTGCCATATTTCATTTTATCTTGATTTCATTTTAATATCTGCACCCAGCAACTGTGACAGAGCAAGTACTTAGTTCTGATCCTTTTTACTAGGATTTTACAAAATATTCATATATAAATTTTGGACAGAAAACACGAAGAATTTGAATGGCGGCTTTTGTTCCACGTTGATGTACAACTATATTTTTGCATAACCAACACGTGAAGTGTGTTAAGAGCATGCCTGACTCCCTAATGGCGCCAGTAAATAGAGCGTTAATGACTGACACGTGTAATGAACTGTTTGAAATGTGGTTTAAGTTTTGTTGCAACTGCGAAAGGAGAAAATTGCGTATTCGGGCGCGCTGCGGAGTCCAATAAGCTCGAAGTAGAACGTTTCACGATATTGAAACGTTAAAAACGTTATTGCTCTGCGAGAATGTCTGATTTAAGGAGAGATTATGTTTGATCGTAAAGAATTTACTGAATATTTCAGTATTACAGATTTAAACATCACTGGTTCCATGCTCAAGATCCAAAATGAATCGTTTCGTAGACATTTAATCTTCATAGATTCAAATAGTAAACAATTATCTTATAGTGAGAATAAATTCACAATACTATTTTATTACTTAAACAAATCTTTCACACTCGAGTAAACTAACCTTTGAACCTCCTTATACACAATCCGAAATGAACGAATTTTATTTTTCAAATAGTTCAGCATAACAAGGATCGATTATTTGGCGGCGAAAAGTTTGCAAGTGAACCTAACGCGCCAATAGCACACATTAATGCACTCGCCTTCGTATTTGTATCAGGTTGCGCGATTCGTTTATCTTGATTAATTTAATGACTTGAAAAAGCATGACAGCAGCTCGAATAGTAGGATTGTGTGTTTCAAGGTACAGTTCTTAGAACGTGCAGTACTACATCTTATCCTGTCGCTGTATCTAGCTAAATTCCGACACGAACGTGATCGATGCCCCGCAAATCCTAATCGGAATTACTCGATGTCAATTCGATCGTCCGATTAAGCTGATGTTTACAATAAAATTATTCATCGCGAGAAAGGGACAGGCGATCTTGATCGAGGAATACTAATTAATGGAGGTAACTATTAATTTCGTAAACCTTGCTACTGGTGAAAGGAAAGCGCCAAGAATGACATAGTATCAAAGAAAGATTCAGGCTGTGATTTAATTTTATTATAACACTGGAATGAGTGTCCACGGAGGAAAAGTGATTTTGTCATAGATATTCTGTTTTACGTCTTCTTATTCCCAGAGGAGGTGTAAAATCTTCGATGTCACGGAGATGTAGGTACACGTGCTTTAACTTTCTCCTAGAATGTAAGAAGATTTTTAACTTTCTCGATTTAATGCTCTTTACTCCCGCGGTTTATTAAAATCTCTATCGAGCACTGTGTAAAATACATGCTCTTGTTAATACGGAGCCGTAAATTAGAGGTTCGAGAGAACGTGTTAGAGCAGCGCCTAATGGTTTCCAGTGTTGTATTTAAATCTCACCAGTATGCATGGATGAGCATACGTGTATCTGCTCGCGGAGTGCAATCGCAATTCCTTTATAGATTTGTCGACGTACTTGGCATTAAGGTTGATATATACAATATTACCTGCACTTTATCAACGTTGTATACTCAGAGACTAGTTTTCAGATTTTCTATCATTACTCTCTAATCGAGAGATAGTAGTTTAAACTTGAAATTAAAATGTGATTCTGGTCTAAACTACTTTCGAAAGAAAATTTGTTTATCCTTTGAAACTTTCAATTGAATTTTTAGTTGTGTAGTTGATTTTTTCGGACTTCTTGAAATTACTTTTTAATGTTCTTCTTGAATAAAATACTCCGTGAATGATGGTCATTATTGCTCTACGCACTATGGTGCAATACTTTTTTCTCCTAATACCTCACTGAATCCCAAGGGACCAGTTTGAGAACCTCTATAACAACTAGTACACGGTTCCATCCGAGACGTGCAGTTGCATACACTTTGTAACCTATTTCATCTTTCCCAATCGTTTCGACAGCCTCCATAATGAAATCGGCTGAAAGTGAATCAAGCTTCATGCCAACGACATTACATATTTATTCCGTTTTTGCGGATATTGCGGGAATTTTTATTGCATCCACAAGCAGACCAGCGCAGCTTGTTCGTGTGATACAATCGCATATTAATTAAGCGCGTTAATTAATACACTCCGCGGGAGACGAAGACAAATTTGTCTGAGACAAAAACGTGTGTCGTTTCGTGTTTGCCAGTAGCAGCTGTTCTCGTTTATTCAGATTAGAAACGATGCACTTCTGGCGAACGTTTACACGTGGGAACGATATAGCGGCAGTTTCTTCATTAGGAGTGCTTCCGTCACGTGCTGTTTCGTTCGCACGATTTTACTCTTAACGCAGTCATCTCCATCGGTTGCGACACGGACTCTAACTACATTTGTGTAATTTTTCATAATTATTCCAACGATACGAATGCGATCGTAATTACGGCAATGATCATCTTAGGCAACGGCGTAAAGATTACACGAATGAGAGACTTCGGAGGAAGTCGGTTGTTTCGGTATCGTTACAACCCTCTGCTGGGTATGACTTTGTAGTCGCGTACTCATTATCTTCATGGTGTATTAATCAACATGTATCACATGTTTTATATGTATCATAATTGTATTTTTATCAGTATGTATCTCCGTGGTTACTTTAACACGCGATAGTCTTACTATTAATTTGATAATCTTGATCTATCTGTTATTTCAGTATTTTTAGTGGACAATGTATACTTGCCTTTTTAATTTAATTTTTTGAAAACGACATAGCAACAGTTCGAGTGCCAAGAATTTTTTCATAGCATTGGGAAGTAGTTGGTAGAAGGTATCACCGGAAATTCAAGGAAGCACTTTCAGTTTCGCAGCGACTTGAATTACATTCATGGTTCTACTCGTGACTAGATACTT
Source organism: Hylaeus anthracinus (assembly GCF_026225885.1). Taxonomy (NCBI): domain Eukaryota; kingdom Metazoa; phylum Arthropoda; class Insecta; order Hymenoptera; family Colletidae; genus Hylaeus; species Hylaeus anthracinus. The sequence continues at coordinate 10,225,846 of NW_026534341.1, read as the reverse complement.
GACAATGCTGGTTAATGTGCCCTATCCTCGATTCGACGCGATACACCGGAACGTGACATGCTCTGAACACGATAACGCCATGCCGTTCGAGGAGACCGCAAATCTGAAACAAATTGAAAGGCTTTCACGAAGTGGAATGTCCAGCAACGGTGCAGTCCTTTTCCTATCGGAGGCAATTTGTACAAAGACCTAGCAACAAGTTCATAATTTGCGTATCGTTACGCTGACGGGTGAAATTACTGGTCGCTGTTTCTAGTTCTTCGATTCGTTACCATACCGTGACATAAGTTAATGGATATTGATCAGATTGGATCTGAGGTTAGCTTTTATAGTAGTATTTCGATAACAAAATATCGGCTAATGACAACTTGGCCTTTTCAAGCAAACACAGATTGTAAATTTGTATATATCAGTAATAAGTATTGAAGAAATATTGAAAGTAATTAAAAATAAATTGTTTTAGAATACCTAGTAATGATAATAGCTATCTATTAGATAGTAGAAATTTCGTCCTTTAATTTGCATTTTGGTAGAATCAAATCGGACAATTCTACACCGAGTTACAGGACTTCAAAGTTTCCCATTTAATAGGCCTATATAATACGTAGTAATATATATTGACCAGCGATCTTGCAAGGCCGATGCATTGCAAGAAATCGTAGTAAGCATTGTGGTAGTATTTCCTGAAAGGAACACCCCCTCAAATTCCGAGAAATGGTAGTAAACATAGTAGTAAATATTTCCCGAATGGAAAACCCCTCTAAGGCCTTAAAACAGATGCAAATTTATCTATTGTTCCTTTCGAGCGATGTTGATGAAATTTGATATCCAGGGTTTTTTGGGGCGCTCATTCCAAATCTGAACTCACAATTTACGAATTCAAAATGCCGGCCGCAATACAGGGACACAAAATGCAAAAAGTGATTCGATTTGGATGACACTTGGTATCTAGGGGTTTTTGGGGGCGCTAATTCCAAATCTGAATTCAGAACTTAGAAATTCAAAATGGCGGCTGCAATATAGCAACACAAAATGCAAAAAGTGACTGGATTCAAGTGATAAAAATTTCACTTTATTATAATTGTGAAGCATAAATTATACGACTAGTGTTTAAAATTCACTAGACAATACATTCATAACACGTTTTAGATATCAAATGTGACATTTTAAGCATTAACACATTACGACATCAAGGAGTTTTACTTTTCTATGTATAATGCAATATGCATGAGAAGGGCTTAACTCCAACAAGGATGTGAAACTGAAACCACGATGTAATTTAATTAAAATCGAGGGATATTTTCTATTGCGAACGGGATACTGAGGCTAATCTGTAATCGCACGTCCGGTGTCATTTAATCCCACAGATTTCCGTTTGGCTATCGCGTAGCGGGATACCCAATAGGTTAAAAGTGAAAAGCTCTTGAGGCGAAAGTTTGCGTACAGTGAACTTCAGAATTTCCATCATTAGTCAAAGTCTCAGCCACACTATCCCATTTGTCCTCTATACAAATCGTGTTAATCTTCTGTATATTGAAAGCTTCTTACCTCAGTAAAACCTAGAAGAGAGTGTCGTTGAATCCACTAGTTACAATACCATAGAAATATGATTAAAGACCAAATTAATCTGATGACTCATAATTTAGTAAAAATAATTCCATATTAGAGACCATTTCTCTTTTAATGCATAATTAAGAAGTGAAACGTTAAATTACATTTAATAATATAAAGGACCATCATTATCACATTGTCTATGAAGCGTAATGCCTTGATTGGATCGAGTTGCGTAAAAAAAATTAACACAATATCTTTCAATAATATTTCTTTCTTAAATGTGAAATAATTCTTCTTCTTAAGATACTTGTTTTTAAATAGATGATTTTCCAATGATAATTATGGATATCGTAGTTGGATTCCAGGAGTCCTTCTAAGTTTTGAATCTGACGGCTAGTGACAGAGTCTTTATAGGATTAATAATGTTTCCAATCTTCATAGAGTGATCCAGCTTTACGATTCTGTCGGCAATAGAGCGGAGAATTTTACCGTCGATTAAACAACGAAACTGGACGACTAGTGGGGCTCGGAGGCAATATCGCTCGCGAAAAGAAAGCGGCAGGGTAATAAGCCGACAATGGGATGGATGGATTGCGCAAGACGGTAGCCACGTTCTTGCTATTCATGGAATGCTCGAACAACTCCCGCGGATTGCTCCTCTAGTAATGATAATAGCTGTCGCGTGGCAATCGAAACGGGATTGGTCAATTATGCCTCGAAGCCGAGACCTTCGACGAAGATTCGAATTGAATGCGTTCTAGAAATAACTGGTGGAACTAAGTATGTCTTATTACGATTGATACTAGCTCTTTACGTTCCGAGGATATTATTAACACGATTGATTAGCAACTTTATGGTTCTTTTCATGGAGAACTAAGTATTTCTGGTCTGAGAAATATACAGATGCTTAGAATTTATATTTTATTTCAAAAAAAAAAATTATCAAAACTTCTTTAGTTTAAAAATTCCTCTGTAATTAAAGAACAGAAGAATGAAAGCAGTCCTTTTTACTTGAAAAAAATGAAGGAAATTTTTCTTTAATTTAAACAAATTTAATAAATGTGAACAATGAGTCTCATGGTAATTCTTACTTGGCAATCACAGCCCGTCGACGATGGTTTCCACAACGTAAAAGATTAACCAGAGTGGGAGGACAACGAGTGAAACTTCTTTTATCGCAACTACGCGTCTAGTCCCTCTAGGCATATCGCGTTCGTGTTTTTTTTTTTATCGCTACGCGGTGCATGGCTCACCACTTTCTTCTCTTGCGCGTGAATACACCGAACAAGAACATTCCACGCTCCGCGTTCACAAGCTGAGACGAAACAAGAGGGAAATCACCATCCGCGGATGGAATGCCAGGTGATAATGCTAGGTTTGGATGATAATGATCATCGATGCAGATGTATGCGCGTACGGTACGAGGTAATTGCCCTCTCGATGCACCGATATACAGTTTCCTGTTCGTTAATTGCATCCGTTTGTTTGATCAATATTGAGATTCACCTATCGGGCTCATTACTTTCTCGGCTGCTGGTGAATGGAACAGAGAAGTGTATTAGTTCAAGTTTGATCCTTTTCGATTGAATTTTTCTAGGATCTGAGTTGTCCTGTAGGACTCGAAGAGACTCGAAGAGACCCAATTTCTCGTGATATATTCGAGCAACCGCAGAAGACAATCGAGGCACGACATTTTTAATTTACGCATTCGAATATACAAAAAAAAAAAGAAGTATCACGACCACATCCTTTTGGTACAAAGGAAAGTTATGCGAAAGCGTAGCCAGGAGCGTCGGTTCGCAGGATACTAGTGCTCGCGTTTGATCCTGAAGCGATTAGCCTTTCGCTCGCAGATTGAATGTCAAGTTTCCGACACGACGTGGAACATGATTCTCTTTGTATGCCGACGTGTAACGAGTCAACGGAACAGCGTTGGCTCAGCGGGGAATTAGTATGCCTTTCAGGGTAGGCTTGACGAGCAGCACGCTCCGTTGATGACCGGCCAGCACGAATATTTTGGTCAATGACGTTACGTGGGCAGCGTGCGTGAACTTCCCGGGCGCGTGGCCATCTTCTTGCGAGGAAAGTACCGAGGCCCGTTGGAAGTCTTATTTTCTTTTCGGTCACGCGTCCCTGATGTACGTAAAGATTCGCGTGAACTCGCGTGACCGGTGCCATATTTTAAGCGGAATCACCGCCGACCACGTGAGCGGAAGGACCTCGATGTACAGATCGAAACCGGTTCGAATTTGTGGAGGACGATAGGCATGAACCGGGTATGAAGTCGAGGTATAAATCAAATTAACGGCTTGAATTTTGGGCGGTGAATTTTTATTGGTCATTGTTCGTAAGCTAATATGGACATCTTGAGTATTCGAAATATACTGAATGCACAACGTTCCTTGACTCTTTAAAGTTAGGTAGGTTGCGTTGTGCTGAGACAAAATTTACTTGGTCTTTGAAAATCATTATATTGTGTTGTACGAATGTAACTTTGCACTCTTTTAGAATGATGGATTTTTATTATAAAATAGATCAAAACAGACAATACTATGAACTAACGCTAAAAGTACAATCAGTGTAAAAGAGTTAAAAGAGTATATGAAAAATTATATCGTTATATATAATTTATTTTATTTTATTTTATTCAAAGAGATTTAATTTTTATACAAAAATTGAAGTCTTCGCGATTACCAATTTCTCCAATGACCAGCAAACTCCAGCCTACGAACTGACAGACCAGAGTTTGATGAAGTGTTGCAAATTGATTGCAATTTCTGAAATTGTGATGCATTGCACTTTCATCTAAAGAGTGCTCGAAGGAGTGGGTTATCTATGATTAATTCCTCTGAACGAATGCGGCGTTCGTTTCAAATTGCTGCAGCTATTTTCTGCATTTATTAATAATAAGGGTACCGTTAAAGGTTGAGCATTGCCAGATGAAGGGGACCCACTGCAACTGGATTATAAAGGTTAAGGGGACCAGGGAACATTGCTTTATGTTCATATAAGGAACATTCTCTCAGCTGTAGGTTGACCTGCTATTTTCAAATTTTTATTTTATCGACTCTGTATTTTCTATAAAAAAATTGTTCATTCATGTGATGTTCCAAGTACCTTAAATTTGTATCGCTAAACTATAGATCATGAATATTCAAGGATTTTTATCAAATTCAACCGTGCGAACTATTAGAATTATTAAATAATAATTTCGTGAAAATTTCTTGTCATACTTTCCTCGTTGTTCGAAATTGTAGATAAGATTTTTGCCCATCTAAACGGTACGTGTGGTGCGTTGTATCGTGAATTGTCTTTTGAAAACCCACGGACGCCTTTCACGTGGCCTCGATCTTTGCACGCCAGGAAGAACATCCAGTGAAAACAAGTTCCTTTCGGTGATCAAAACGTCCGGCGTATCTTCCTTCTGTTTTTGCGAACGATTATCTCACCTTGATCGCACGAAACGCGTTCCATGAGAGATGAAATCGCGCGTATGCGCTTTCCTGGCGCCGCTACTGGCCATGAAATTTATCTATCGACGGATACAAGGTTTCATTGGCTATAAGTCTTCGCATTAGCATCGATTAATACATTGAGCGCCGCAGGTGATCCATAATGGATTTATTCAGGATAGCTAGTAGCCATTTATTACGAGATTCAGTTTTTTTTTAATTTTGCAACTTCGTCATTTATTCTAATGTTAAGATAAATTGTACCAGTCGTTCTGAAACTATGGTTTGTGGAATCTTGGTATCTGACTCTTTCGATGATCAAAAATTAAACTATTACTGTTAGCCCTTGTCACTAACTTAATTTTTCTTTTTGTTTCAGGTAAGTTACGAAAACCTATCATAGACGAATCGACAGCTAATTTCCAAAGAAATTTCTTCCCACAGGTATTTATTAAAATCACTCTTTACTAACAGAGAACTATTAGGCTTTCAGATCTGAATTTTTTCTTTAGTATGGAAAAAGTAAAAGAAAGAAAATCCTAATAGTGTATTGGTTACCAATTCATTGGTAAACCATCTGACTCGCCCTTTGTCCAGCGGCTAGGATTGCTGAACCATCTAACGGGGCTATTGGCATGTGATAAATAAATAATTCATGGGTACTTGCAATCCCCGCGGAGGTCCAATTAATTCCACTTGAATTATTCGTATTCCTTCGCGCGGAAATTACCAAAATCGCCGATGTCAACTGTCCCATTAGTGGCATGTGCTTCCTGCATTAATTGCAGAGTTTAGATTCCTGTGGAAATCGAGGAGCACCAATGGAGCAAAAGCATCGAAAGTTTGGGCTCGGCCAATGACTGATTAGACCGGATTTTAATTAAATCTCCTTGGTGTTTCATTAGCTATACAAAACATGGGGCTTAATTAGCTTAATTGCCGTGGCTGAAAGATTCGCTGTATTCGGACGTGTCCCCATAAAAAGGTTACCGACCCCTGATTTCTTTGTCCTAGTTCAGACACGGCGGAAACCGCGTGGAATGGTCCGCGTGGTCCTATTTACATTGTTTATTTATTTTTATTATTTACTTCCCATCGCCCACTCTCCGTTGTTCTCGGATATCTTAAACTGGCAGCGTTCACATGAAACGTTCTCGCATAGTTCGATGGAAATTTAGCGAGCGAACGACAACAGAAAGCTCTGTTACCCATGATACACTACCTGAAAAACAGGACAGAAGGGAAATATGTAGTTAGAATGAGAAAGTAGTAAAGTAAATGACGTAATAATGTATTTGTTTACATTATAAGTTCAAATTAATGCATTGATGCGATAATGCGAAATGTGCTAATTTCAACTGTACGACGGGAAAATCGATTCTCGACGGTTGCGTACGAGGGTATCTCTTTAAATGGGTGTTAAGCAACAGGCCAGCTGGTCTTCGGTCGTGGTCCTTGTGCACTTGACATTGGTAAAACCAGTAGGCCATCGTTCGTGCACGCACGAAACTAGTTCGACTGCTTTCCTGCCGGTCGTTGACTGTCGAATGCCATCTTTTATCGGCAAATGTCCGCTGGCGTGTTTCCCCAAGGCCAACCGTGAAGATCGAGGCTCCTCGGGAATTAATCGCGTTCTTCGCGTGTTTCGAAAGTGTGACATAACACGATGTTGTGTGCTACACCACCGAGTAAATTGAGGTATATAGTGGTAAAACAAGTGCTGCAGAAGCAACGACGCGTCATTAATCCTCTATGAGCCGAATTTTGTTTCTGCAGATAGCTTGCAAGTCATTTACTTTGATATCTTAGGTACTGCTGTTATCAGATATATTATATAATTAAGATTTTTACATCATCTTGTGGAAAAACTAAAATTATTTAGTAATATGTTGATGAATTAGCATGTGACCTAAAAGTTATACAGGCCCATACAGGATTAAAAAAATTCTTCTAGTTTCAACATAAATCATCCCCAAATAAACAGAAAACGTAAAACATATGCAATGTGTTTCTTTTAAATAGAAATATAATAAAGGAAGGACCTATGACACTGAAACAAGGATAACATGAGTACTTGAAACTTCCGAGGTCATAAATTACATGCAATTTTAAGATCTGCATATAATAAGGAAGGTAATATGTAAGAAACAATGGAGAGTTTGGAAAAATCATTACACGTAAGATCGTAACAGGAACTCCGTTGGAATCCTTGGACAGGATCAACAGGATACCGTCTGCTCGCCTCGGTAACCTAATGCGTCCAGTGAACGTGGGAGGTCATTGTAACGGTGAAAACATTGTGGGCGCATGTACATTGTGGTGGATCGCATCCATCACGATCTTAGCAACACTGGATCACTCTCTATTTCCGTAGAGCGAGGCTGTTCCATGATCAGTGGTCTAAAACTGTGTCACGCTTTCTGCATCACTACTTGTTCAGCACGCAACCAATCAGACGCGAACGAAACCGATTCCAGCCTGATTCGTTGCTCGTGCAAACCGATCGTGATAATGGTACAGGCCTTCCGCTTCTATTGAGAGAGTTCGATGCAGAGCGCCGAGGCACAGGCTGCCCCTAAATGTGGTCAAACTTCAAGCAAGTTTTACAATTATAATTTTAATTATTATCTATTGAGTATGGAATCAAAGGTGGTTCAACTCTTATCAAAAGATGTAATTTTTACATCCAAAACCTTCGGTTTTCTAATTTTCCTCTTCTAAAATAAATGAAATTATATATGAAGAAGATGTTCCACAAAATAATGTAAAAGTGAAGTCTGAATCCTAATTTTTACATCCAAAACTCTAAAACTCTTCTAAAAATAATGAAACTAAGTATGAAGAAGAAGTTCCATAAAATAATCTAAAAGTGACTATAAATAAATTTAGAAAAAATGATGGATTTATTTTTATAGTAGTTCCTTTAAAATTCTTGCTTAACATAATATTGCTACCCGAATAATGACGTTCGAATGGCAATAATAAATATTACATTATTTGAACAGTGACTCCGCTAGTTTCTGTACTACATGGAATTGTACAACTGGCGCACAATTTCCAGCAAATTGAAAGTTAATAAAAAGGAACAGCGGCCGTGATGTAACGGTGTCTTTCTTCTACCTTCCAGTTTCACTTTAGCAAACGGTAGTAGGCGATGCCTGCGTTTTTCAGTGTATTATCAAGGTCCGCGACGCGTGAGAAATCGCGTCTAAACGGAAACCAGACACACAATTATAACTGAGAAAGCTTTGTCCACTCGTCGACCACTTTTCCTGTGGAAATAATAGGGAACGTTACGTGGGCGTGATATGTATTTTTTAAATTCCCCTGATTTTTCATTTATCTCGGTGGATGATTATTTACTCGCGCAACACTCTCTCCGCTGGATTCCTGACTTTCTATTCGATAAAGATAAATGGGTTTTAAGCGATTCCGCATTAAGACGTTGCTGTTGCAGGAAATCTAAATGCAGTGAACGTTCGAACGCATGAATAGTCTAAGTCGAGTTTTAGACAGTCCTTGAACCATTGGTATTTGGTAAAAAGGTTAGGGTAAACTTTAGAAACATTTTGAGTAGGCTGTAACGTTACACATTGCACTGTTTGGTGATATGGAAATGAAAATGTCATAAGTTCAATCGATGTTTGTAAGAGTAAAAGTTGTATCATTTCTGGTTCACTTTATGATTCCTGTATGGGCTGTTTGTTATGAAATCGGAGCAAGTATTTTTATCTTTTGATCGAATAACGTTGATAAAATTATAGGATGATTTTTGTGATAGCAGACACGCAAACGTATCAGGTGCTTAAAACATAGAAACATTCCGTGACAAATATTTTTTTATTGGCCAAACGTGGATTCTGCTAGGATAACAAGAATCATTTTCATGTTTCACCATCTTTCTACTTTTTCGAAAATTTTCTATCACTGATAGTGAGTGTCCACTATTAAGTAATTATATTGCAAATAAGTTAGGTTGCTGTAAAAGTACATTGCTGCAAAATATAGTGTCCGAAAATCTAGCCACTTTACTGCATTGGTAGCGTTAATAAGACGTTTTCTACCGTGTCTTGTTACTACATATATTAAGTGGTAAAATTAGACTGCTATGTAATCCACAACAGCATCCTGTGTTATTTTAAAATTTATAACCGTGTCTCGCAACTTTCAAACGTACTATGTAAAAGTTTACTCGAAACGATGGCAAATTAATCGCAGTAATCGTGCGTGAAATTATGACAAATATTTATTACATCGGTCGTGCACTTAAAAAGACGAGTGCCAGAGATAACGCGTGACGATAGAGTTTAATTACGCATGAATGAAAATTTAATTGACGCTTTCTCAACGAAAGAGTCGAGAGTATCTCTAACTTCGATCTACAACCGACAGTTGAAATTAATCGCTCTTGACTGCAATAATAAAACAAATGAAGGATCAACCTAGAGATATTTAGAATAATTAATAATAAACAAATGAAACACATGTTTAAGAATATTTAACAATTATTATAGCTATCAAATAAATAATGGAAATTCCGCCATTCAATTTGCTTTTTATTAGAATCGAATTGCACCATTCCACGCCGAGTTATGTCACTTCAATGTTTCCTAGTTAATAGACACTTAAATAAGAGTATATAAGACTTACAAGTAGCCATATGTAAATTCCAAGAAATAATAGTAAACACTGTAGTAGTAATTCCTGGAAGGAAAACCCCTCTAAGATTTTTACAAGAGATGCACTTATTGTACCTATCGAGCAATTTTGATGAAATTTGGTATCCAGGGGTTTTTGCGGTTGCTAATTCTAAATCTGAACTCGTAAGCATTAACACATTACAATATCGAGTGAAACTGACTTGAAGCATGCCACGGGTGATAAATAAAATATTCGAGAACACGCATAAACACACGTAGCGAGACTACCGGCATAGAACCATCGAATTTTGTTGGTTACATCAGGATTCGTTAAGTTTCACTGTACTCCGAACGACGACAAGGGAAATCGTTGGACCACGCTGGGAGATTTAATAACAACATTTATAGCTTCGAGCAGCAGCAATATTCTCCAAGAGGAACCAGTTTCGTCTAGCCTAAACGCGAGACACCGTCGGATGTTCGTCAATTAATTTCAACGAGCGAAACGTGTTGTCGGGGTGTAGAGCGATTTCAGGCCGCGGAGAAAGTCGAAAACTTTTTTACCGCTTTGTAGTCGGTGGAACGATGCTGGGCATTGCAAGAGAAAATAAAAGAAAGAAGATAACCAGTCGTAGGTGGAGTCGTAATTTCATGGAGATATTGCTAACAAAAGCATTCCCCTTCGTTCATTTGTCTGACTTGCAACGCTGTCATTTTATTTCATGCATGAGAATTACAAAACTGAAATACAGATTTGAACCTTTAAGGAGTTAATAGGTCAAAGGAAGCGCGGTCTCAAACGTTAGTGGCACGATTATAACGACATAATCGGCCGTGAAATTCACCGCAAACGGGCACGCGCGCATTTCCGGCGTCGCATCGGCCAATACAAGCCTTTCACTTGTATCAGCCGCCGCAGCGAGACGTTAATTTAAGCGGCGTGTGATTGCCTCATTTAAGTCTTGGATTTATTACGAGGACGTCGGCCGTTTAGGCTCGTGTACCGTTCCGCGAAGGATGCCCCATTAACGGAACGAAACGTCGCGTGGAAATGCTGGAAAAGAATGTCTTCTCCGAAGACAATCTGGCAGAGGATTCTTCAAAGTCAGTTAAAAAAGAAACAAGACAATGAATTATGTTGGTGGCACGGTTGTCCTTTCGGAATTCTTGATAAGTAAAATATTCGTACATTATTCATTTTGATTTTTCACAAATGATGGTTTCCTATATGGACGTAGTCTAATAGCCCTGCAGGTTCAACTATACATTTTTCAGTTCGAGTACTAATTAAGTCACGAAGGTATAAATATTCACCATATAATTTCATTTCTGTATGATAAAATAAAATTTATGGGATTCGCGAGAGTTGGAGGAATGTAACCAACTCTAGGCAAAGTTAGGGCCTAGCATGTAATAAGGAATTGAAAGTGCTATAGGGAACCCTAATAAAAGCAGTTTCTGCGAAGTCTGCTAATTACATTTTTAGAGATTTGTGGATAATGTTTCCGTGCATGAACTTGTAATAGCCCTGGAAACCTGGAAACTCAGCCACAGATTTTCCACTTACCAGAACATTAATTACGCATAAATATTCATGAAATAATTTCTATTCCTGGGGATAAAATAAAAACTCATGCTGTAGAGAGTTTTATGAGCACCTGCCTACGCAAGGGAGGTATTATCGTGCCATGGAAAAAACGAAAGTAGGATAGTGGATGATAAATGAATATCACTTCTCGTTTACCGCTAAAAACTAAAGCACACTGAACGAAGGTGACGAATGGCACCATTGGTTAAACCAACAGATCTACGCCGTGATGAATGTCGGCGTATAAATCACGCGAATCGTTTCATGCGAATAGAGAGAAACGAAGAGCTTAGCAGTTTAGTAGAATTTAGTTGAGATTCAAATTTTATGAAATAACGTGCATAGTAATTTAAACGTAATTCAGTGACCAGAAAGCTCCCGTTTGACTGGACCGTTATTACATTCATTAGCGCAATCGAAGCGGCGTTATGTGGCATCATTATCCGTGAAGCCTCGAACACCCGTTGCACCTTCCCTTCACCTTCTGGCATCAGACGCTCTTCTCGCTGTTTGCACAATACTTGCCTCTGCACAAGCGAGAAACGCTCGAGCGTTCCGTAAGATGAGACGAGGACAAGGACAAGGCCAAGTTCATTCGCGGATCATCGGACTTTCTATCTCGTGCACTGTCTGCAACACGCAGCATCATCGTTCTTGCAAGCATACCCGCGCGTAGGATGATCATTGCTATTGTTAATCGAATTAATAGTCCAATGACTTTTTTTTATGAATACAATCTTTATTTTCTCCTGAAATAGATCACAAAATAATTTCATAAATAACCATTTCTCTTTCTTATTAATTTCCTCATCACGAGTGGGTATTTAAATTCCTCGTTAATCCCAGCACAACAGCTACCACGCTAATTTGCATAATTTATATAATATCATAACTTCTCGTCTTCTTAATCACTTTGGCATTTCGATTCCTCGTTTGCCGACAGAATGAACGAGGACGCGGGCTCACGATCAAGACGCAAACATAGTAACGTGACTGAAGCCGATGCCATCATCCTGTTACGAGTGGACTTTTATTTGAACTTTACCTTTTGTTTGAACTTTAGAAAGACGAATCCCGATCCGTAATCTCACGACTCCCACGGCGCAAATACCTTTAACGACGTGTCTGCAGAACGAATCCGATCCGCGCTTCGTTAGCCCGGGACTTCTTCAATTATCGTTCTTGCACGTCGCTCGTTATAAAAGCATTCTGTAAACAGTGTTTTGTTCGACGGTGTCTTCCATGATCGCTCGTTTACGAACGAAACGAAAACGTAACGAGTTACGTCACGGGATAAATTAATTTAACCGTCTAATTGTGCGGGAAATAATTTTCGCGATCGTTATCCGCGTAAAATTGAAACGAAATCGTAATATTATCACGCAACACGTCGGATTCCGCTCTCACTTCCTCGTATACTCGTGATTACAGTCAGAAAAAATGTATCGTTGACCAAGCCATTGCAACGCGTGGAATTATCGTCTTAATTATAAAACAGTTTTCAGCCAATCATTCCTTTATTTACCTACCGATGCAGATAAGTCGGTAATTAATATTTCTATTTTCGAGTGAATCATTACTGTGATGTAGATAAGTAATTGATTTCGTACTACGAAACGTGCTATCGCGTGATCGGGGGCATTAATCATCTACATTTGAAATAACAGAACTCAACTCGGTGTCGAAAGAATTATCGTTAGTCCTTGAGCAAGATTTGTAGGATTTTAATTGTGCCTTCCACTTTCTATGAACACCTGGTAATAGAGTGCAGGAATGCTTCGTGAAGACAAATTGCACGAAATATTTAAGGGAAAACAAAACGAAACTGTTTTTATGCTTAACATTTCGTTTATCTTCGTTACCTTTTGAAATATTTAATTAAATACATATGTACTCCCACCTATGACATTGATAATATTTTCTACCCCTTGAACACGAACATCAATGGAAAAAAAATATGTCTCTAATATTCCTTAGGGTTTCACCTGTGTGCCAAGTTAAATCGAAATCAAAGATTGACAGTCAAGCGACGTTCCTCTAAAGTTTGCATGCAAGTTCTCTGAGGGTAAATAGATTTCCATTTCCAGCGTTGCAACAACCATTTTCCACACGTCCGTATTCTCGTCTCCATTCAAGTGGCAATCGAAAGTTCAATTGCATTCCGATGAAAGGACAAACTTCGACTCGTGACACGAGCAACGTCGAAGGCCTGACATTTAGTGGTCCCGTTTTCTTCGTCCCAGTTCGGATGTTCGGTCTCTGTCGTTTCAAAGGATCCTCCTCCGCTCAGCGTGCGAAACTGATCGATCAGAGGTAACGTACCGAATAAAGCAAAAGAGCAAATCGTATGTGGCTATGGTTCAAGTACGACGAACGCGAATAATCGAGGCTCGAAGGATTCGATTGGCGCAAGGTGTGCCATTTTCACGATGTAGCTTCGTTTTATTTCACACAGAAAAATTCATATATGGCTTCTACGTTGAATTTGAAGAAAAAATTTGATTCCTTCGCAGTATTATATGCGATACAATATATGAGACACTTAAATTTAACATTTTTTAAAAGCTCCGTAAAACAAACGGTGAGAAATGCCATGAAATATAAAAAGTTGTGACTATACCAAGTGCTTTGACTGAGTATAAAATTTAAGGAAATAGTCAGAATAACACATTGTGCTCCCAAACCACAGGTGACGAATGGGCGAGAAGGTATCCTCGTCAGTGTGAGAAATTGCCTCGAATTGACTGGAAGCGACTCGAAAGGCGACAAAAAGCTGACAGAGTGAGACGTCAAGGTGGCGTGCGAGGCGTTTGATGTTCGCTGAATCGCCTGCCGGAAACTTAATGACGTGCTGCATTCAGCGAAGTACACATCATTATGCGTGACATTGGACGACTGACGTGCAGAGAGATGAGAGCGGAAGGTTAAAGAAAGCGTCACACCTCCTTGATTAATATCCCATAATTCGTCATTCTCGTGGTCCGAGTACTTTGAGTAGACATCAACGTGCAATTATTTGCTTTCTGTGTCAGCGATACGTCCTGGGACATAAAATATTTCCCCTTTCACGGATGAAAAGAAAGCCTGATTTTTTACCGACATCATAATTGCTTCTTGCGCAAGGCACTTTAGATTGGTTAACAACGGCAAGTTGTAAGTGGCATGTTTGGCAAATGAGAAGGGACAGCATTTTATTCGAGTAAAAAGTGACGAATAAACACTCGATACATTTACTAGACTAAATAATGTGTTCGCTCAAGATTCGGCGTGTTTTTGCGACACCTCAACAAAATTCTTTATAAAAGTAGGAATGTGTTCCAAGGCCAACTCGTGACAATGAGGATCGTCCGCTAAGTGAAGACATTTGTTAGACGATTGTTACTAACTCATGCAATTATTATAGAATTATACAGCAGGGAAATGACGGTAAAGTAACCCATCATTAGTTCTCTCGGTTACTTCAAGTCCTACGCAACGCATAAGTGCTCAGTCTACATCCCATTTCAGACATTCTTGAAGAGATGACAGTCGATGTAATAGAAGATCTAAGAAAATCTAGCTAGTAAGAACTATAGTTAGTCTTGTTGACAATTCTTCGTGAATCCAAATCGTAGCTCATCGAAGACAGGACACAGTTCCGTCTTTCCGTGTGTTCATCCGTCACCCCGTATGAAATCATATCTTCGCGTCAACGAAGGTGACGTCTCCCCCTACCAGGTCGATGAAATTGCTCGTCTCCTTACACAGGCCGCATTGTTTGCACGGGCCATGTCGTAGAACTGGGTTGGCACGACATTGCCTCACCGTACTGTCATCATAAAGAGCATCCGCGTGACGGTCTTCATTCGCGACGTAGGTGGACTCTCTAGCTTGGCCCACGTCGGTTCGACTTTGGGTTATGTAAAGCTAGATTTTCCCCGTGGTCGCGGGTTACGTAAAACTATGAAAAATTACATAATGGAACGCGATACGATAGGACGACGGATGATGACACATCGACTGGAGATCTGTCGTTGGAAGTAAAGCGCAAAAATACAGTGAAAGTCGTCGTTCCCGTGACAAGTCGTTCGACCGTTTCTAACTGCGCGTTATTAAACGCAGAACTGGAAGAGCACCACGCGATCCGACGTTTCCTTCACGCCCTATCCGACTATTTTGCCAACTTCTTCTGGCATTCCTGTCTCTGTCCCAATCCGGATCCAAGGATCATATATTTTTTACACGGATTGTTCACTCTTTCTACTTTTACCCTTCCTATATGTAAATGAAAATACCAATTGAGGTTTAAATAAATTTCTGTTGAAAATAAATAACAGATTCAACCGCCAAAACTAATTTTTACCAAGCAGTAATAAATGTTAGTTTTGAAGGAACAAAAATCCGTGGGAAAAGGTCGCAAGATCGTGTGTCTGAAAACGTTTCCTTCTTCTAGTCACACACACTTTCTGTCTGCGGTTGACGTTTCTGGGAACTACCGGCGAACATAGAGATACAAGCGCTCGTATCATTTTCTTTATCTTATTAGATAATAGTAGCAACACTTGTTGCAATGAAATATAATATCAGAGAGTAGAAGGCGAAAGTGTATGATTAATATCCTTAGATCGATTCTCTAATGGACTTTTCAAGCATTTTGGCAGGTCTATCTCGGAAAGGCGTCCCAGGTATATAATAATTGTAATAATAAATCACATTGCGATACAAAGAAAAAAAGACAGATGGTTATTTAAGTACTTAGGATTTCTACGATCACTTTTTATTCCAGCTTTTTTAAATAATAATTCAAATGGATACTGTTTTATTGAAGTGGAAGAAATCTATTTTATTTTAGCTCCAAACAGGGCAGACACATCGTGGAAAACCGCACGATATAGGATAATCATTGAATGTTACGTTCTTTGTTAGCCATGGCCTGCGTTTCTCGCGATCCAGAACCGCTCGATTTCCTTAGGCGGCTTTAAAATCAGCGAAACCGAGCGGACAATCACGCCGCCATTGGAATCGCCTGTTCCGATCGTATCGAAGAGCCCACGATCCGCGAGAGAAACTTCTTTAACGATCCAACGATCAGCTAGTATTTTTCGCGGAAATGTTGCAAAACGCCTCGTCTCCAGGCGTCATTTGCATATACTTTCGAGAAATTTTAGTCATTCCAACGAATTTTACGTCAAGAGGGGTAACGAACGATGCAGTATAACATTTGTAAAATACTACAACGTCTTGGAACTGATCCCCAGCCATATACTGTCTCCCCGATTCGTAAGTTGTAGTTTATTCGCATTCACTAGTCTCTATTCTATTAATACACATGATATTGCGTGACGTTAATGAGCGTGTAAATTACTCTTCTTAGTGGAGCTTAACCTTTTCGTGCCCGCATATTGATTCTTTGAATGCTATTTTTGGATGCACATCAGTCTGTATTGTGTAAATTAGTATTGAAGGTAGTATTAAATTTTTTTTGTGACATATTCTCTTCAGAATGAATAGAATATATGAATATGATTATTGATTATAGCTACACACTGTTTTAATAGTAATATCTGTAACAATGTATCGAATCGAGAAATCTCCTGTAATTAATTTTCTTATGGATATTAGTGGCACTTTCTTGGAGCAGATGGTATCGCTTAATAAAATTAATTCTAGCTTGCCAAGCCTGTTATCTTGACAAATATGTCACCCTTAATAAGGGTTTATCAAGGACCTGTTGCATACTCTACGATCCATTTGCAATGTAAAAATAAAATTGCTACAGCCACTACGAATCAATTGGTTGTATTATTCACGTTTGATCTTCCACTCTACGTAGCAGCGAAAATATTAGTTCCACTGTTTCCCCTATGTATTAAAACAAACATAAACAGTGGATAAAACGATCCATGCTACTCGCGCTCTCACGGAGTCGGAGGCTCGTTACAAAAGTTACGTTATGATTGAAAAGTGTAAAAGCTTCTCAAGCATGTTCGCGGCAGGAAAGCTCTCTAAGTATGGTTGTATAGAAAAAGAATTCGCATACCGAGCGTGCGGCATAATTCATCCGAGGAAAATTTTTACGTCACGATGTACGTTCGGTGCAGGATCGTAAATAATGCACGCCTATGCCAGTCTCAGACGAGGCCGACCGCCTGGCGTGCGACCGGATAGAATGGTGAATTACAATACTATAACCCTTTATGTACACTGTCCATAGTTGTGCAGGGTAGTTAAATATTGAAAAGCAATTCTTGCATCAGCCTGCTGGCATCCGACACCCACACCTAGGCACAAAAATCAGCGTAATTGAAAACGCGATAGACTTACTGTAGAATGTACAGGGTGGACCAAAGGAGACCATTGTCTCTTAAAATCACATCGTTATCTAATATTCTAAAGGACAACCAAATTGGTAAAGCAGGAAAAGTGGACCTGTGAAGGCTGACCAAAACGTCTGACCAAGAACGACCGTATCTCCTTCCTTTCTCACGCTATCATTTAACATTCAAATGCTTTCGAATCTACAAAAAAAACAAAGAATTAGGAAGAAATATTCTACGTAATTAAACCAAAAATCTCCCCTCTCACAGTGCTTTGAATTTGCTCAATAATTAAATATCTTTCAAGCACACTATAATTATAAAATAATTTGTAATTAATTTTTATTACAAATAAATGAATATGTCACCTCAGAAAATGCACGAATCCCTACACTTTCTTGCCAACCTTGTATCGTTTTCCTCAAACGAGGTCATCGAGCCTCAGCATCCGAAGAAGTTTTCATCAATATTAAAAGTAACCGTTGCAACGTTTTAGTCGACGAATATGGCAAGACAGGTGCCACAAGATTTCTGAAATTCATCGGGAGAACGTTACCACAGATCAACATTCTCGTTCAGCGGTCGTATGCGCAGTCGCGAGCGTATTTCTGGTTCGGAACGCTATGCAATCCGAAATTCCAGGGTGCTTGATTTTTTTACTGAACCCGTACTCTTGCGATTTTTGCGCGTCGAGAACCGGTTCGTGACCGATTCGTGCGCGGAAAATTCATCGACACATGCTCGTTTATTTGCATCAGAGGAAATCATTTTTCACTGGTCTACCGTAAGGCTCCGCAACGGGACACGATTTTCAAAGGTACACGAACAAAGTTAGCGAAGATTTTAGAAGATGCTAGAGTCAGGGATACAACAAAAAAATATTTGGAACTTCGAGAGCGATCTAGGAAACGATAAATTAAATTGAAATTTAAATAACTGTTAGTATTAAATACAGGTAAAATGAAGAAGAAAGTTTCTCGAATTCGAAAATCCGTCGAAAAAAGATGGAATACAAAAATATATAAATAACGATACGGACCAGTTCCATAATTGGCTTAACTGGCCACGGTTTCGAAGCATCGACGCGTAGTGAAAACTGCTCGCAGAAATAACTCGAGCGTCGCAGTAATTAAGGGGAAAATACTGCAGGAGGAAATGTACGGAGTGCTGGTACGACCATCAAATTACTTTGTTCGCGCGTTAGTTCCATTACCCTGCACATTTATAAACGCAACTGGCTGCCGTGATAATTAATGAATTAAACGGTGTTTATGATACCAATAATTACAGCGAGTAATAACAGAGACAAAACTCAATTTCCAGCACGACAAATACCTCACATTTTGTCATCTTCCCATGAAACTGCAATAAATAATTTTATTTATTATTATTTTTCGACCCTTGCACTGAACTCCTACAACCCTCTGTACTGCAAATAATTCGATACCAAATAAAAAGTTATGAAAAATCGAGTAATATTTTGCTCGGCACTACCACCTTGATCCGAGCAATCGCATCACGTGAATTCGACCAATTTCTTCCAGTCGGTGAATCGCATTCTTTCGCATACTTTCATGGCAAAACGGGCGAGCATGCTCGAGATAAGTGAGCGTTTTTAGTTCGGCAAACGTGCTACGCGACTCGGTAGCGCGTTCCAACCGTGGACACTTTTCCTATTAAACCGAGAAGTAAACACGGATCGCGGGTTTTATGCGTCCTATGAAAAACGGTCGAAAACATTTCGAATTTCTTGCTCGTTTCTACTTTCTTTGGATACTCGTTTCAACGCGTTGAAGCACTCGTACCCGCGGCGATCAATCTTCCATTGTATGCGTAACGTTTCTATCGTATGTGTAACATTCGATGAATGATCGTAGTTGCATAATTTATGATCATCGAGTTCTTCAATACTAGATCATGCATTTTCGCGGGGTAAACAAGCGCAGTATATCTTCTGTCTGCATGTAATTGCCCAATTTTGCTGCACTATATTTTATAGTCACTCCGACGTGCTACTTCTTGTCTGTTGGTTTACGATGGTGCTAGGAACGTGTATAAACATCTCCGTTATGTATGATTTCCTTTTCACGTTGCGCGCTTTGTCAGGAGTTATGACATTTCTGTGTGATCTCGTAAAAGTACCACACGACAGTAGTACTTTTTTAACTTTTTTTACTCTTTTAACAGTAAACCTACCACGACCAGTCAAATGACCGTTTCCAAATATTTATTTACAGTTCTTATTGTTTATTATTACCGTTATTACAAGTGACTACTACTACTACTTACTACTTAAAACTTACTACTTAGTACTTATTACTGCTTAAAATAGAAAATTTCATATCAGCTTAACAGTTTGCTGTTGTTGTTTACAGATGCAGTAGTCGACCAGACACCAGCGTCTTCTTTCTGGACTCCCACTCTCAAGACGGGGAACGTGTTCACCGACGACACGAACTTTTTCCCCTCGAGCCACGGCCTGGTTCAAACCCATCCGAATGCTAATGTATTCCGAAGCGGTTTCGGTGGGATTGATAACCTAGGCAGCAGAGGAGCGACTGTCAGACCACCGAGAATGAGACCTCTGGATTACAGCGAACGTGCCACCGCCGAATTGCGACGAAATCCTGCGCTTTCGTCGCCAGACGAGTGCGCCAGGGCCTGTCGCGAGAACGAACCTCCAAGGATATGCTACTATCACTTCACTCTTGAATATTACACCGTGCTCGGAGCGTAAGTACTTCCTTTTACCATTTCAATCTATTAATTCTCAAAATCTAATTCGTGCAACATACGGCTCAATTAACGCAGTCCTTACAGTTCTTTTCGACAACATTCATGACCATCGTTTCCTTCGACCCACAGAGCCTGCCAAATCTGCACCCCCAATGCAACGAACGTCGTCTGGAGCGACTGTCAGTGTGTCTTGGCTGACGGTGTGGAAAGAGGTATCCTGACAGTGAACAGAATGGTTCCAGGACCTAGCATTCAAGTCTGCCAGGGTGACAAGGTCGTGATCGATGTCGAGAACCACATCGAGGGAATGGAAGTAACCCTCCACTGGCACGGTATCTGGCAAAGAGGAAGCCAGTACTACGACGGTGTGCCATTTGTCACGCAGTGTCCCATTCAAGAGGGTAGCACGTTCAGGTAATAAATCGCAATAACATTCTCCTAAAATTCAAATTGAAATAATAGAAATAAATCGATCGATCGTTTTTCCATACCTGCGATCTCGTTTGGTCTGAGCACGAATACTTTACGACGTCGTCGAGATTATTCTAGACTCATCGTTAATCGTTCGTCGTGCAGGTATCAATGGATGGCTTCAAACGAAGGCACACATTTCTGGCACGCTCACACCGGTCTGCAGAAAATAGACG
This sequence comes from Hylaeus anthracinus, assembly GCF_026225885.1. Classification (NCBI taxonomy): domain Eukaryota; kingdom Metazoa; phylum Arthropoda; class Insecta; order Hymenoptera; family Colletidae; genus Hylaeus; species Hylaeus anthracinus. The sequence goes on along the minus strand of NW_026534341.1, from coordinate 10,204,933 downwards.
GTCTTTATGGTAGCATCGTAGTACGTCAACCGCCTAGCAAGGACCCTAACAGCCATCTTTACGACTACGACTTGACTACTCACGTCGTTCTGCTCAGCGATTGGTTCCACGAGGTTGCGGCCGAACGTTTCCCTGGTCGTCTCGCTGTTAACACCGGACAGGCACCTGAAAGTGTCTTGATCAACGGAAAAGGACAATTTAGGGTATGAAATACGACGATGTTCCTCTAGTTTGTTTTTAGTTCTCTAATAAGGAGGATTTCTGTAGCCCACTCGCATGAAAGTTTCTTTTTTTTTGTTTACACAATGATGAGTCATATGTTGGAATACGTGGAACATTAGATGTAGGTACTCGACAATTCTGGGGACATTAGCAATTACAAGATGCATGCATACGCGTGTTGTGGATGTTAAAACTCACCAGCGAGATTCCAGAGATGCAGATGCAGAACCTAGTAATTATTCGGTGCGCTGCATGGTACTCCTCTGGTTGCAAGAGAAAATTGTACATTCCCGAATGAAAAAGAAAACACACGAGAATTTCAATGTAGCATGTGCGTAGCACGAGTGCTGCTATTCATGTCAGTATAATTAGCAAACAACAGGCACCGCCTGACTGTTTTCGTGTAATATCTAAACAATTTTCTTGTATTTTAATTCTTCCTGGAGTAGCGCACTTCTTTCATAACATATAATTTTGTGATAGAGTATATATTCACGTTGACAAAGTTCTATCAGAGAATGATCGATAACTTCCTAGTTAGGATGAAGAAGGGTATCTATCTTAGATACCTATTTTAGAATACGTGCTCAAGACAATATAGCTGTCACAAAATTTCCCTTACTTTCTTAACTCTCGAGTGCCTACACCTAATGATTTACAATTTCTGTCTTTTACCTCAGCAATCATAAACCAGAGTCTGCGCCTCATCTTAACTTCCAATTACCTCCGATACCTCAGGTTCCAATTTCCCCAGTAATTATTCTCGAATTGCAACGCCAATAAACAATACGAGTTGACAAATATCGTGTTTCTGTTGCCCGTAGGATCCCAACACCGGTTTCATGACGAACACACCTCTGGAGGTCTTCACCATAACTCCCGGTCGTCGTTATCGTTTTCGAATGATCAATTCTTTCGGATCGGTCTGTCCAGCTCAGATTACAATCGAAAGTCACACTCTAACCCTGATCGCCACGGACGGCGAGGTGGTGCAGCCAGTCAACGTGGACACCATCATCTCGTTCTCCGGTAAATCTTCGCCTCCTCGCCTAGTGATTTTTATTGCTCATTCAGCAGAAGGGAAAGCGCGAAATAAAAAGCGAACTTAATTATTCGTCGTAAAAGTGAAACGCTAACACCGTGATTTACAGGCGAACGATACGACTTCGTTATAAACGCGGATCAACAGGTCGGAGCGTATTGGATTCAAGTCCGCGCGCTCGGCGAGTGCGGTATTCCCCGTGCGCAACAGTTAGCCATAGTGCGTTACGCCCGCGGCCCGTACCAACCGGCTACCACGCCGCCAACTTACGACTTCGGACTTCCCCAGGGCGTCGTGAGTATTAACGCCATGCGAAGTGTTTTGAGATCTTTGCAGGCTTTGAGTCGAGTAGATGAAAGTTGGTATGAGTTGACGGAGATGTTGTGGAGTTTTCTAATTCTTATGATTTATAGAAATTGTATCTCTGAAAAGAAATTCCTTGTATCTGAACAATTTTTTACCTTCTTGAACACCATCTACAGGTTTTAAGTGCCAGCAATAGCTAACACGGAAGCCTATCGACACTTTTCCTTACCTAATCCAACGATGACACTTTTTCAACACAAAAATTTCACGTTTAGGTCTTGAATCCTCTGGACGCCATATGCGGCCGTCCTCGAGAGGACGCCGTTTGCGTGAACCAGTTGAAGAATGCCCGCCAGGTCGACCAAGGACTTCTCCAGCAGCGTCCAGACGTGAAAATATTCCTGCCATTCCGTTTCCTGTTCTACAGGCCAGAAGAAGTCTTCCAGCCGCAGACGTATAATCGATTCTTGGGTAAGAAACGGTGATTTCAAAATTTCGCCAACTTCGCTCGGAAATCGTCGCTCGGCTTTGTCAGAGCGCAGCATCTTTTTCTAACGTCTGGCGCAACCCAGGTCCCGTTGATCGCCGTTGAATCTGCTAAATCCGGAATTCAACGGTCCACGGAGTCCTATGAAAACGTCTGTCATTTCGCGTGTGATTCCAGTGGCACCGACCGGAGATCACGTAATTTCTCTCGTCGATGAAATCTCGTTCACGTTTCCGCCGGCGCCTCCGCTTTCGCAAATCGACGACATCCCGCCTGAACAGTTCTGCAACGGGGACAACAGGCCTGCCGACTGCGGTGCCAATTGCATGTGCACCCACCAGGTTGATATCCCGCACAACGCGGTCGTCGAAGTGGTCCTCGTCGACGAAGGTACGACTCATCTTCTGTAATAGTCTGCATCTCTATAAATGAATAACACAAGTGTCATCGTGTTTTCCAACGCATTGCTTTCACAATGCATTTTTATCAGAGTATATAATTAATTTAATCGGATTTTGAGATGAGATGAATTTCTCATTATAATTAAATAAAATTCGAAGAAACAAAATTCGACACTCGGTTTTTCACATGATTCAACTCTGTCATTTAATTTCCGCAGTACAACAACCGAATTTGTCACATCCCTTCCATTTGCACGGCTACGCGTTCAACGTGATCGGTATCGGTCGCTCGCCCGACAAGAACGTGAAGAAGATTAATCTAAAGCACGCGCTGGATCTGGATAAGAGGGGTCTCCTCAATCGACAGTTCAATTTGCCACCCGGCAAGGACACCATCGCCGTTCCGAACAACGGCTACGTAATTTTCCGATTCCGCGCAGACAATCCAGGTAAGCGAAAAACCCATAGAAAAACGTTTTCCCTCTTTCTTTCGAGAGTGTCCATGGAAAGCTTTAATTGAAATTCTCAGAGGTCAGAGTACCATATACTGAAAAAATTATATTAAAATTCATTTTGTAGGATTTATTATATGTTAGTATATTTATAAAATACTGACTTAACTATTAACTAAAACTAAAATGAATAGAGTCCGCTCAACTATCCGCTCTACGTTAATTCGCACCGTCTTTTCCCTTCGACCGCTCAACTGAATCTGTCCCTCGACGCTTCTTTCTTTACCTCCCCTTAAAGTCAAGCACTGCCAGGGTTTTTCCCAGGCAGGGGAACATTGTTCTAGGCAGCCTCGCCGAGGCGCGCCTGGACAACATCAGCCCAAGTGGCCAGGTCGTAAATTAAACTAAACTAAAGCTACGTTACAATATCCTTATACCTATCCTATAACTAACGCTCTCTCACGCACATGCACACATTCCCACTCCTACAATTTTGAAGTATACTTTTTGTTTACAAATGAGTAAAATGAAATAATGAAATAGATTCTATTACTACTGGAACGAAGAAGAAACAGTATGTAATACAATAATTCACTTTCTCAACCTTTCAATTTAATGATGCCCTCTTCAGAAGAATAAGCTGTTACATAAGTACTATTCTCATTCCCAAATGAATATGTTCCCAGTGTGGTGTCTCCATCCTGTTGTCCATTTTCGTCCTCCGCTTCCTGCTTAGTTGCCTAACAGAGACTACGTATGGCGAATCGAGTGCAAACCAATTGTTGCTTTTCTTTACCACATTCACTAATATCCCATGTCTACGTTATCCGTGTATTTCAAACGTAGCAAATTTCTCATGTTTATGAATTGATTTATAGGAAAAGTTTACAAGGGGGCGTTAGGAATTGTTAGAGCTGGTTTTGATAATCTTTGCGCGAACGTTGGTTGGTTCAACGATAAGGGATATTTCTGGTGCGACGTTAGCAAAATAGCACACATTATAGGAATTTTGTTCAGAATCGATAAAAAGAAGAATGATATTAAGCTTTTTTCTACTAACAGTATTATTCAAAAAGAGTATAAACATATTTTTGTAAATGCTTTCCTTCTTTTTTTATTAAAAAAATATTCCGTTCTGTACGATATGTAATTTTTATTTTATAAAGAATATTACAGCGTTATGTCTAGGACTCCTTAGTCGAACTCACAGATATAGCTTATCTAACGGATCCTGCCTCGGACGTGATGCTATTACTCGTTTGTTAATCAGTTCACGAAAACTCGATATTGTATTACTGCCTAATTAGGTTCAGCAGATTATCTAAGATTAAGTGAAATCCAAGACTGGAGCTGCACGAACAAGAAATATTGATCATTATCATTTCTTTCTTTCCAGGATACTGGCTGTTCCACTGTCACTTCCTCTTCCACATACTCGTCGGTATGAACTTGATCCTGCACGTGGGTACGCACGCGGATCTGCCACCAGTGCCACCAAACTTCCCCAGATGCGGGGACCACTTGCCCCCCATCACGCCGCCGTCGCTGTCGTTGGACTCGTTTCACTGATCGTTCCTAGATGGATGCTCAGCGATCGAAGGCAGTCCAAAGCATACACGATGTTTTTAGCGTATTCCTGTAAATTAGTCAGTATGCTGTGTAGCGAATCGTCGTAGAGCGTTTACACGAAAATGAGACCTAGCCGTGGTCCCCAAAATGTGCAATGCGCAAACGAAAAGGTAAACAAGTCAGGCGAAAAGAAGTTGGGAGAGTAGACGCCGTTTTTTGGCGTAGCAACGACGGTCGTTCCGCAGACGGCGACGACCACGTATTGCCAAGAGTCGATATTTATTATGTCCTGGATCAACTCTATTCCGATCAGAAGACTTCGACTAGTCTCCGCGAGACTTGACGAGGGTTTGGACGCGCGAATGTTACTAACCATTGTAACTCTGTACATAATGTAGAAATAGTCGTTTAATGAGACAATAACGTGGAAGCATTGTTGGGGTGTAGGCAGAGATGGGCTGAATTTTCTTCGATTAATAGACGAACAGGGACTAGCATGGAAATTTCATTCATTGAGTCTACTAGTTATCCAAAAATCATTTGAATTTTATTCCTTCTATTTGTTTTTAAGAATTGCAATCGATCGCTGTTAGGGGTTGTTTGATCCCGCAAAATAAATATTAAGTTGTTTTTAAAGTCTAACGCGTGGGGTACAGTTTGATCGTATAATCGAGATTGTAACGTGAACGAGTCACGAGTTGTTTATTTTTATCCGAAACAATGTACCTAGACGAGAATTCTGTCCATCTCTGGGTAAAAGTAGCGCTCAAGGAGGAATCTGCGAGACAATACACGCCAAGAGACCTTTCACTGGTGAGTTGGTCGATCGGCGATCATTAGGGAAACGCTGTTTAAGGAAACTCGATCCGTTCGATCCAGATGATCGCGGCTGGTCCCTGAAACGAGACAGCGCGATATAAGCAAGAAGCTTCGCTGGATCGCGTCCAGGTTCCTAAAGTGGCCGTAGTTAGGGAGGAAATTCGTGCCCGTAACTGGTGCACGCGGCTTTCGTTCTTGTCCTTGTCAGCCTTTTTCAAGTAGTTCAATTAGGGTAACCGTAGCCATTGCCTAATAAGTGTAAAGTGGAATAAAAAAATGAGGAAAAATGCAAAAAATATCCGTAGAATTTAGCGTCAAGGAAGACAGGAGAAGCCTCAGTGGCGCGACCGGAAAGGAGCTCCTTACAGAATTTAAAAATTATTGTGTAATAGTTATCTAACATTCATGGAAAAGTGTCTCCCTGTCTTCTCTATTTGAAATTTCTGATCGCGTCACTGCGAGGCGTCAAAAAGATTGCTACAGCCTGTAAAAAATGTTCCGATTCTGAGCTCTTACCGAGGCTGTACAATCAGTTTGTCGATCCATTCGCTATTTACCCCCTTGAGTTCGAAGTCATGATGTTAGGCTCGCGTTAACACGTCTTAAAGTACCCACACAGTCTATGAACAATCTAGAAACACACACCCTACTAACCTTCTCATTTGTCGAAATATTGGGTTGTCTAGAAAGTTCGTGCCAATTTTTAAGAAAAATTCAAAGACGTTTGAATTTTGATATAAATTTATTGTATTACACAACCTTTCCACCTTTTAACACCTTGATTGCCAAACAAATATTCTTGACAATTTCTGCAAGAATTGAATATTATTTAGATTATTGGAGACTACATAATCAAACATTTATCGTGGTATTTATTTTTGTAACTTCATCAAAATTCATGAATTTTATTTAAATTCCTTTGTTGCTCAACTTTCAGAATTATTTCTTTGCGTGCTTCAAGTTTGTACACTTGTTATTTGTTTTCAACCATTTCGATATATTCAGACCTGTACGACCTACCTAAAATCGGCATGGACTTTCCAGACAAACCAATACTTTCTACCATACGCCAAGCTGGGAAAATATTCAAAAAAAGTCCTTCACCCTCTAACACCGTACATGAGCCTAATCATCATAATTTGCTCGAACTAGGCGTCGAATTGATGCTGGAACGATCATTCCGCGCGTCTTACGTGCGCAACCTTTTCCAATCGAAGGGCGGGCGTCGCGTCGTCGAGCGTCGCGTCGCGCCGTGTATAGTTGTACGTTTATTCATGGTGCCTCCGTTTCCTTTATCGCGGATAGAGAATACATCTTACAGTTACTCGCAACTCACAATTAACGCTTTAGTGCTCGTCCGCTCGTCGATCGTGGCGCTGCGCAGGTGCAATTGCACGGGTGCACGTGCGCCTCGTCACGAACCGCACTTTGTAGATAAAGCCCTCTGGTTCGTTTCGCTGAATACACACGACGGAACCATTAAAACACGAAATACTCGATCGCGACGACCCGCGCAGCCATCGAGCACAAGAACTAACGAGCAAACGTTTCACCATTTAATTGTCACCGAAGTTGGGCAAAATTTCATTCGATCAAGTACTACGATAAGCTTTCGTTCGTTCAATGTGAGACACCATTTCCATAATTGAATCTTTGGGTTCTATTCAGTCAATAGCGACTAAAACATTCTAATTCAGATTCAATCTACTACAGAACGAATGAACGCCCCAGAATCTCACCTGACTAACTCTTGTACATACTTTAATAGTAATCACTTTAAAAAATCAAACAATTTACACTAAATTAAATTTCACAGAGTGTATCAGCTCCGTCATCAAGCCAACATACAAAACGTTTAATTCGTATCAGAATTTTGCCCATCTCGGATTTGAACACGTCTCAGTTCCATCACTATTCGTCACGTGGAATGAAACGTTTCTATTGTTGCACGGTTCGCTTCGAAACCCGCTCCGCAATTTATTTCGCGTAACCTGCGAGGCGAGACAGGAATCCGTTCGACAGCCAGGAACGTTCTCCCCTATGCCGTCGAAGATGAACCTTTAATTGTCGGTTAGGCGAGATTTTGGTGGATGATTTCGAGGATTGTTGAGAGTCTGCATGTTAATTGGACAGGCTCGAAGGGTGGGTTATCTGGAACGTTGAGGTACGTTCTCGTTGGGAGTAGCTGTCGCAGTAGAACGTACCTGTCGTTAGTCAGACGTTCCTCTAAAATCGATCGATATTTAATTTTTAAGAATTTGCTCGCTCGAACGACGAACATTAAATCGTCAACTGCGCCAACGTTCGATTTAACCGATGTCCTTTAACATCCCTTCATTATGCATAACATGGTTGTAAATCTACGTTCGTTTTTTCTTAATTTATTTAATTATCTTTGATAAAGATGTACAGACGTGCCTTTTAGTATACCCGTACCGCGAGAAATTCATTGTACGAGCGATCGTTCGTCGAACTTTATCGGATATTCGTCTACTGGTTCCGTTTCTTGAACGTTTTTATCGTCGGTACAACGAGAAAACTTGCTCGTACACGATCCGACTGTTCGTTGTTGGAATTCGAACATCTTTTGTATACTTATTTATGTAACGAAACGCTTAAGAGTTTCAACAGTTATTATGTGCACATGAGGATGAGTTTTCGTGTTTTTGTACAGGTAGTATTTAAGCGAGTAATTCGCGTATACTCCGTTATCAGATAAAAATGTACATTTAATAATAAATTTGTTTTTAGAAGCTCGACTATCTTTTCAGTTCTGATTAAAATGATCTGCCTTTCCCGGTATCTTAGTAAAATTATTTATATGTATCCCACATATATAAAAAATTATCACATTTATTAATTTATTTCACACATCATTTATCCTACTAGTATCAGAAGTGAATCCCAAAAATTTAATAAGTTGATTTATATTTCAATAACAGAGAAGGAATCTTAAAATTTTTAAACAAATTTACTTCTTAATATTGTCAAGTTTTAGCGTCTTGGAACGAGTTATCTTGAAACGTAGTTCGTGTTTTTAATTATAGTTTGCCGCGTTGCAGCCTTGCATACATAAGTCAGCCTTGGTAAAGTATTCAGCACAACGAGACGAACGATACGCGTGTCTCCTTACGTGATACAACGTATTCATGAATGTTGCGTACCGTCAGGGCCGCATACTTTTACTCACAATTTGATCCCACTAACAAGTGGAGATTTAATTATTCAATAACAGTCCAACTAATTTTTCTATTAGAGCAAACAGAACGTAATGTCGTCTTTGCGAATGTCAATACTAGTTTATCATTTATCAGCTCACTCTCTAGCAATTAATTTTTATCGATCTGGCATTAAAAACTTGTGCACTAAACAGCAAAAGGTTGTTGGTAACGAGGGCGATTACAGAATTGATTAAAAGTAATTACTTGTTACTAATTTATTTGTTTGAATTTAATGTAAAAGAAACGACATTACTTTCTGGTCCCCTTAATACGTACTTTTAACAACTAGTGAGAGCAGAATGTGATTTTTCCAGTCAGGTAGAAGGTACAATGAACAGTTCCCAACATTTTCCAAAATTTGTAATATATTTATGGATCATGTAATCGTAACTCATTGGACATGGAATGTTTGATTGAGCCATTAGAGTAACTAATCCTATCAACGACCGAGCGATGTCAATGTCCGATTAATTCTCTGTCACTGTCGCTCTGCTTCGCAAATTTTTGTACAATAAATTTCGCTCGTGACGATAACACACCTAACTGGACGGTATAAAACTATGCTAATTTTGACGATACAAGCGCGTGAGCATGCGCGTGTCGCTGGTCACGAAGGATGATTCCCGATCAAATGAATTTATGTACAAAAGCGTTACCGTTTGATTCTTCTTAATTATGTACGATGTTGCGCAACGTTATAAATGCTAAGTACCTAAATTTATGACTAAAATATGATACATATACGATCTAGCGGAAGAACCTTCTCCTGGACTAAGACGCTAAAAACGAGCTCAACGATTGCGATATTTCAGCGTATGAAACACGATCGACAGCGTGTCAAGAAAATTTGCGATCGATTATAATCGTCAATGCTCTTCAAAATCCCTGGTACAGGCGTCCCGTCTCATTGAGAGAAGGAGAAGACAACTATATTGATGCTTGAACATTAGTACAAAAATACTCTGTAAGGCAGGAATTGTTTAACCTTTCTGTGTACGTAATATATTAGTAGTAACTATTAGGGACACATCAAGTCACGAAGATCGATTCTCAACATCGTTCGAAGCGCAAGTTGAACAATTGAATTAGTAAACGATACGAGCATCCATTTTCATTATAAATTCCATTTACATCCTGTCCTGCTAAAATTCTTTTCCATTTTCGTTGCACATCCATCATTTACCGTGTCACCCTATCAATCATAGCAGCTTACTCGTGTTGCGCGTTTTCGAGTCGAGGGTCGACTCGTATCGTACGTTATTTCGTTATTGATCGACAGTTTGTTTTCGAACAGTGTGAGCGGCGATTCCGACGAATCCGAATGTACTCGTTGCAAGTGATTGCATTGTTAAAACAGAGCTTGAAACGCGAATATCAGGACATTAAAACGGAAGTAATTGTTCGTTCTATCATTTCGTTAAGTAGCTAATCCGGGGTGTATTATTTTCCAGAATAATGGGAACCGATGTTCGACGGTGGCCCTCTGTGATGATGGTGGTGCTTCTGGCCGGGTCCAGAGTATCTGCTTCCTGGTCTGGAGTGAACTATGGCGTAGTGATCGCTGTTCGTCGATATCGACCTCGTGGAGTTCATCGTCGATCCTCCGGAAGCGTATCCTTGCTTCCCGTTTAAGGAGTACCTGGTTACAGACAGCGAAACGGTCAGGATCTAATTAAAATTTTCAAATCTCATCTGAATCTTTCTTTTAAGCCTTCTATTTCATGATATTAGTAATAATTATAGCCACGCGCAGTTGCTAAAATCACCCTGTATAGAGAAATGTATTTCGTCTCCCTTTTATTGTATTTTATTATTCTCTTAATCCTTTCAAGTCTAATGGGCGGCACTGAGGCCTTTGTTGAGTGAATTGCACTTAATGTTCGAAGAAAGAAATTATTTCTTGATTAGTTATGAGCCTGTGAATTAATTAATACTGTATCCGAGCAGTAAGTGGCTGAGCCAGCTAGCCTATTAGATATCCCCACAAGAAAGCATCGTGCCGCTAATCCCGTAAAATGGCCTTACTGAACTTTACTGCGATCGTCTTTATTGGGTTTCTGATCGGGCGCATTATGCAGCAGAGGGTTAACTCTAGCAGCTAAAGGTTAAATAACCTCTATCTTAAATTAGATAAGCATCTAAGTAGCACTAAAGTAGCATTTACTATTTTTTTGTTCTGTATGAAAAATATTTTATGTACTACTGATGTGTGTCAGTCGATTCCCCGTTCATAAAACAGTCCCCAATTATCAGAGTCGGTTTTATGCATCAGATACGTGAAAGAAGAACTGAGAACAAGAAACCATGTCCTCAAATCCCAGAACATGACTCGTATTAAAAAGATCTTGATAAAATGTGAATATTAATTCAATACGCATAAAGAGAGAAAGCAGAACCGATACTATTATGACAACTGCATTCGTTTTACAAATAACCTCATCAGAGATGCAAGTCTCATGCTGGGAGTAAAACGTGGTAATCTTTTCAGTAATCCATGTAATACTGATTGACAGCCTAATTAATCCTCTGCATAATGTGCTCGACTGAAGATGCAATAAAAACAGTCTCTGTTACAATAAGATAATGATGTTTGCTTTTGTATGTTTTCTGATGGAATAATGAATAAATGTCGATCCTCCAGGGATAGCTCAATAAATTATTCCACTATTTGTTTCGTTTGTGCATCAACGTACTCGGTATCATTCGTTCAAACTTTGTCCAGTTAATTATGAAACTTCTACAGGAATCGTAAATAATCTAATAGCTTTGCAAGCTTAGTCATTTAGAAATTATAGAATAAATAAAAATCCAAGAAACAGTTTCTTTTTCAAAAGATAAAGTAAAATTCGTGCAACAAGGGGGCAATATTTATTCCTTGTCTATCTGACAATGATTTGCATTTATCACTCGAAAATTTCTTTTACGTACACATTTTTAAACATTTCAACCGCAGGTGCAGCAGAAGTAAAACGAAACCCAGAAAGAATGAAAATCAAACCTCGAGCCATATTGAGAACCATGCCAGCTACGATACGGATCGTAATCTTCGATGATCGATGGTTCCTTCTCGATGATATCGGTCCTGGTGCAACTGCAGGTCATCGCGGAGCAGAGGAATATGTTGATAATGAGCATGATGAGGAACAGAATACCAAGAGCCACGGCCAGCCACAGCAGCCATAATGGGTGAATGGTGCCGTCCTCGTACAAATTTTGCGCGGCTATTAAACAAGAAGCATCGATATTGAGACCTATTAATCGTCCTGGTCGAAGATTGAGGCACGTCGAGGAACGAGCTAATTAATGGGGTTGCGTTTACATGGAAGGCTCGAAATAAAACGTACAAATGCATAAAATAATATATGTGATAGCAAAAATATATATATCGTATAACAAAATCATGCAAAATATGTGGCAAAATCCTGTAAAACAAATGACACCTTTCAAACTATACTAGAACTATCGTGGCAGTCAATAGAACGAACACATTTCAAAATTCTTTTAAAAATCACCCAATTATTAATACAGTGCTGTTGCCACGATATTTGACGATATTTGATAATGATGATCAAAACACAGAATGAATTATACCCATAAAATTATACGGCTCTACCTCCAATAAATTCAAAGATACAGAAGCATCCATAACAGTTACGCATCCACGATAGTTCCAGCATAAATCGATGAAGCGGAAAAATGCGAGCGCAATTTTCGTTACGGTATCGGTTTATCGTAGGAAGCGGCGTATGAAAAGTACGGATGGAATATTTACATGGCGTTTGACCAGGGTCAAGAACGAACACGCTCGTGCTGGCAAGAAGCACTCCTTCCTCGCCGCTCACGCTTTGGCCATTAATTAAAGACGCTCCCTTTATTTCTTCCTCGTTATCGCCTTCGCAAATAGGGATACCGCAGCTTCCTGGAGGATAGAAGATTAACGTTTCGCGTATTCCACCTGTTATCTGCGTGCCGTAATTTACCGTTCGACACTCGATCGAGCGTGGCGAAACATTAAAATCCATCGTCTTGAAGAAAAAAAAAGAATGAAAAGTCTTCCACAAGCGAACCTCAGGTGACGCGGGCTCGCTCGAACGTCGAACGTATCTGATATCGGTAGGGGATACTTCCGAAGGGGAATATGTTAATTCCTAGGTCGAGTTGAACGGCACACTGTGACCCAGATGTCGGCACGCAGCTGTAATCGGGAATCACTCGGCGAATCAGTTTACATACCTCTGCACACAGCGATGTCGCATTGAAAATGCACTTGCGGGCTGTCAGGAAACCGGAACATCGAGAACAATGTCGCATCCGCCAGTCCCGTGTTCCGATCGTACATGAATTTCGTCACGACCCAAGCCTTTACGGGACACCTTTGTCATGGAACAGGAATGTTACGCAATTGGTTATGATCGTGGATACGAATCGATTCGGTGTCGTGGAAGTTGTGATGGAAAATACCAGTGAGTGCTGATTTTATTGGTCATCGACCAATATAGAGTGAAGGAGAGAAGAGAATGAACTCGTACTCTCTGTGTTTATCAAAGAAGTTTGTTTAAATGAAATGGCAGGTTTGATGTCTCTAAATAAACTTTTCATTATAGACACATATAAAATTTATTTGTGTACATATTTATTATAGAAAATTTATTTGATAACATCAAACCAAATTTAATCAAATTTCCTCAATAGACATAGAGGGTCCGAATATTTATAGGATTGACCGAGGTCCAGTATAAATTAAAATAGTCTTTGTTGCAAACTGAGTAGTATGTAGAGTTTGAGTCTCATCTAGCTGAATTTCAGATAATAGTGGCATTGCATTTGAAAGGACGCCGATTAAAATGAGACGAACGTTAAACGTACCCTTTGTCGTCGATCAGCTGGACGCTGCTGTTTCGTTTGTTGAAAGCGAAGCACGATTTCACTTTAATTCCGTACATTCCTGCAAAGGAAAAGATTGATGAAAGTGCATCACCGGCATGCCCGGACGTTCACGGGCGAACGCGTTTACGCGCTTGCTCGTTAATTCCAATTAAACGTAAGGGGTGAAAATGGAGTGAGAGATGCGGTACGAACCATCTGGTCGCGAGATCTCCGCACGCAAAGTATAGTTGTGACCATAAATAGCCTCTTGCACTTTGTGGCCTCCGTCGAAAAGGCGCAACGATACTAACGAAGTTTCATTCCTGCGCAGAAAATTATCGCACCGTGCGAAATTATACCCTCGCTTGCCAGGCCGTAGCGCCCGTGATTTTAAGAGATACGAGCTAATATTAATAAACGTTATATGTACTTCGCATTTTTGAATCCGGCTTTTCCGCACGTAATAACGTAAAATTTATCGTCAGCTAGCTCCAGGGTCTTGTGTATCCGCACCACGATGGAGATGGAACGTTCCTCGTTGTCCTGCAAAAATTACAACGGGATTAAGGGGAATTTGTTGCCAACGCGTGTCTTCGTATGTATGTGTGATTGAACTCGAATGGCTAATAATCCGAAATGCAAATTTCAACGTTGCGGGTGGTGAACGAAACGCAAAAATAATTTATTTCAATTCTCTTATCAAGATCCACGTCCTTTTAGATAACTATATATATACCACTGCTAAACTAGCTGAATATTAGTATCATAAAATATAATTTTCATTGTACATGTACATCTAGCTTAAATTTCCTGCCTTTATTATGTCACAATCTTAACAGCCACTCAACATTCTTGAACATTTCTATTACAAGTTTATTGTTCTCTAAACATGATTAAGTATTGGTCTTCACCTTTCGAATGCCTTGCAGCCCCTCGACAAAATTAAAAGATCTGTGACTTGGACAGTTGTGTAATGTTTCACCTAAACGTGTAGTAAGTGCGCGGAGTAAGTTACAAACATGCTGACGTTTGAATATTTATCGTGAACGTAGATCATGCACTTACGTTATTTACCAAGACGCCGCAGTAATCCGGAGATCCTTTGGCCGCCAGGAGATTAATGGCGAGAGTCGCGTGTGTGGAGCCATTTCCGGGCGCCATGCACTGCGGCGTCCGAAAATCTCTGGCGTGTATAGCTCCTACAAAACTCTGATTTAGATTCACCCGTATCGTCATGTGGCCGCCTTTGCATGTCGCTGTGACCGTCGGCTGGAACTCCGTGTCCAATAATTGCCCGCTGACCTGTGATCGAACAAGAACGAGATTGAATGCCACGGAATTCAACGATAACCACGTTTCGAGGAGATGTCGTCATTCAAAGGATGCTGGGAGCATCATTTCGTAATGACATCGGATGTGTGGCGAATAACGATTAAACAGATATATTCGATGCTGAACTTAATGAAAAATTTGAGTTATTCAACGTTAAACAGGCGCAATTATTACTTTCTGAAGCAAATTGTGTTTGATAAAATAGGTAGAACATGTTTCATACAGTAAACACTTTTCCTTCATGTTTGTTTCATTTTATGTGACTTATTGCAATTGTTGTAAATTAACCCTCTATGGACTCGTGTATCTTCAGGTCACATGCTAATATATCGACATTGTACCAAATATTTTTAAATGTTTCACAAGATGAAGTATACGTCTTAATTGTATACTGATAACCAATAACAATATTAATGGAAAAACCTAAAATATTAAACTAAATGCCTTACAAATCGTTTGCAGAAGAAAACAATTTGGTCCAAAGAGGCTTAAATTGATTGAAGCCAATATTTTTACAACAACTCATGAGACTGTGCCTATATACACGCTAAATTGGAATGAAAGTCCATATATGGAAGTTCACTTACAAAAATATTATACTAGATAAAATTGAATGTTGTCCAGTACAGTCTAACAATAAACAAAAATTTTATTCCATTAAAAATCTGGCCACTTTGAACTATCCAATAGACGTCGAGAGTGTTTCTTGATAAAATCAATATTTATGAAGCCCCCGAAGAGGTTGCAGATACAAGCCCCACTCTGCGCATTTCTCTTTATATAAGCGCACTTTCCATACGTTACGAACCCAATATAGCTAAGTGAAATTTGATAAAAAACCGAGAACAGGAAATATCCCTACCGCGAGGCAATCAATATGAAGATGATACATTAATTTCTTGCGCTCTATATTTTTTCCATAACGACTTCCAGCGGGTGCACGTTCGATGCATCATCGAGGAGATCATGGGAATCTCGATCGAAGGAGAAGAATGTATCGCGTGGCAATTAATATTAAACATACTCGGGCTAACTAGTCTGCCAGGTTTAATTGTACACGGTTAATTGCAGCGTTCCCGAAAAAAACGCGCATTCCAAGCGCCTTCATCCTTCGATCAACTACAAGTTATTCAATTAATTACTTGCAACCGGTACCCACTGCGAGACTCTAAGTTTCGATGTATTTTTAAAAAATTTCAATTTCAGAAGGAAGATCACGTTTGCTATAGGAGCAAATTAATTTCCAGGTATTGTAGACCCAGACGGTCGTCGACCGAGGTAAAAATTCTCAAAAGTTTCCTTGTTCTCGGTGGTCAGGGTAGTCGTAAACCCTAACCATATAGACACGAGACCCTAGGGCAGGGTTCTCAAGCGAAGATCGCGATAGATAACCGCAAAAATTCCACTTTTCGCGTCAGCGTGCGTGCCTATCGGCGATCCAGGGTGTCGAGGACCCCGGGGGAACGAAAGCTGGCGATATTTCCTCGGTCCAATCGGCAACTTAATGCCCAAGTAAACTTGGGACCGGTCTGGGCGGTAGCTATCGACCCACGCTAACTTTCAATTTCATGTGGCTGGACCACTTCGCGGCGCGGATAAGGTATATACGTGTGCACGAGGAATGTCCAGCGGAGCCCCGACGGATACGCCAACAATAAAATCGGCCCTGGCTCTCGCGGAGATGCTGCGACGAGCAATGGCCACTCTCGAGACAAAGGTCTGGACGTAGGCGTTCGCAAGGCCACCAGTCCTAAATGCTTCGGTGGCCTCTCCGCGAAGAGAACGATCGTGTTGGGTTACAGAAAAGGATTCCTTCTCTCGTGGATGGCTAATCGATTATGAGAACACGACATGGTAACGTATACGCGCGTCCTTGCGTTTTGCCAGCTGCTCCTTTTTTGGTCTCAATGCTCTCCGTGCAGTCCCTATGCCTTGTCCCGTCTATTCTGCTATCCGCGGGACACGCTGACTTTCTTTGTCACCGTGACATGGCGGACGACGATATGTACTTAGCGATTCTTTGGAATTGCTTCGTACCGTTTGTCGGAAGACCTTCGCTGATGTAGATCGTTAAACTATAATGCCTTGGTATATCAAGCGTGAAAGGCTGTTTTAATAAACATAATCGTTTGAATGTTTTGAGTTGCTCTTTTTAACAAAACTCTGCATCTGGAGTAGATCATTGATTTTCGTCTAGTTTCAACTGGAGGAGTTCAAACACTTTTCTACTTTAAAGATTATCGTATCATTATTGCGTGTATTTATTATTGTATTACTATTTGTGTTAAAATAATTTAAAAGTATGTTCTAGTTTACGTGATCACTTATGACTGTTATCTTACTAGCAGTCTGTCGTGAATTTGTATTAATTTCACAATCGGCTTCGAAATAAATCCCAGTAATTACGACGCAGTGATCGCTATTTATTCATTTACGACTCGTGACTGCGTCAATTGGAATTTCTCACAGCATCGTTGAGAGCGCGGGCTCATGACTGGTGGTTTTGCGTAATC
The DNA here is from genome assembly GCF_026225885.1 of Hylaeus anthracinus. Lineage (NCBI taxonomy): Eukaryota > Metazoa > Arthropoda > Insecta > Hymenoptera > Colletidae > Hylaeus > Hylaeus anthracinus. The sequence goes on along the minus strand of NW_026534341.1, from coordinate 10,187,703 downwards.
AATGCTCTCGGTTTCGATTAACAAATAGTTAAATGAAACATGAAGAAACCAATCAGAGGCCTTCCGTTTCTATGCAAGAAGGTCCCGGAATCCGAACGAATCGCAAGAAACGCAATAATCGTATCCATAACCGCGGTCTCTAATTTCCGACTGGAACGAGAGTCACGGCAAGGATGTATAATTAGTATGATTCACAATCGCTGAGCTGCTCGGGCACGCAACATTTGATACTTCACGAAATCTGTTACTCCTTGCCATTGATGGGAAATTGTTTGACGTTCGCGTGCTGGTAATCAGGGATAGTCAAGATTCCTATCGAATAACATGCCATGAATGGAATAGCAACTTTATAAACAGGTTTTTTAATCTGAACAATAATTGTTTAGTATATCCACTTAAATTTACATTTTCATATGATACAGAATCTATAACTTTCAGAATATATCATTTTTCTATAAAAGACGAAGTACATACGTCCTTTCAAATGATTTTCAAAGCAGCTTACAAGAAAATCTGAATCTACGGAATAATCTGCATCCTGGTCTATGCAAATGAGACTTAAATGAAGCGCGGTTCCGGTGCGGTCTTTCGTTAACGTAGACTTTCTTCGACGAGACGTAAAAGGAGGCTCTGGAACACACCCTCCCGACATTAACGGCGTGACGTAATGATCATTCTCGTCCAGGCATGTAGGAACATAGACGACAGTGGAAATAAGGCGCACGGTGACATCACGGAACCGGCGCTTATATAAACGAAAGTTAGCGTGGACCATGGTTGTATAACTCGAAGCCTCGACGACGAATTTCGCGTGGGATCGATACTAGAGATAGGATTATTCACGTTATTCAATATTCAAGTATATAGTAGATATCTATGCTATAAATCACACTTTGAAGATTTAGATACTCAAACATCTATCAGGATACTATCAGGATACCACAAGTACCTAGATATTACGATCAGGATATCATCACTTCTATGCGGTCTCAGGCTACTTACACGCTCTGAGAATAGAAACACATACCGGGCTACTCACACATCTCTAACAAAATTCGCTAAACATTGAAACTAGCTGTCAGATATTCAAACCCCAGAAAATTCAACGAGTTCTCTTAGATGACTTTGAAGGCAACCCTGGAGTGGATCGCTCGCGATGTAACCGACTAACGAGTGACTTTGCTCGTCGACGGAGAAAGCAACAATTAGCGGTCGCGGACGCACGCCCGGTCACGGAATAGAATAATTCATGTACAAGGGACCGTGGCGGACAAGTGGCCACTTAGTAATTCGCTACGATAGAATGTACATTATCGGCAATCGGCGGGGCGGGCGATAAATCACGATTTTTCGCGACGAAACCGTCCGCGAGAGTGAGCGTGTACGTGCACGGCGAGTGCACGCGCGAGCGCGCGAATTTTACGCGTGGATAGCGGCAATGTATCAAGATTTAATCCGACCGTCTCGTGGCCGCAATGTTTCAACACATTCCGATAGTACACACCCATCGGGAGAGTATACGAACCGCAGGAACGAGGGCGGAACAGTATCGACTGTGAAGCGGCTCACATTTTTGGGGACTCGATGAAATATAAATGTATAATAAATATACTCGATTTTCATATAGTTTATATATGAAATATATAAACCTATCGTGACGCTCGACGTATTCCAATACTACGTGTCTGTTTTATCGGATGCATTCGAATGATACCCCACGATGCATGCGGAAATTTCAAGGGTTGGAAAAAATTCGTATTTTTATGTATTTATCAATGAGTTTTTTTTTTATGCTAACCCTACCGACGTCCATTTGTTATTATTTCTATCGTGATGGGACTAGTCTACGTTTGATAAATGTAAAAGGAAAAAATATTTTTTAAAGTAAAATGGTAGTCAGATTCTTATGTTTAGTTGTGCCACTGGTTCACTATTTTTTTTACTAAAACTGTGTCCAATTGTAAAATTTTATTTTTAATGCATCCGAAAAGGACCACGTTATGGTTTACATTATAAAGTAACGATCAAGGCGCAGAAGAAGGATTCTCAAGGGATACACAAAGACAGTACGATGAAAACCTGCGATGTGCCACATAGATAAATGATTCAGTAAAAGTAGTCGTGTATTACGACGTCTTCCTTAATCAGAGATTCCTTAGCCGTTTCATGCAGTAAATCTCGAGTTGCGTAGGAGAAACGCTATCTCCACTCGAGCACATTATGCCGTGTACGACTTGAAACATAATAGAACTGAATGCGAGGGCCGTCTGCGAAGTTCCACGATGGATCTTTTTGAAACGTACACTTTCACGTCTCAATTTTTCTTTCGAACCGTGCGCAAATTTCAGAGCGGCCGCCAGAACCGGTGCAGTCTGCTTTCACTTGCACGCTTTCGGGTTTCGAGAGGTAACTGGCATAAAAGTGGGAGGAGACGATGAACCATCCGATCAGATAACGCTAATCTAATTTATAATTACTTCTGACGCAAGCTGATCGGATAGAGCGTCGTCGAATTATTAGATAGATGTACCTTTCACCCTGCCCCTCCCTCTCTGTCAACGTTAATAACAATTATCCGAACGTTCTCAGTGAAACACTGTGGATGAAATTGGAAGATAGGTTTCTTCAATGAAATTTCCCCTCGATACAATCTTCTGAAAGTCAGCTGTTTGTTTGACTCGGTGGAAATCTAATTGGTTTGTATTTCTACTGTAATAAATGAAATATATTCTTAAAATGTAAGAATTTTTCATATATGAAAATTGACTAAATTTGTCCTGCTCTTTCTATATTCAGTACCAATAATAAAACAATTTTCTTATATTGCACAAAACGTAAAAAAAAAAATCACAGTAAAACATATGCTAGAAGAATGTCTAATGCATAATATGTAGTATACGAGAAATACGAAACCAATCAACAAGCTGATGCGACAGTGAATAAATATATTTATATATAATTTTCCCCAACCACCCACCAAAAATAACCACCAATCAAAACCAATAAACAATTCTCTGCCTGCACATCCCTGGTGTAGAAATTCTCACCTTCCACGAAGCCCCCGAAAATGTTTGGAACGCGCCTCTTCAGGCCTACCAATCACGTAAACGGAAGCGACTGGTCACGCGAGTTGGACCTGCACGAAATTCTGCGCGGTCCCTTTCGCGTATAAGTAATTGAACAATAATTGCACAGGCCAGACAGCCGGTGTCCAGCCCTCGTCATATAATGTTAAATTGGCCAGCGACAGGAAAAAGCGAAAGTGTCTTCTCCAGCGTGCGACGAGCGCGTACGGTGGCTGCTTCCTCAACGACGAGGAACAAATTGAAGTCCAGCCGCGGCGCTCGACTCGGAAATTTCTCCAAGGACCTTCTTTCCTGGAAAAAGCACGAACATTAGCTCGCACGCCGTTCAACGTAAACGTTCCCCTGGCTTCCGTGTAAACAGCCATTTTTTTTTTTTTTTTTAGCAACGTTGTTGGCCCGTTAAATTTCGTACCGTAAAATCAACGAAGCGATCGAACCGCAAATTGCGCCAGGGTCTGTGCGCTACAACCTCTTTCGGCGAAAATGCCTCTGGCTTCGGTATTTGTTGGCGAGCAAAAAAAAAAGAAGAAGAATCGGAGAAAAAAGAACAGAAGTAAACCGACGACGACGGGAGAAGTTAGACGAAAGAGCCCGAAGAAGGCAGGGTCAATAACATAGGTTTTGGTTCCTCCCTTTCGTTCTTTTTCCTTGCAAGATAATTCAAGAGCCGGTTCGAGCCCTCTGGCCAAAGAATGCACTTTCGGTTGGCTGTATTGTGTCCGTGCGAGGACTTCGCATTGACAAATGCCCGAGCAGGGCCGAACGGAGTCTGCTAAACCTACTTAGCATTGAACAGTGATGCCTAAAGCCAGGGGCGTAACACGGATAATAAAACAGAGCGTTTTCATTCGTAGAAACAATTGGTTTCGCGGCTCTGAATTATAATACCCCTATCAGACGCTTAACGAGTCACCTCGTGCCCACCCTTTGCTGTAGACTGACCTCTACAGTCCACGAGAGGAACTTGTGGAACTCCATGTAGATCCACTTATCATTGTGGAATCCCATAGGCACTATACTGAAATGATAACATGACGAGACACGATAGATATAAATCTAAGTATGAGGAACGAATATAAATCTGGTACTTGACTTGTTAAGTTGCAAAACGAATCCAAAAGAAAATGGCGAAATGGAGTCGCCATATAGGACTACCGATCCCTGAGAGAGGATATAGGTGACGTCAGGCTCGCAGGACACGGTACAAGCAAAAATGGTATCGCTACATAGCCTTGCAATCCATGATACTCGTTACGCGCATCCTCCAGCCTCGATCTATATGGCCACAGAGTCATGAAACTCAATACAGACAACCTCCGACTGCGTATATAGACCCATGAAACAGGATACGGATGACACGAAGCTCGTAGGACGCAGTGCGAAGCAAAGATAGGTTCGCTAAATAGGACCACGGATCTATAAAACTCGTCCGTAAAAATATGCCAGGATACAGCTGGCTCCGGTTGATAAAGATTCGATAAAGATAACCTCTAACTCGATCGATGAGGACACGGATTTATGAAACTAGATCAGACGACGCGGTGGACATGTAAATCTTGAGTGTATAAACTTGTGGAAGACATTTGAAGTAACCTAACGTGATATAGACATCCTCTAACACGATAGATGCTGAACCGCGAGTATTTAAAATCCAATAATGGATACGATCGGGTTATATTTGAATCGTGGAGTCGACAAAGCCAGTGATAGAGGCTTGGATCGGTACGAGTCGCTATTTACATCCTCCTAGATGATATATGAAGCAATCCATTTATAAAATTAGATATAGACAATCTCGAGATCGGTACATTGAGGTGGAGACTGGTGGATAGTAGGGTTGATGACTTCTGGTATGCAAGGGATGATGTAGGCACTCTTCAATTTAATATATATTCAGTCTCATAAATATTCGTACCCTCTATGTCTATTGAAGAAATTTGTTGAAATTAAATGATAGGTCTGGTGTTTTCAAGTGTCTGTTAACGAATGAAAAATTCATTTGTTAATACCAAAACTATTATTTAATTTAGTCAAACCTCTTTTATAGACATAGATGATACGGATATTTTTGGGATGTAAGTACCACCATCACTTCATATTCTGAGAGTGAAGCAGCTTCCTCTACAACTTCCATCCAGAGCCACCACCTCCAGTTCCCCAGCGTATAGAGTCCAAGATCCCCGGACTATCTGTAACTTGCGAAGTCCTTGACAACCTTGAGGCTTCACTACACCTGAAACGGATGTCGTAGGATCCCAGGATCGGCCAAGTCGGGTCTGGCATGTTCGTGGTTTCATGTACAGTGCTGGGTAACGTCTGTATCCAGTTCCCCTGGGTTGTGGTCCCGTGTATCGTGCCAGGGGTTGTCTGTACCATGTCTCCAGGTGTCCAGGATGGCCGTATCGGGTTTCACGGCTGCACAGTCCGACATTTTGCATCTGGGTTTATCCGTATAGCCTCGCACGTGTCCGATATCGAGTTTCACGGTTCTACGTTCCTATGTCTGTTGTCTGACGAGTCTCTAGGGTCGTCTATATTCTACTCCAGGGTTCCTCGCAGAACGTATCGAGTCAATCGTTGTCTGAGTAGTGCCCTACGAATCTGTAATCTTGCTTGTGTAGAGTATAGCTATCTATGACGTGTCATCTGTATACAAGATTGTCAGTATTGGACTCCGTGTATCCGTGGCTCTGTGTACCAAGCCAGTGTCCCTGTATCGTGTCGCACGTGTCCAGGTACTGGTTGCTCTGTGTTCGACAAGTCTGGGGACTCAAGTATCGATTCCCATGATCGCCGTGTCGTCTGTATCGTAACGTACGTGTTCGGTGTCGTCTGTATCGCGATGCATGTGTCCAGTGTCGTCTTGATAGAGGTGCGCGATGCAGTACGCTTTGTGTCCAGCTGCGCGTCCTCTTCTGTATTTACTGCGGTCGTCGACTTACGTGGCGCGAATTTAGAAATTCACGGGGCGTAGTATTCATTCAGTGATGGCTTTCTGTGCACAAGAAATTTTTTGAGTCGGTTTATTCTTGACGTGTTGGGAAATACGGTGCATTTAGATGTTGAAGAGATTGGTGGGAAGACGATGAGGAGGATTGAATCCATGATTTGGGGAGTTGGAATGATATGATTACCATCGAGGATTGTGTTTTAAAACTTGCTTTGGTGAGACTATGAACTTGAAAGGTGTCACTTTCCTACTTTTCTTCATATGTTCTTGACAATCGAAATTACATACAAATGTTAATGGATTGTGATTGTAAAGAGGAAATAAAAATTGTTTGTCGAGTTTGGGATTTATTAATATTTTCGAGTGCGGACTCGGTTGGTTAGATGGGCGTTGCGTAAAAGGAGAAATACTTTCTGAAGAACACAATGGAACGTTGGACACGAAAGAAGATCTAAAGCACGTAAACAATTACTACAAGCTGTTTCGCGAAACTCGCTTCGTCGGAAAGGCCAGTGGCAATGTAAATACCTATAGTATAGCGCAGCTCGCGAGTGTGACACAGCAGCATTGTTCTACGGAGACGTGACTTCCTCGTATTTTTCAATTACTCTGCTGCACCATGTGTTGTTCCACGCGTTTAGTATTTTTCCAAGCCTTCGCTATAAATTCTCTGCGCGAAGACCTCCATCGGTACAGTAGGACGGAGGCTATAATCAATGTACTTTTGTTCTGTTGAACAAGCTAGCAGTTTCGCTGTTCTTTCGCGATGAAAAAGGGGAAATTGGCGAAGCTTCAAATACTTTACGATTACAGCACCTCCTAAAGTGAATTACTGACGACGAGGAATTTCGTCGTTTAAAAACATTTTTAAATCGGTTCTTATATTACTTAACATTGTATGCTCTTTAATCCTGTTACTCATTATTTCATGCATCTACTTTATTGAAAAAAATAAAGCTCGTCCTGAGGCCGAAATGAGTCTGGATAACTTTACACTAGCTACCCTTCCACTTGTCATTATAGAACCTGCCCTCAACGAAAAGACAGCGAATGGTATTTATTAACTTCTCGTATCTAAACTGATCTGCTCGTAATTGCACACGCTACTTTATCTCTCGCAATTCATTAAAAATGAGACTCGTATCCGAGCGAAAAGATCTCATCGCGTCTTAAGAAATTTATCAGTCGACGCATTGAGCAAACAAAGCGAAAGGGACGATGATTTTCATAACGAGTTTGTTTCTCGCCTGTCGCATAAATTGCAGACCAATAGAAACACGCGCTTCCCGGCGAATACGTTTCGCCCGTACGATCGCACACCGTATAGTATACCCTTGATAACCGTGGGCGTAGGTTCGCGTACGCCATTGGGCGGCGAGCACTTCTGCGTGCACGTTATTGAATAGCGAAAGTGAATTGCGTTAAATTATTACGATTATACGAAACGCGCGTGGCGCGAAAATACCGATACTCATTACCTTCACCACCTGCGTGGAAATAGATGAGCGATAAGTTTCAATAATGCCATACTGTTTGAACAGATGGATATTATGGTTTGCCATGCAAGATCTCCTACGGTGTTACTATCTCCGCGGAATTATCGCGATTCTATCGGCTGGGTTCGAACACTCGCGAAAAAGACAAAGGGATAGGAGTTGCTTGCTGCGATGTGGCATTTTAATAAAAATTGGGAATTCTTTATAATGCAAACGCTTTCGACCAAATTGTCGAAATTATTTCATATTGTATCAAATTTGAAATATGAAAAACATGGTATAGTTTGATCTGGAAGGACTGTTCGCATAGTTAATTGCGCAAAAATTGATAATACTGTTTAATAAATCCTGTTATCAGAAATCAGTAAATTACATACTAAATGGTATAGCGTCAGAACTTGTTGCTTCTCTTCCTGGTTTTTTTTTAGGCTTCCTTGCAGCCTGTTATGCATGGTATTAATTAATTCCTGAAACTGTTGCAAATTCGCACATTTATATTCGCACGATGTGCTTATTAATTACTTGTTGTATCGACAGTGGTTCATTACTAGAGTTATTCTTCTGTCAAACCACGAAAAAGAAAGTGTGGTTTACTCTTCACCGCCATCGCTTTCTTGGAATTTATGTAATTAAATCGTAATAATTAACAGGTCTTTTTTTTTGTGCATCCAGCTGAAGCTCGTTTGTCGCAATCCGAATATGAGGAAAGTGCATTTCTATCCATCCAATGGAAAATAGACAACTTTCTAATCGCTTCTTCAATAAAAAACGCAATTTAAGTTTCAAAAATGAAAATCCTTTTCGTAATATCTTATTTGAATAAAATATAGTCAACTTTGCTATCAAACTATCGAATGTTCAATTAATATATTCATCATTTAATCTAGGTTTCCATTGAAACCCAGGAGCGGATACACTAATTACTCGTCAGGGTTAGTTAAATTACTCTAATGAAATAACATGATTGCAAATAATATACAACATCCATTCACCGTTGCTCACTACTCCTAGAACTGATAGAAGACTCCAAAGCGCAATAATAGAGCCGCAATTAGTACGTATCTCCATCAGTTCAAGTTCCTCTATCGGTACGAGAAAATAGAGAACGCAAGCCCTATCATCGTTAATCTTTCGTCAATTAAATCATTAGAACATTGTACAATCGATACAATTACCAGATCCATCTTCTGACGATTCGAGCTCCCTGAGAACAATTACATAGCGTCGAACTTAAATGCGAAATGTGAATTTCTGTGCTTAAAAATATAGTAGATAAGATCTTGGCTTAATAATCGGGCGACGAGTGTTTCTGGTTTTAACAGAGGGAGGGAACGGAGAGACATCAGAAAGTGCTCCTCGTGTGGAACGTCGGCTGCGGCCAGACGAGAAAAGTGCGGCGAAAAGTGAAAGTGCGAAATTAAAAAGCAAAAAGGCGAAATTGCATTCGGTTTTATTGCTGGCTGAGGTCAGTGGTCCTCGTGGCGAGATCCTCCACCTTTCTGTGGTCTCAGCGGTGAGCCTTGACTTACACCAGTGTTTCCCAACTTTTTTACGTTGCCCAATGGGCTACTGGCCTGACATGTCATGGCCTAGTTGGACTATAGTTGAGCAATTCCTTGAAACCAAAGAAGCGTCAACGACTGCTGCAACTCGGTTGTATTTAAGGGTAATTGTTCCAGCAACGTTTCCAGTTGGACAATTTCTATGTAGAAATAAAATATCACTAGTTACCATACGACATATTCAATTATAGGTAAAATATACTCTCCGCGTCCGGTGTTGATTTGCACACGATCGAGAAAGTTTAGGTATTTTAAGGGAAAATTACCGACTCGCTCCATGAATATTTATACATTGCTTGTTGAATTCATTGCTGCTAATTTGATTTTCTATGGGATTTATTACACTTGTACATTCATCATTCTCAATTGATGTTCATTTGCAACGATGTATCAGTGAGTATACACGCTCGATGTTATTCACGATGTAAGCCTGCGAGAGGACATAAGTCAACTCGACTGAGAGTTCTTTGCTCAGATGTCACACCTGTCCTGCCACCAATTAAGTCTACATAGTATAAAGCAAAACATTGTAGGCATCTGCCGACCGAAGGAAGACTCGAACCAGTTTAGGCTGCGGCAACGCCGATGACAGATGCCTTCAGAATTTTCTGCGCCAGTTACCCAAACCGAGGTTCTGTTACAGAAAGCGCACGTCCAAGATCTGCCTTGCATCCAAAAACGTAAAAAAAAAGTTCAGCGCGTACGTGTACGTTCTTTGCTACAGTGTCCCCATGAAATATGTCATCAAGATAAATTACCCCACAAATAGCGCGAATCGATCATGTTCGTTTATTTGCTGGAACCAGTTTGATAAATTGCAGTTAAAATAAAATGTTATTCCGACGCGACGCAACGAAAGCAAAAGAAAGGAAATGATAATTATATTTCAAGTTCGTCGATCCTCTTTGAGAATTTCAAATTAATACCGCAAAGTTGCGAGTGAAAGTTTCGATTCTGGCATGACGAACGCTTAAATAGAATCTATAAATGCGTGTTGAAAGGTGTAAAGAAAGAGTGTGTAGACTAGCATGCTGGTGATGGGTAGCTCTTTGTTGTGTCTTGTACGGTTAAATTAACATTCTTTGAAGCGGGTCGGCGGGAAAATCGAAATGTAATTCATTTGCTTTTCTATTTTATTGTTGGAACCAAAATGGTGCTGAATTATGAATTTTACTTATCTTTCTAGGTAAGGAAATCCTTTTAACTAACTAAGTATAAAATAAAATTCTGGTGATAACAGTTCATATACGAGTTGAAACTGGAAGGAAGAACAAAAATCGTATCCATTATTTTAAGAAGTGTACAAACCAGAAGGCAAATGATCCCAGAGTATATCATTAAACTCGCGACATACTTAATGAAGGCAGTGCCTCATAAATTTACTTTCTTAGGACAGGAATAATTGAGATTTTATCGCGCGGACATTTAAAATGAATTAACACGAAATTAGACACGATGTATCATCCAGTATACCTGGTACTGGTGACACCGCTGAACGTCCTTTTTCGAAATCAGCTCAGAGCTTTTTTTTCATTGGCCGAACACGAGTGCAATCGAAGTATGTTAATGTGTTAATACGCTCGCGGCATAGCGCGTAATCGAAAATTAATGTGGCGTCGTCAAACGTTCATCGTGCGTTATATTTTATTTCTACGCGTATCTTGACGATATTATCCATGTATCCAACTCGCCGCTAACCGCTGGTAGCGTTTCTAATTCGTGCGAGTCCGAACCTTTGCAATAACAACTGATGCCACGCGAACGTAACGTTTGACACCTGGAAGTACAATAACGGCCCCTGGCCATACGTGGCGAAGCGAGAGCCACGGAAGGACATTTCAATAATTTCGTACGGACGTTCCCATCAGATGGATAATGAGTATGTACGACGACGCAACGAAATCCCGGCCGATGCCATTTTCTTAACTGTGCCGTTTGTCTCCTCTAAAACGGCATCATTACGCTCCCAAGTAGCGACACATGGCGCACGTTTATTGTTCCGGCATCGCGACGATTCCGTACGCATCGCAGGGTTATATTTTACGGTAACCGGGCAACGATTCGATTACTGGAATGCTTGTAAAGGGGGGAAGACAAGAACCGATGCGAACAAGCGAACGCAATTCTACAGACAAAGGTAGGAAAGCAATGTTCGACATGAAATGGAGAACATTTCTCTATTTCCTGACAGCCCTGTGCAAATTTCTGCATTTTACTTCTCCTTGGAGGTTATTGTTGGGTTCTTAATCTTTGTTTCCTTATGTATTGTAGCAGAAGCTTCTTGATTATTCACGAAGAAGGCTCGATATCAGGCTAACGCGTTGTGAATAATTGTATTCAAGGAAGGTCCTAGTAAAATGGATAATTTTCTAAAAAGGTTACCTCTAAAGGTTAATTCCACCTTTTATATTTACATTACTCTACTTAAAACGATACATATCCTTAATTTGTAATTACCTTACAAACCTGCAAAGTTGCACTAAATCGCGAGTATCTAGGGTAACAAGTCTCATTATTTATCAAAGACTCCAATAGATAATGAGTCAATTTTCTGTCAAAGGTATTGTTTGAGCATTGTTGGCCAACGTGAAATGAGCATAATAGGGTACCGTTATGCAAAAGACGTACTTTAAGAGTAGCGGTACACCCATCGATAATTCGTTAGACCTCCACCGACGAACCTGTCGAGAAGTCAGAATGGGACAGTAGCCATTCGAAATTTACGCATTGAAACCTCCACTGCAATGAGACAGCGTCACGCAAGACGTCTGCTGCCAAATTAAAAATTGATTTTACGACTTTCTTACGAAGGTTCCAGGATTGTCCTTTTCCTTGGAATGCCTTCAATCTCCCACAACCAACAGCATTTTCAGATAACTGTGGTCCAATGCTATAAAATTCATAAATCGTTGTGATAGATACAAAAGGATTGGTGAAAAGGGCTTGAGGACATTTATTAACAAAAATATGACTCGTCAGTGTATTTCTGGTGAATATTATAATACCTATGCTAAACAAGCTCCTAATATATTAATGTAGAATATCTTAGTGTAAGGTGTTGCTTTGAGAATAATGAATACATGTGAATTTAATACGTAAATAAATTATGTAAATATATTCCTCCTGCCTTTTTTGAAAAAGCATAATCCCGAAGCCCCTTCAAGGCAACTAGTTATTTCATTCCTCTTTGGTGTAGGGGCAGTTGTTCATATGCTGCCTCATAACTCGGTGTCTCTGAAATTTGCAATAATTGTTTCAAACCATCTTGGTCGTCCATCGGGGCAGAAAGTTTCGAACACTCAGGATGCGTCGATCCATGGCAGAACTCATATAGGTTTGCCCACGGCAGCTGGCAAATCAGCCGTGTCAGTGGAGATCGTGATTTATATCCGCGGTTCTCCCGAAGGCGACGTCGGGACGAAATCGGCGAAGAGGTACGTTCTTCACGCTTCGTGTGCAGTACCTGGGCCCCCTTTGTGTTCCAGCGTGTACGTTGGTCTGCACGCAGCGCACACCTCGATTCGTACGAAATGGCATTGTCGTAAAGATGTAAGCGTCCGTGAATCCTATCTGGAAGTCGAGGCGCTGGTAGAACCGCAGAGGAAGAGGTTCGAGCAACGGCGACTGCGTTGTTCATGCCAGGAAGGAAGAAGAAGCGTTCTCCAACGGGAACACGATAACTCGATGACAGTTGAGATATCGATGGAGGGCACCAGCCGGAAGACTTTTCAAAAATCAAAATTTCATTCCTCTTTTTTCTTCTATTTGAATACATTCTTATCCAGAAACGTGTTGCACAACCCTCTGTACCAATATTTTTTAGTAAAGTATACCTCGCGAAGAAAACAATGCATTTCAACAACTGTTTCCCATCATAATGTTCGACTGGTTTCAGAAGACAATCGTGGAATTCTCAGGGCTGACGATATATTTAAAATTAACGAGGAATGGATAATAGATGGGAATCGTACCCAATAAATCAAGATACGATCTCGATCAATTTGAACTATTGCCCCGTATGAATAATGTAGGAAGGATCTGCGTGTAATAATATAATAAGATTCCACGTATAGGAAACGACTTAGCATTCGATCGCGTCTCAGCCGGAGCTTGCTGGATTAGAATTGCAGAAGGGAATATCTGTGAACGTGGGACTAAACACCAACGCTGGGTGGATTTTTATAATTGAAGATAGATTTTATACAAGTATTTTCCATCGCACCATACCAATCATGCCCCCCGTTACACTATCTACATTTAATTATCAGTTTTAAAATGAACACAAAACCCTTTATATTATCTTAAATCTCCTTATCTCCTCCAGTGGTCGACATTTACATGATCTAAGAAGAATGATTTTAATTTGGTATTGTGCAAACTGTAATTAAGTTAACTATTGCAGCTGCAAAGAATTCATCACTTCATGCAACCAAAGTCTTACAATTTTTTAATTACACTTGAAGTTAATTGCAACTGGGATTTGTCTCTTCAATTTCAACTGAAGTTAATCGATTAGTGCTGAACGCGGCGTTGGAAAATCTCATCATTTACAAAAGGACGGATGCACATTACGTTATCACGAGGGATCCATGCGTCGATCTTCCAAATTAGAAAGCGTCGTAGCCAGCGAGTGCAGTCGCTGATACGGGAGCTCATTTCGGTACGCGTATCACGTGGCCGCGGTGCATTTCTCGCGGCGCGTTGATATTGTTCAAATATATTCACTTTCATTGACGTTTAGTAACATCTTGATAACCGGGAAATAATGAAAGCGGGAATAGCGGTGAAATCGTGTATTGTACGTAGTACGGTGCGTAGTATGCACGCTATTGGAGCGCGTCATCATTAGCGCCGTTTCCGCTCGCTCTGATACACAGCCAACACGTAACGCTGAAACGATGCGTGATTCCCAGCAGTCAGATCGTTCGAGAATGTATCATTTAAAATCCGACAAAAATGGTCATAAAATAATAGCTATAATTGGGCATTAAAAATTCAAACTATGAATTTACAAGGGTGTCATTCTTATGAAATACTTGATCATTAGCCATAGTGCTAATTATCTTTAGTACCATTTAAAATTCCACAAGAATGGTCATGAAATAATAGCTATAATTGGGCCTTAAAAATTAAAGCTATGAATTTATAGGGGTGTTCTTCCTGTAAAATACTTCATTATTAGCTACATGTATTTTATTATCTTTCATGACATTTAAATTGTCATTCTAAAAATTCATCTAAAAAATTTTTTTTAAATATGTAGATGGAAAGAAAGTCTGCCAACATTAACGTCATAGTTGCTTTCATGGTCATTCATTATTAATATCCCTGGCCAAAGAAGGTTGTATATGTCACCTATAATGTCACCTAGTCAAGGATAAGAGGAAAGACGAATCGAATCAACCAATAAAAAATTAATAAATAATTCGACCAGTCCTGTCTCCTGACCTTCCCTGACAAACAGGTTTATATACTTCATCTGAATTGATTATTTCGATCAAGTCAACAAAATTTCAGTGCATTCTAATGTAATATAATGATACATCCCATTTGATTCTGTTTTGATGATATAGCCATTTTAGTTCTCCAGCAAAGTGCAGTTGTCCACCTTTATAGAAATTGCTCCAAATGTCTGTGTTTCGAGTAAATGGTAGCCTGCTGGTGTTTACCAGATATGGAATAGACGATTTTCATAATTCTCATCATTGGGGCCGAAGAGAATCTACGCGCTATTCTTCGAACAGGTTACCAACAATTCAGTGTAAATATATGGGCAGGGATAATTGGCTACAATGTAATCGAACCTGTTTTCCTTGATGGGAGAGTGGATTGAAAATGTCGATCGACGAGAGACATCTGCAGAAACCGAGCTAATATGAATCGTTTCCATCGCCTTTGCGTCCCATAATGCACAATGTGGACCACACATGCCATTGTACATTCCCTACGTGAAAATAAAAATATCCAGTAATACTATGTCTAAGGCAAGGTCAGCTGAATAAATCCTGCTGATGACTCCCATTAGACTCGGAACGAAGCACTTCTAATTTCCTTCTCCCTCTTCGACACAAAAAGCGAAAATAGTAATTCGTTAATCGTCGCTACACAGGACAAGAAACAAATGAATCCTGTCGTAATCTTGCTTCTCGACCACTCGTTCAACGATATTCGAACGAGCGTCAACTCCGAGCGCAACTGAGGAATCGCCTCATCCAGTGGCGTCACTAGAGCGATTGGACTGGGTGACATCGTTAGAGGAGTGACACCAGACTGATCACTTATACCTCAGAGAGTAGAAAATTGGAAAAATGTTGTAGATGAGTCTCTCGGGAACTACATTAACTCCACTTTCTGAATAATTCTCAATTCTCAAGGGTAATCCACTTTATGAGTGTACTCTCATCCTCCCAAGATCACTATCTAATTTATTTCGCACATTTTATCAGTTTATCCTCCAAGCGACTGTTCACATTGGACGACACAAGACCTAGCGACGCCACTGCCACATCCTAATTCGATAAGGCACGATGGAATGCATCAGGAAATACTCTCGTCGCGAACCATCCAAGGCGTAGAGTATCTTGTTCTTATCATAATAAACCAATGATTTTATACGACGCGGCGGGACGCGATTCAACTAACGTTGGACTGAAATCGGACAATACCGTGGTGCGTTATGCTTCCGTGTCGCGGTTTGCACGCGGTGCTGTTGACTCTCGCGACGCAAACACAACGTATGACATACCAGACGCAATTGCTTATGGCAGTGTGTAGGGTGGATCGCCGATATTCCACGAGCGTGCAGCCTCGACGGCGAGTTTCGCAATCTCGAGGAAAAGACGCATTATCGCGGCTGAACGTAGGTAGTCGCCGTGGCGTAGGCAGAACTATCTGGTCCGTGGTCGTTCTCCCGAAATGGACACGTCGATGAGAGGAAAAGTATGCAACGGGTACGACCTTTCTCGCCGAGGCGCTTTATACGGCCGAATACTTGCGACAGAGAGATCGGTGAAGCTCTCTCGACATCCTCTACGCCCCGTTAAGCTAGGCCAGGGGTCGGACAAATAAATTGTCCAGCTGTCCTCGAACTAATTAAACTTGATGCTTGCTCTAGGCGCCTTCGTACCACTTCCTTATTTGGCACTGAATTCTTCGCAGCCTGTCTTTGTAATACGGATCTTGTTACAACGATCTGCGAAAACTAAAGTCTCGATTATTTTGGTTACTTTGAAAATAAAATTGCTATGTGCCGATTGAGCCGTTCATTGCACAAATCGATTAACTCCATAAAACAAAAAGTTTAGGTTTGCGATGAAATAATGTACAAATAATAATAATAATAATAATAATAATAATAATAATAATAATACGTAATAATATTTGTCGTTTAATGATGTTAATCTTTAATACTGAATTATTATGATCAGTGGAACAATTTATGCTAGTTCAAATAGGAACTAAAGATAAAATTCTTGAGGACACTTTCTGCACCGAAGGTCAAGCTTCATGAACTCCATGCTAAGTGAAGCTCCACTGTAATCGCAATTTTTGGATTTTTCTATGGTGCACCGGCAAGTGATGCAATTACTTTGCCAGTGAATTTCTGGAACGACGAGCCTGCGCCACGGGATCCAAAGTCGAAATTCTTCGCGATCGACCGTAAGTAAGATTCTGTGTAGGAATTAATTACGCGTCGCATTACGCTTTCGCTGGGCCAAGGGAATAAATATTGCGGCTCGCTCGGAGTGCCGTACCGGGGCTGTAATCGATGGTGCTGGATATAAACATTCGTGTTGGTCGAGATTCGCGAAATTGATTGCGTTGGAAATAGTTTCATTAAAGCGCAGAAGCGGTGCTTTTCGCGGCGGCGTTCGATCACTGTCCGTGGGCTCGTAACCTGTTCGTGGTGCCCTGTGGTGGGTCGGCCTTGAAAAATATTCGATGTAAGAGGATTACAAAGATGGAATAAATACGCGTACGCGAGGAATGCTTCACGTTTTACATTCCGTCGATTTCTTCGCGGGTAGACGCGGCCCTGGATCTCGCCAGCGGCGCACCCAAGGACTTTGGGACGGCTGGCGACTAAAACTTGACGAAATCGAGTAAAAGTTTTTGGAACTTTTTTACGGAGAATTTCATTTTCTCTGAGATTTGTTTGAAACATTTTTCAAAATTTTGCAAATAACGAACATATACTTGGAAAACTGAACGGACTACAAGAAGTGACCACCATTATGCATGAACCAATTGCGTTAGAAATGTAAGATGATATTCATATGGAAGTGAAAATCTTAAATACAAAGTTTCAAAGAAATTTATTCACCCTCTCCAATTCAAGTTACATCTAAAAACTGACATATATGACAGATTTGATAATATCAGCGTGCTTTTACACTTACACATTTCTTTTTAAACTCTAGAGATTGAAAGATTCGTAGCAGAGGGATGAAATTGCTCCCTGGGGGCCTCTGCCTCTTGGATGCGCCATTATATTTAGTGAGCATTCGTTGGAATGCTCGTGGAAAATGTGAATTCCTCCGTTTTGTTGAGAAATGAGATATATGAAAAGCACGGGATTTTCTGCGCAAGACTGGCATTCTCGAGGATACCGAATGGTATGTCGTACACGTAGATGCGTGCAAGTATGATGGAGCGGATTTTTCTTCAGCACCCGTGCTTGCATCGATTCAACATAACTGAATACGTGAATAACCAGATCCTCTTTATTTAATCGTATATTTTCACGTCAGGTACTATCTTGTCGGATGAGTTTATTCGAGAAACACACTAATGGTACTCTTGTCACCTCAGGAGAACCTTCTGAGATTAAATACTTCTTCTTTTCATTTGCCAAAGAACAGGTATTTAACTTACTGCATAAACGTCTTGTAAGAAGGTTTAAGAGACGTTCTTTTAATGGAAACACGTGGTATCCAAAAAGGCTCTTTTTGTTCTTAATTACCAGAGGTTTCTTTAGTACGAATTATCCAGTAGCCATAATGTTCTCAAGTATATCTTTTTGTACGTTGTGCTAAACAGCGTTCCTTCTCCTCGTTAAGTTAATAAATAAATAAATATTCCCCAGAAGCCTAATAACTTCATCGACTTTAACGTCCAAGCTACTCGAAGTTGTATACGACGCTTGGAAACTGCCTGGCAATTAATTTCAGTATACAATTCTTGGATTATAATTTCAGCTAATAATCGTCACGGCCGAAGAAGCTGTTACTAAATAACTGCACGCAGAATCGCTGTTCGTATTCCAACGAATCTCATTCACCGGTCTTTACGAGCATTCTGCTTCTCAAGGATCCATTCTCTCGCATGGAAATTGTACGGCTATGAACAGTTACGCACTTAAAAAAGTAGGCTTGACTACACAATTTTCTTTAAGTCGAACGATTCCTTTTCTTGTGAGGTCTTTTTGCACCAGTGGAAAGTACAGTATATAATCAGGTTAGGTTGGGAAAGAAGATTTAAAAGAAAATATTGAGAAAGAAGGATGCAGATATTGGTGTCAATAATGTGGTTAGGATATTGATCAGCGATACAGTTAGAAAAAACAAATCAATAAGGTTTTGTGCGTATATTTTTCTTGATATTAAAGACTTCATCATTTGCTAGTTATACGTTCTTCGTAAATTTATTTAATTTCTTGCCCCAGGCACTGCTGACTGTAACTAAATAATTATCGATACTTATTAATAGCATTTACTTTCCTAAAAGAATTTAAAAAAACGTTGTAACTGGACTGACCAAATATTTGGGACGCCTAAGTTTTGAGCGTCCAACCGTGCCACGACCCCTCGCATAATCATGTAATGACCCCAACTTATCGTTCTCGCGTGTCAAGGCGGGTTTGCCAGCGGTGACACGCGGTGAGGCTCATAAATATTAATAAAGTTACGTTGGTTAAATAGATCGGCGCGAGGCCGTGCACTTAATAAGGCCACCTACTATTAGAGATCACCGTAATGCCCTCAATTATAGGTATCGGGCGAAAGAAGACACTTAAAATTCTCGACAAGTCTCTACAAGTATTTGCAATTAATTCGCCAGGGAGCTCGCCTCTGTGCATGCCATTAAAATTCTCGGCAAGCTTGCGCAAGCTGCTTTCAAATATAAACCGTGGCTTTCCAGAGCATATCGACGGTTTCGATAACTGTACCGTATACGCAAAGGCCGCTTTTGCAGCCTCAGACGCGCGTAATTACAGAAAAATTACCATCGGTCCGCGGAGAGGACACACAAGTCTATTTATAATGCGGGGATACGAATGAATCGGTGTATCTACGATTTACGTCCCCGATAGCCTCGTATGAGGCAAGGCCAGCTTCCTGTTAAATAGATTTTTTAATTAAGTAAAAGTTCGGTCCGCGGGGAGTGGTACACCATGCGCCCTGCGCGCTTGTGTGAGTATCATTGTTTCGTTGACCACGTAAATGGTTCGCATTCGACTATTGCATACCGGGTGCTC
The DNA here is from genome assembly GCF_026225885.1 of Hylaeus anthracinus. Classification (NCBI taxonomy): domain Eukaryota; kingdom Metazoa; phylum Arthropoda; class Insecta; order Hymenoptera; family Colletidae; genus Hylaeus; species Hylaeus anthracinus. The sequence continues at coordinate 10,168,132 of NW_026534341.1, read as the reverse complement.
ATGCACTACTCGGTCGAAATTACTCGGAATTAAATTTGATGCGATCAATCCATTGTCATTAGATCGCTCGTAATTAAAAATTCTATCAATCTCACTGTGAAGAATGGAAAAACGCTGTGGCATGTTATGTCTGAACTAGATTAAAGCAGACACTTCTAAGAAACGTCTCTGTAATAAAAAACGAAGTATTGGTCGTTCCATGAATTCATGCCGCATATTCTTCTGCTACTCAAGAAAGTAATTCCTCCCGTTTTACAATATTTTTCCACCTTTCTGAAATTTTTTTATTAAATATTGGCTCGATATGGAGCTCGAACTCATGAGATGCCCTGATATATAAAGTAGAGTTTAATGGAAAAATGTATGGAATGTAATTTTTATTTGCGTAAATTCTTTTCTGCATATTCTTTCTCGGTTCACCAGCACGGATGTGCCAATTTCTTAGCTTACTTGTTCAGGCGACGCATGTACCTAGTTGAGTTATTTACATATTCCCTGTACGTTTCTTCGAATCATACACGCCCATCTACGCCTTCGCGTTCCCCCGTTTGCTATTTATGCATGTATTCCGTCATAGTTTCATTCTTTGCAAACAATGTTAGCCCATATTTACGTTGTACTTGAAAATGCTCTTTATATCTTCCTGCATTTCTTCCCTGGTTAATGCGTATAATGACTGGCAGATTCGTGCAAATAATGCTGAAGCATTTACTCAGGTATCCAAGTTGTGTAATTCTATTCTCTCGTGTTATTAATAGAACTTATGGTTGGGCATTAAAAGATCAAATGCTACTAGAAGCTAATTGATTTTATAAAAAACTCTGAGGATGTTTTAAGAACTTATGCACATTAGCTGTACTGTGCATGTAATTATGAAAAATAAGTTTCTAAGCCTGAAATATGCTTATGCGTTAACAATTCTTTGAAAGCAAGCTGAGTATGTTTCAACTATTTTTCTTGAAATTAACAATTCGCTTAATTTAAAAATGTGACTAATCTTCATGGTGATTCACAAAGCAAAGCTATAATTTTAGATGTAAATTCAGTACAGAAAAATAAAAAAAGCGCTTATTAAAACACTTGTCGTATCAGACTTTGTTACTATCGTGCAGGCGCGATAAAAGTTTCAACAATGTTCGTTGCAGACTGAGCTATTGCAAATAATTCCATGCAAACATTTACACTGATCGTTGAATGTGTGTCATACGGCTTCGTCAACAATTTGTAAATAGTTATTATACTATTGCGTGAGTCATTTCAGCCCACTGTCGTCGAGTCAACAATACCCGTTGGTGACAATTTTATAGCTTCCAGCGAGGTAGCTTTACCTCACAGCGGTGTACTTCCGAAACTCTAAGAAAATGTAAAACAAGAGGATCGATATTCTATACCCAAGGCATCAAGAAATTCCCTCACGAATTTGTGTCAGAGGACCGAAACGAGTTCATCAACGAAATGTTACCTGGAATCCTTTATTTCTAGGTTCAACGTGAGGTTTGCTTGACCTGCTTCGCTCAGAATCTCAGGTCAATACTCTACTTGTTGGTGAGGATCGACCAGCTCCCTGGAGAAAAAAGGATCATGCTAAGTTAAATAACCGTTCCTCAAAAGTTTGAGTCAAGTCCAATGAAATGTACCTTCACTCCAGGGAGTCCAAAAAAATATTTTCGAGCAGCCTCGGTCAACTTGAATATGAGAAACACTGCGTACATTCATTTTTATTACTGCTGGACGTTAAATGTGTTCTCAGAGCTACTATATGTTCTCAGAGTCCTCTTCTAGTGGAGTGCCCAGTATACGCAAATGCGTTAGGACAAATCCTTGGTATCCCGCGTCGGAATAAAACGGAGATGACGCAGTGGCTCGTATAATTAGTTACTACACCGACGAAATCCGTGAGTCAGCGTGTGGTTGTGCAATTCACGCATTCGCAGCACGTACAAGCTCGCGGCGTGCATATGCGTGCACGCCTTTGTGGCTCTCTGCATTCCTCGTGGTAATAAGCGGACCCAAGGGCCTGCCGCTTTTCGTCGCTCAATACAATTTGGCTCAGACGACAGAGCTGAACGCAGTCCTCCCGCTGAACGCGAGACATTCCTGCCTCAGCTCGCCACGGGAACGGCTGGTCTATCTGAATTTTTATTGCGAACCAGCCAACACTTTTAGCGAACCGCGAACAATGTGGAAAGGCGAGTTTACGACCCGTTACCGTAACTCATTCCAGATATTACTGTATAATATTGGCGCGCAACGCTTTTCGCCATTGGACCAAATCGGGAAGATAAGATTTTCCACATGCCAAGCCTCGAGCGGAGATGGAAGCACAATGCAGTCATTTTAACACTTTTATCTAACGGGAGCCTATTTACAGGATTTTAATTGCGATATATACGGGTACCTATTAGCTGTGTCGTTGTATGTCCATTTACTATGCTTAGTTTGAGGATATAGATAATGATTCTGAAGTATCTGGTATAGAGTGTGTAGGATTATATAGTACAAAGTATATAAGATTTTCAGAAATTTAATCTTGCTATTTCCTAAAAACTAATTTATTTCCAGATAAATGGATATCGGTACTTTTTATGCCAGAGATAGAAAGAGTTGTTTTAGTTCATTTCTGAAGGGACGTAATATTATATTTTGAACGTTCGATTACTGGGACAATTACTCCGTAATATCGTACGGATCAGGTGCATTCCACGTCGATTCGTTCTTTTCCAGAGGTAATTTCGTAAAACCACGACCGTTCGTGTACCGTTCGGTGCCGATCTTCTTTCTCGAGTCTCGTAATTTACGTAATAACGCGTTCTCAACAAAATTTCCACACTGAGGCGAAGCGATTTACCCCGCGACCCACGCATTTCGTTCCTACTTTCTCAACCGTTGTTCAATGAAACAAAGAGGAAGTACTGCCATCGGCCATATAACCTGCTCTGAATCTACAAATACAAAAATGTTCTATTACAAAATTCTGCTTTTATCCGCGCTTTCAAATTTTTGAAACAAAATTGACTGAGCAGTGAGATATCCACATAAACCGAAGCACAAAGCGGAGAATACACACATTCATACATTTCCGAGTCAGGAAGTAGGCTATCTTCTTCTCTCGCGCCATAAAAATGATCGTTCACTAATTCTTTTATTAACCCATTCACTGTCAACTACGAGATATCTCGAAGTTCAAATTACTTCCAATTATTCAAGGGATAAGTTTACAGCCTCTTGAGTCATGAATTATACCAAAACGAGATCGTCAATTTCCTTTTTAAAACAACAAATTTAATATCACTATTTATTATCAAAATAATCTAGATTACATACCTGTATTAAATCTTGGTGATCAAGGCAAAACGATTAAAGTTTGCCGGGCAGTGAATGTGTTAAAAGCATCAAAATTAAATACGATCGAAACTTGTACTGTTATGTAATATCGTGCCAGGATTTTCCAGCTAGGGAGCTAGTCGCGGGCAGGGGGGGGGGGGGCACCGTTTTAGAAACGACGAGCGTGTATTTACACGCTAGATGAATGAGTCAGCTGGAGACGCACGGCCCGATCTCGGCGATTTATTATTGGCGAACGCGCGTCTACGCGAGTCCCGTGTAATCTCCTGGCAGACAGAAAACACTCGTCGCGGTTTTGTTTGATTTCTTTCACGGGGCTCGCTGTTCACCAGCTTAGCGACGTATTTATGAGCGCAGATCCTTAACTCGTGACGAACGATACGGTGACGAATAAACGGCAACGCGAGTAACCGTAAGACCGCATCGAGGATGCATACCATCGCGTGGTATCTATGATCTACTTACTCCGCGATGCGGGCACGTCGAACACCACCGGGCATCTAATTAATACTTCGATACGTTGGATCAACGTCATCGAGCATTAACGTCTTACTTGCCCCGGTGCAGCGATGGGAAAAATTTGATTCTAATAATAGACGTCGAATGAGGCCAGCACCGATTCACTCCACTGACAATTAAATCTAATCAATAATCTCGGTAATTTACTCATGTAATAGGTATAATTTATTCAGCAATTTATATTATATATGTATAATGTGATTGATCGAGTAGCCGCTAAATATAATACATGTTCAATTGTTCAATTTGAAATACTTCTCTTTGTGGCTCATATTTTAATTTTCAGTGAAAGAGTAATGGGTGGTAATCTTTTGTTCGTTATGAAACATTTTTATTTGGATAAGAATTTTCCTATATCTTCGTGGAGCATCAGCAGCATTATATATATTAAAATCAGACCTATAAACATCTCCTATTTCTAGAATAGTATTTCAAATACTCGGATAGCTTCCCTTTTGTTGCCTCTGTACGTATCAAAGATAATTAAATTCGTGCTGCCAATCTTTTGGAAACCCCAAGCAAGAAATCCTCAACATTAAACAATATTTAATAACGGAAGATCACGCACTCCAGACAGGTATACGTTCCTCGTCTACCTCCCGAGTAATTTTTACCTTGCCCATTGAAGCACCGATTTAACCGTTAACGTAAAGATAAATACCGAAGTCTTCCGCTTGAGATTGCCAAATGATTAACGTAACGTATCCTCCGTGCTAAATGACAGAATAATTCCGTCGACGAGCAACGTGCAAACGACGTGCCCGATACGGAAAAACCCGTGGAACGTTCGTGAATCGAGCACGTTGGCTGGTGTGAGTGGGATCCTTACGGAACTCATCTACGCGTAAAACCGCGGCGTAGCGGTGCTCGGAAAGGCGGAATTTCACTGGCAAACTTACCTCGCCGACACGAAGCGCCACCAGGATCCAGCACAGTACCGACACAAGCGCACCGGAGAACGCGTGGAAATTGGTCCTTCTCACTGGCATTTTGGGCGCGAGTGAGTTGTCACACCGAACGGTCGACTGGGAAACGTGTCACGTTCTTGCCAAGGCTGTCTCACGGTCAGTCTCACGTCACATTTTCGTTATTTCCCGAGATGTGTCGCATCGTATCGTAGCCACAAGCAAGCCAGCGTATACGAGTAAGGCTACCACGCGGTTTCTTTGGTCGACGTTCAGCGAGCAACTAAGGAGACCCCGTTCGTTTAGTCGATCCTCGTGGACGGTGGCTCCGAAAAACACGACGTGCTCGTTGAAAGAGAACTGGAAGCGAATGTTATACTGGCGCAATAATGACTGTTCCTCCTGAGCTGCCCCCAGGGACGCTCAGGTGTTCAGCTTTTTGGTGGGGATAGATCGTGCCGCGGCGGCCATTCCCTTTTCATCCGATGTGTATGCGATCCACGCATTCAAGTCTCCGGATCCGACGATGAGCCTCCTCGGTTTCAGGCGGCTGCTGGCTGGGGTCAGCACCGTGCACACCGTTCGCCGTCGATGTAGGGAATCGCCTTACCGATGGATACAAGGATTCAACGTTTTATCTGGATCATTGTGACTTTATTATTTAACACGTTGGTCGTCACGTCACCCGGAAATGAGTGACAGGAGTTCCCATTAAGGAGGTATCCAGAATTAGGAGGTCTAGAAAAAGCAGTTTTTCGTGAATTGTTTTAGGAAGGGAAAAAATAATTCATTCTATCGAACTTTTTATCCTATTTTCATACATATTTGAGTAGTCTGTACAAATTTTTTCAACAAGAAATATTCAAATTGAGTCGAGTACGACACACATTTGTAGAGCATCTCATAATTAAAACCTCCTATCGCCGGGAAAGATGCAGGTCGTAATTTTGGTTTGACACAAAAAAACCAAAAGAAATTTTCATCTTCATACATTTTTCTTCTATGTGAATTAAGAAAAGCCCGCAAAAATGGTGAAATGTGAAATTACTGCAAGTTTGAAAAAAAGAACGAGTTCTTTGGGTGAAAAAAATCACTTTAACTTGATCAAAAAGTTGTTTAACATTTTTTTTGTATGACTTTCTTAGTTCACATAGAAGAAAAATGTATGAAAATGAAAATTTCTTTAGACCTGCATCTTTCCCGCCAGTAGGAGGTTTTAATTGTGAGTTGTTCTACAAATGTGCGTCACAGTCGATTCAATTTGAATATTTCTTGTTGAAAAAATTTGTACAGACTACTCAAATATGTATGAAAATAGGATAAAAAGTTCGATAGAATAAATTATTTTTTTTCCATCCTAAAAAAATTCACGAAAAACAGCTTTTTTTAGACCTCCTAATTCAGGATACCCCCTTAAGGAACTAGAAAAATTAATTTCAAAGGTGAGACAATAATGAAATTAAATCTGGACAAGGTTGGTAAATCTGACGACGTTAAAAAATTACATACTAACACAGATGTTAAATAATCGAATCTTTAATATTCTCGAAGCAAAATTTTAACTTTATAGAAATTTTCACGAGTTTTAGCTAGATAGCCAACGAGTTAAGTCACGATGTCAAATGTGCACTTTGATGCAACTAATTCTTATGCCTACATTATTCTCATCGGTGCACTTTGTTGGATTTGAGAATCAAAAAATAACTAAAAACTTAAGAATGTTTATTGCTATATTTTAATCGAAAATATTCTGTGTATTGGGATATCTTTATCAAAGCACCTGTGGAAGTACAATACGAATAAACTGCGAATTATAAAAGGCGATTGAATGACGCGTGGACCTGCCAGAACGAGATATAAAAATTGACGCAGACTGCAACGGATTTACGGAACAATGATTCTCGCATGAAAAATTTCTTTGTTGATATAAAACATTGGAGACATATACTGAATGGAAAACAAAGTTTAACCAGTTTAAGCTAAAACTAATTGAATGAGGGATGCTCTCTTGAACTTCCTGCCCCAATTTACTAATCCTGAAGACTATTGTAGGAAGCGCACATTAAAGATCTGCCTTGCATTCAGGGGAGCAGACAGAGAATTGAGTTTACACGTGTTATTTACGATGGAAGTAGAAGTCATCGTATAAAAATTTGATAATTATGTTTATTTTTCACTTTGTGATTAAAATCCACCATGGTTTACCACGTTTGAAGACATTTTTGATAAATATTCGGGCGAAGTACGTTGAGTAGAATCGATACTGGCGTGAGATTCAAGAGAAAAGTGTAATTTCAGTTCTGAACTGAATAATGTATCCTTTGAGGGATGCTTTAGGTAGACTGGTGTAGATATTGATGGCGTAGATGGTTCATCCGCTTTACGCTTTAAATTCCCAGAACTCAAACAATTAATGAGATACGTACATCAATTTGTAAATACTTGAACTTGGTTATAAAAATTTCGGAAATAACAAGGCCACCGCTGTAATTAACTAATCACTAGATAAACGTTTATTTGGAAATTTTTGTTATCAAGTTATTGAGAATTAAGAAAAATTTAGACAGAGGAAGTATTTTCATATATTTTTTTAATTTCTTGATACATTTTGTACATAGCGTTTGTGTCTCATTTCTCTGATGAGGTTTATTTTGTATTTCGTGGATATAGTGATCAATTTTCTAAGGAAGATTGCCACTTAAAACTCCGAGGAAGTTTGCTCCCATCCATAACACTTACAAAGTTTCAGTAGACAACGATTGAGCAGATATTGATTGAACGAAGATTGCGGAATTACGAGACTGTCGACTGTCGATAGCTCCGATACTTGGAAAGGTATTGTTGTACTTCCTCTTAAATTGTCACAATGGGGATAAAGGCGAAAACTGAAGACAATAGGAAGCTTACAAGATCAGTCATGCATGACACGAAAGCCGTTCGAAACTCTGACGTATCTTTGCATAGGAATAATTTACACTTTAATGATTAGATCCCCGTAATGAAGCTTGAAACGTTAAAAGTTCTTTTTCCTAAAATACAATTACATTTTAAAATATATAATTAACTACTCACTTAGTGAGTTTCACTACTAACTTTCTCTATATGAAACAAACTAGAGGTAAACGAATTATTGTTAAAACCAATTCGTTTTGTCGATTTTTTAAATCCTGGCGCGATTTGAAGTTTCTTTCGAACCATGTTTCTCGTCAACACGGTTTCAGATGTTCAAGCAACGCGGTCAATTAATAGGTCTCTAGTGAGTGCGACAGGCCACAGAGAAAATAAAACTTACTCGTGAAGAAGAATAGTCACTCGTGACTCACATTTTCTTACGTAACGAGACGAGACGGCCAGCGCGAGACTCGAGAAACGCAGTCCTAATGAAAATCCAGCCGTCCGTACTTCACCAGAGAGTTTCCATCCAGGAAAAATATTTGCGACCCACTTCCCCATAAAAAAAAACCGTTCCCCGAGGTATTGTACCCAGTTAAAAAAACCACTTTCTCGTTGAATATTCCATCGCCACTTTAAAATAACTCACAAAGGCAGAAATTGTTATGAATATCTAAACCATTGTGTTGGGGCGGACGGCAAACGGAGCGCTCGCTCGCGAGACTAATTGTAAGTGACTTTATTCCAGACAGGGATGAGCGAACGTATACTAAAAAAATATTAATGACGGTCGTAATGCACATAAATTATTTCATAAAGAAAAGAAGATTGTACTCGGTATTCCGTGTATAAAGTTTCGTTCGTGTAAGATTGAAGATATTTTTAGAAAACAACGAAACTGTTTCAATACTTAGTGATGCTTAAACATATCTCAAAGGTTTTTTCGAAATTTCAAAAATGATGTACTTTATCTTGCTATTATCTCATTTCTATTTCACAGCCATTAGCTCGCTATTACTCGCGACGAACAATCTGTCCAGGTCTCAGCACGTGGAGGTTGCTGCGACTGGAGACTCGGAAATAGAAGGAATCAAAGTTCCTTCGATCTCCCACTACATAGAGTATACATAGATAAATGCATACTCTACATAGAGTCGACGAGCTTAATACTAAGTATGAAACGATGAAAACCAAAGGAAAACAAAATTCCTTGTTTGACCTACGAACAAACAAAAGAATTGAACAAATAATTAATAATTATTTGATAGAGGACAGACATTCGTACACGCATGCCTTAAAACTAACCAAACCAAACTAAGGTACCCACAAGTAATACCACAAGCAAGTAGGAAACTACGCTACGCAAAACTAGGAGGGACGCGAGACGCGGACGCGCGATCGCGAGATCCATATTGACCAAAGGATCGTCAAAGAATGAGCTTTCGCCCCTCGTATACCTGTGTCGGTCGAGGGTCGCGGCTCGCTTGTGCGTTTCGAAGTAGAGAAGGGGAAGGGCAAACAACAACCGTGTGACATGTCGGTCGCTTCGAAAGCTCGTTGAATATATCGAGAAAATAATTCGTGAAACATTAATGTAGTGTCCGCGCCTCCCATACCCAACAATAAGGAGTCAAATAAGAACACGAAACGTAGGGTACGGGATTGGTCGTGTAGGTAAAGCGGTCGACTGTGGATCCGAGGATCGTGGGTTCGAATCCCCGTGCCTTATTTTTCGGTTAGACTCCTACATTAATATCATAGCAAAATCATATTCCCTATCGTTGTTTAAGTTATAAGCCTTGTTAATAATTAATATAACTATTGTCAGAAATTACCATTTAGTTGGTCTAATCAATAGATATTAAAATATTGACGGATTTCTCACGATTAATGTCTCGAATGGATACTTACTCTGAACCGTAATTGTTATTAACATTTAAGGGAATATTAACTAGTACTATATAGATTAGAAATGTTTAAATGATTCGGAGGCAAAGGACCAATTGTCTTACTAGAACATGTTTCGAACGCGAACTTCCCTCGATTCTTTTTAACGGTGAAAATGAAATATATATTAAAATGTAATTAAATTTCGCGAAGAAGGACTTTTAAGTTTTTAATTTTAATTTTTGTTTTTATATTACAATCATTGAGATAGAGAACTAATTGCATTGATAAGTTCCTTGAGCCCTTCCACCCTTTAATTTTAAATATTCATATTCTAGTGTTTATAAATATCTATGTATTGGTCGTATGTAGTTTCAGAGTTACAAATGAAATGAGCAGGATGTTACGAAACTCTATGTATAGAGTTAAAACGAAGGATTAACTGCTATGCTCGCTCTCCAGATTTGAATCTGCTGGATTTTTATTTTCCGCGACAACTTAAAAGCATTTGTAAATTCAACATGCATTTCCAGTGATGAAATACTTCAGCAACACATACGAGAAGTCTGCCAGCGAATCCGACAAATTGTACCTGAAATATTTAAAAGATTGGGCGACTATACGACAGGAGATCTGCACTGGAAAATGGAAGCCACACGTGGGCTCCAGGGGATTCTCGTACAAGAAATAACTCATTTTAAAGTATCTGAAATCCCTTCGTGAAACGACACAAGAGCCATAATCTAAAATTGAAACAAATCAAAATATAATAAAAGATTTTGAGAAATAATAACAAGAAATTTCTCAAAAATGTTACAAGAATAAAGTAAGCCAACGAAGCAATTGAATCTCCCCGGAACTTCTCGCCGTAAAAATCAATAAATTTGTAAATGCCAATACACATATATACCAGATGAATAAATAACTAGTCTGGAGTTATTCGAACGCGCCATCTCTGATTCCTCGACTCGGCTCGTTCAGCGTTTTGCGCGGCGGTTCCCAACCCGCACGGCGCTCGCACAGACCGACTTCGTTCTAGACAATAGGGGACTCTGTCTCCCGAAAGATTTCAAAGCCCGATTTCCATGGGCACAAAAGCCCCGGGTAAGTGCGAGCGCGAATATCTGGGTCGCTGCATTAATTCTTTCATGCGCCCCGCCGGCACACGCCGCGGTCGAGTGGCCACACCGCCTCGGGACCGCGAAATCAACACCGACGCTTTATAATTAATACGATATCGGGAAATAGGAAGCCTCTGGCAGGAATTACAGAAATAGTATGTCCGGGTACCGTTCCTGATCGCATCCCTCCACGCTTCAGTAGCTACAGTTTCAACCGGAACCTCCCAGGAGCACCTGAGGCTGACGGTGGCAACTATGATATTCTCCTAGCGAAAACGTCTGCTAAGGAATTTTCTGGAGACTGCGAGAAATACCAAGAAAATTGTCTCGAAATCGCAACTTTATGATAGATGGTTTTATCAGAGGTGGAACAATCTCGTATAGAAGGCGATTCAGCCTTGGTTTGCTTGCTCCTTTTGCCTAGGCACGCTGGAGTTTTTCTGTTGCATTATTTATAACGTTGGTATACTATTTTTTGTTTGCACTTTCTTGTAGGTACAACCTGTTTCATGCACAGGATAACTTGCGTTGCTAATGGAATTTCCTTTATGCAGAGGGTGAAATTGAGAGACAAAATATACAGTGATTGATCTTATTTGACTCTTCTTTGTTACATTTAATACACTTGAAGTTTTAATACACGGTGAGTGACGTCCTCATTCGACCATTTAAGTCTCGACTTTAATGATCAAAGGAAACCTAGTGCTATCAACATCCACCGAAAATCCATCTCCGGCCAAGTCTATCAACTTCAACTCAAAGACCTACTCCTTCCTGCTTCAAGAAATCCTTCCAAATCTCCAGCAAGAAAGAGCTCAACCCTTCGTGGTTCGACCTTTGATATCAAAGATCTACCCCCTCGCTGTCCGACGATATTTTCATACTCCTATAATCAGTCCATGTTCACCTACCATCTCCTAGTCGGTTTCATTAGCAAGGCTTACGTTGTAAGCCTCACCTTGATACGACTAAACGCTTAACCAGTACATCACACTCCAAACTTCGCAACTCTAAGACATTACATCCAAGTTTTACGAACACTGTCTTTCCACAAGTTCCAGAAGAACTTTTTTACTCTTCCTAACGACATAAGGCGCCATGGTCTCAGCTCCATTAATAAAAGGGAACCTTCAGTGGAAGCAACTTCAGCAAAACACTGCGCCTCATCCTCTCATAATATTCTATTTCTCCAAGCTGAAAAACTATCGAGCAATCGGAGACGAGCGACACGCCCAATGGAGGATCAGCAAAATGAACTTTCCCAATTCAACTAGCAATATTGCTTCTCGAGCAAATATGCTCTTCGCAAAAATATTATTCGTTCCCCGAAATGGAATTTCTCTTTGAAAACGCGAAGAGCCGCGGTGGGTAGGGGAAGCTGACTGATCCGGGCCTTTTCCAATCTCAGAGAGGCCCTGACGCCTGCACTCCCATAGCCTGACGTTTCATCTTCAGTCGGCCAGCAGGTGGAGCGTGTTTGACGCGCATCGAGCGACGTCACCCTGTACAAACACGGTCTGGGAACCTAGGCATATCGGGAAACACAGGGGCTCGTCCCTTTTTTCCCCTCGTCTTTAGCTCGCGGACGGTTCCAGGTGGGGATGATAAGAACGACGCAAGCGCGGACCTATCGACCGACGAGCCCTCCGGGTAACACCCTCGCGATCCTCGTTCGAGGCTCACTGCTTCACCGGCAAACTAGTGGGTAGTACACGCACGCGACACAGGTGAGTACCAGTTTTAAATCTTGCGATCTAAGTGCGTTTAGAACGTAGACCTAAGGATAGAATTAACGATCGAGAGACCACTTTCGGGACAGAGCTCGTTTTCGGTTAATCGTGGTAGAAAAGAAAGGGTTTTGGGAGTCTCTCGATAGCACGGCGGGCTCGCATCCCGGTAGCAGCGTAGTTCTTTGGTACCCTAGTGCTGCGACTCCTGGTCAGAAGATCGAGGGTCAGAGCAAAGCTTCCGTTCCACAAACGGTCACTGGGGGAATCGAAAGAAACGGGGGAATCCACTTTCGGTTGGCAGGGATCTCGTGAACCTCTTCGAACGGGCTATGTCGTGATTTAAGTTGACGACAGTCGAGTCTTAGCTTACCTGTAATTGAATAATGGCGAGATGGTAAAATTTACTCGCGTCGAGATTTATTGGAAAAAATTTATACTTAATGTAAATTAAGAAGAGGAGCAACGGCTTCTCTTTTCTACAGATTATTCTACAATATTCAAATAAAAATTTTATGGTATGTTAAAACTTCGTGCGTAGGTTTTTGTTCGCCTTTTATTCTAATGGAGAAGAGTGTACTGTCATTTGCGATTCCCATCTTATCGCCATTAGTATTCGATTTAGATTTACGCGGGAGTAGATAACCTCGGCGATAGAGTGTTGATCGATGACGACAGGTCAGTAGTTCCGGGCAAGCATGACCTGACAAGCGTTCCCGCGGGTTCGTATGTCAGCCTCATGCGTGTGCGATTTTTATTCTAATCCTCGATCGTCAGGGAAGCACCTGTAAACCGTTTACTATAAATACATTAAGAAGTGGGATTTTAATTAGTCGAACCAGATTCCGTTAGAAACCACTTGATCGAATCAATACGAAAATAATATAATTTTAGTATAGCATGCAACTTTTCCTATGAAAAACGTAGACGTGTAGTGGCAAGACGTTTTACGAGTTAAGAAATATACAAGTAGGAAAGTTAAGGTGTATCGTTCACTTTGAACAGTTCGAGTGAATTGGTAAGTATCTTTTGTTCGAGTGCAATTTTGTCACCGCGAACGGGAACGTTTTCCGTACGCGCAGCTTTGGGCGGTCAATGCGCCTGCCCTTTCCTAACACCTAGGGACTCTTCCGTCATCGATTATTACTAGAGCCTAAGCTGAACCCTCTACAGATAACGCGAATAATAAAGGCCTCTTGGAATATTGATGTTAAACTTTGATGCACTTGCACGCGTACTTCTCGAAACAATTTTAAGAAAATTAATAAAAGAAATTCAACGGGAAACTTTCTTCTGTCGAACTAAAACGGTACACGTCGATATAGCATATTAAATTTTACGTATTTGGTGTTCGAAGAGTAGGGTGTGTCGCGAAATCTATCGATTTGATGGTCTGTGCGTCGTTCATCCCTCCCCGTTGTCAACGCTTCGCAGCTTCGTCGACGCAATAAAATTAGGAACGGCTATCAGGATCCGTTCATCGACTGGCGCAAAGTTCCGAGCGTATCAAATTCGTTTCAACCGGGAAACAAACTGTGAGAATCTTCTTTCGGAATGCCGTTGCAAGGTTGAAACGCGCTAGAACGCGAAGAAATTCTAACGGCGGCTGAAATTCGTCGGAGCTGATTTGAAATTCAATCAAGTTCGGGCGCACTGAAATTAATTGAATGCAGACAGTTTGTCAAGGTGTCGCATGCAGCGTAGAACCGCGTTAATTAAAACTTCACCGTACTTGTGATTGGATAATGCCTTCGGAGACGAGACGGGGATTAATGTCCTAACTTCGACGAAATCCTGAGCTCTCCTCGCTGAGCGCTACGGAACTTTTAAACGAGTTAAACCATTCGTTTAAGTAGTTTATTTCGACGTAAGACGATTTCATTCAACTCTTAGCCAGGTGATTAAACCGTTGGTATGTAAATGCGTTTTGTAGTTGTTGAGGAATATCTGTGAACTAGAAGGTATACAAGGAAATTGAATTATACAGTTTGTGAAAGCCGAGCTTACTTTCAGTTTATGCAACCCACACAGTAATTGTAACTGAATGTTACTTGAAATAGATCGTTAGGGGTTAATAATTATGAATTTATCTACACGCAGATAGTGCAGAACTATTTTTTTAACTATTCGGTTTTTTCAAAAGTCCTGCATTTTTCTTTTTTGACTAGGAACAGTATTGACACATTCTTCCCCTGTATTGAGTAAATTAATTAATAATTGCTTCGGTATGTTTATCTATTTAACAAAGCATCCTGTTATAATGTTATGCGTGTTGCATAATCTGAAGATTACATAAGTTCGAATTTTATTCTTGTACATCTCCTTTCCTTCATTCGCGGAAACAATTAGTACCCCCGCAGAGTGTTGACGGAAGTCAATAACTCGTTATCGGTCGTCTTTATTGCAATCTGATACTTCACACGAAATCACTGCTCGAACACAGAGTAGCAAAACGTGGGTCGTGTAAAAATCCCACATCATGTAAAGTCACGCTGCGCCCCGTATCGATCAGCGGGATATCAAGCTCCACTTTTGCTGTGCTAAATTTCTGCAAGAGGTCTTCATCTCGCGCGCATAAATGTTTCACGTGGACACTTTTATCGCGCCTGGCTTACAAAAGATGCTTGCCGCTGGTTTTCACCAGTACAAAAAAAAAACTGTGGCTTTCAGAAATGTTAAAAATACTTCTCTATGTTGGGAGAATACGACTTGTATTTCATTCTAAAATTCGACTTCAGAGATTTTCTTAAACGTGTGTAACTCAACTTAAATTAAAAAATTACGTATAAATACATATAAAAATTACATAAAATTACATATAAAATTGTATGTAAAATTTATATATTATTTATGTTATATATGTTTTAGAAAATTTCTGAAGTTAGAATTCAATACAAGTCGTGTTCTTCTAACATCGAGAAGTATTTTTAAAATTTCTGAAAGCCACTGTTTGTGGTAAGCAAATTTTTACAGTTATCTTCAGTTACGTGGTCTCTCGGAAATGAAATAAATTGGATATTTATAAGAAAATTGTGAGCAACACGAATCATTTATCACAGACATCCAAGTTTACTCGAATTCTTGCAATCCTCTTCTCCACTCCCAACAAAAATTTCCAAGAGTCCTCCGCCTCATTCATAACCTCTCCTTTTCGTCTGACAAGACCGGTGCAAAATAAACTCGGATGTTTTCTCCAATTACCAACCACCTTCACACGTACCATTACTCCCAGAAAACAAGATCCAAGTGTCCCAGAAGACTCACAGACATCTACCCTAATGAAATACCTTCGCTAACAGCCAGCAATGGTTCCCCTTGCAGATTTCAACTTGGATTGTTTAGTTTCTCCTTCCTCACCTCTCTTAGTTCATCCTTTCCTTTCGGATTACCTTACGTTGAAGTTTATCCCGAAACTCGACAAGAGACGCAACATCGAATCGGACGAACGTCGCGCGAGCAACGACTCGTACAGCCCCGATCTGCCACCTGATCAGGACGAGGAACAGGAAGACCATCGCGTTCGAAAGCCTCGAGAAGCCGAGGGAAGAGGTACCGAGCGGTTTTCGTCAGGCGGACGAAGTCGGTGTCAACCAGCAAAATTACCGGCCGCGGCGGTTGCGCCAAATATTGTGGAACAGCTCCATCACCCGGCAACATTTCATTCTCCAGCTTTCGGCAGTCCTTCACCTCCAATGTTAACTACCTGAAACGGAGGTAAGTTCACTGTTCCATCCCCGAACGCTGACTACATTTTTCTGCATGCGCAAGATCACAATTGTTCGATGGAATCCCTGGAACTTCCCTGTAGCAGGTCTGGGGAAGACTCGAGGAATTCGGAAGCGAGGCGTTTAAGATTGCCGCGATACGAATGCCTCTCGACAGGCGATCTGTATCTTTTAGGTATTTTCATAAATTTCTTTGCGTAGCCGGTAAGTCTCAGGGCATTCCTGCCGCATAATTATTGCACCAGGAAGTTATTCTGTTTCTCTAGCTTCCTCCGGTTTCAAATTGAATGTATCGATAGCGCATCGCGATGAACGACTGTTGTTGGTATGACGAGCAGTTTATTGTTGCTTGGTTGGATAGGTGGTAAAATAATGGTTGGAAAATGTTCGTTTTTAAATTCAAGCAAATAAATAAAATTCTTTGGAACGTTGGTGGATTTGTTGCGCAAAATTATCGTCGACCATTTTTCCAAGATATTTGAAAGCTTCGACTTTGTTTATTTAAGTGTTTGAAAGTACTTCAAAATTGTATATTTACTCCAACTCTCACTTTAAACAATATCTATTTTAGACACTAGATATCTTTAATCTAAAGACGACCGCGTTGAAGGTTGCAAAGATTTATTTTTACACGTACCCGGTTGAACGAGAATAAACTGCTCGAATCACCGAAAAAAGTCATTGTTTATTAATTACTCTCGTTTAATATTAGAAAAGAATTTCGACCCATGCAAATTGCATTGGAGAAATACGAATTAGTTAATTAAGTTATCGAAAAAACATGAAATTCACCACCTTTCTCGTCGAATCCGTGCATAGAGGAACATAATAACAGCCTAAAGTGACGAACAGTTATCTCGATACAAAGTTGATTTAATACGCGTCCATATTGCGCGATACAATATAACGCAGACTGATCGATAAATTGCTCGTTCAATTAACCGAGTGCTGGCTATCTGATTCGTCCGTTAAACTATAATTAAACGATAAATCGAGTTTCACGAGCAGGGAATAACGGAGTGATAATTTTAATTAAGGGCCGTAGCTTTGTTCGCGAAATCAAAATACCGTACTTCGATTAATCACCCGATTGAAAACACAATATCAGAATTGATGGTGTAATAAGCAGCGCATTTATTCACTTGGAACGCTCGTGAACGTTATCGTTCTCGCGGATAATCAAAATTATTTTGATACATAGAAGCAGAGAAAATATTAATTAAATTTGGACACTTGGCAAGTATTGGTTTGTCTGGAAAGTTCATATCGATTTTTGGTAGGTGGTACAGGTCTGAATATTTCGAAATGGTTGAAAACAAATAACATGTGTATAGCCCGTAAAAGATGAAAAAGTTGTGGAACAAAATAGTACCTATATAAGTCAATAAATATACAATCAGTCATCAAACATTTATTTAAAAACATCAAACTTATCATTTAATTTACATAAATTTCTTGAATACACGCAAAGAGTACGAATACTTACGAGACTAACTGTATATATCAAAATTCAAATGGGCTTTTAAATTTTTCTTAAAAATTGACACGAACTTTCTGGGTAATCCAATACATATACTTTCCTTTAGATTAAATATTTGTATGTTGAATAAATGCACTGTTAGATTTATTATAAATTCATAGGCAGATGGATTAATTTTTAAGGAAAATATATTAATGATGACTGTTTGATTACAAATGAAGTAAGTTAAAGAGTTACTAGTACAGGGTTGGCTAGTCTTTATTTACTTTTAAACGTTTCCATCTTGCTATTGGATCATCTCGAGTAACAATTTGTGAGATCTATTGGAATAAACGTTTCTAAAGGAAATAAAATACACGTATTTAAGTTGGACGATGCTCATACTACTGATTATTCTATTTACAATACGGAACGTAAAATATCTTGTTCACTCTTAGCGCGAAGCTCCAATCTGATGATCCAAGGTGTTTGCATGTAGTCGTTTAGAGAATCGCTTTTGGTATCACGCGATGTCAGCCTAAAGCTCGATACTTTACAATAGCGCCCATTCAGGGACACAATGGCGCGGATAGAATCAGATTGAACGCGGTTGTCGTCTTACATCGACTAGTCTATTATCCGGATCACGATCGCGCGGTAACAGCGAAGTTTACACTAAACGCGTACCAGTTTTCATCGTCGCGTGTCACCGGACACGCCACGGTAGAGCCTAATTACTTCGCCGTTAAACGCCACCTAATTATCTCGCGAGGGACAACCTGGCTTTGCAAAGCACGTGAGCGTTACCCCGCATTTCACGCGTGCAACACCGCAAGCGACGCGTCCATCACCGAAGCTCTGGGCATCCGAACCGAATGTGTCGTCACCCGTCACGCATGCAAACCGGCAATCAGCAAATCGTCCATCATCGCAGACGCCATCCACGCCATCCATCCCCCGAGCACTGGCTGATCGATGTGCAGTTTTCCACGTGACAGAAAAAAGAGCTAAATAAAACTAAATAATGGGAATGCGAAAAGAGTTGTGAGAGATAACGGGCCGAAACGACCGATTACCACTATCACGACCACCACCATAGCTTGTCTTCCAGGTTCTCGTCAGGGGATTTGAGCTCGGAGCTCGACGATGAACCAAGCACAGACTCTGGGCTGGCCTCCATGGCCAGGGATTCGTCCCAATCGTATCAAGCGACGCCGGACAGGCCGCTTCAGTCGCAACCGACTCCGGTACCACCAGCCAGTCAGCCACCGGTGCCTGGAGCACCGCCACCAGGCCCTCCTCAGCCTGTCGGCGGTGATCTCAGCCTTAACCTGAGACCTGGATCCAGGACCACCAGCGCACCCTCATCGCCAGCGAAGACTCGCGAGAGTCTGCTCCAGAGGGTCCAGAGTTTGACCGGCGCTGCTCGCGACCAGGTAATCCTTTACACGTTAGTTTGTCGTGATAGTAAATTTTGTGTTCTCAATTGTGGACGCTAGGTCTGAAAGGGTTAACAACCTATGGGGGCACCAGCTCTGTCAATAATTACACAGGCTTTGATTGTGACAATTAGGGTGCATCGATCCTGGGAGCGGCAGTGTCCGGCGCAACGAGGCCATCCTTCAACAAGGACCGTTGCTTCACTCTTCTGGTTATCGACGACCAGAACACCGACTGGAGCAAATACTTTCGAGGTCGCAGACTTCACGGCGATTATGAGATCCGCGTAGAACAAGCGGAATTTCGAGAATTGTCGTTGACAGCCAGCGAGGCTGGCACTGTCGTGTCCATGGCAGTTTATCGTAACGGGACCAAGGTCATTCGGTAAGACATCTGCCTTTTAATTCTTCAAGCTCTGCTGCTCGACGTATACTCGAGCAAAATTCCTTTGACAGATCCTTCAAACCTGATTTCGTCCTGATACGACAAAACCTCAAGGACGCGGGGGAAGACAACAAGAACCTTCTTCTTGGATTGATGTACGGAGGTGTCCCGAGTATTAACAATCTCACAGCAATTTACAACTTCCAGGTGAATATTATGCAAATGTTCGTCGAAAATATTTCAACGCGTTGGATCTCGGTTAAATTGACACCGTGAAGCTGTAGGGCGATTAGTAGGTTGAACGTAGGTCCTAAAAGGTGTCGATCGTGAGTCACAAATAAATCTTTGATCTATATTTATCAGGGTATAAAAATATAAGTATAAAGTGACCTGATATAACATAAATTGCTTTAATAGGCTTCATTAAATTCATACTTGAAAAAAAAAGGTACTGATAAAGAGTAAACTGATTGAGGGGCCTTTCATCTAGCTAAAAGGTTGAGTAGAAAACATGTTCCAAAATAAAATTAGGTATACTCTTTCATGTAGGTCAGAACAGATCAATTAATTTCCTTTTGTCTCCCGCAGACATTCCGTTGAATACAATGAACTTGATTCACAAGAAATAAAATTGAACGTGTTCTAAGAAGGACAATAATACAAATACCGTCGCAAATCTATGAGAAACAGAGTCAATCGCAGTCGTTCTTCTAGGACAAACCTTGGGTGTTCGCGCACCTCTTGGGTCTTCAGCGGCGCTTGGGAAAGGACAACTTCCCCCTCATCGAGCAGACTTACTATCCCAATCATCGCGAAATGGTGAGTAAATGACTGCACTAACAGGACGTCGTCTAGAGAACGAACAAATATATATTTCTCGTTTATTACTCATCATTTAAGTAGTATATAATACTTACAAAAGTTATCAAATGGAAGAACTAAGCTAAAAGTACGTCGTTACGAGTTAACGTGCGTTTTCGTGCTAGGAAATGCCGACTAATTCCCGTCATATCGCGCGTTTAGTGGTTTGTACTAAATTTCTACCCACGTCCAGGGTTTCGTATTGGATACAGAGAACTTAATCGGTTACGACATTCGTAATACGACGCTCAGCAGCTGCACTCTCTGAATAATGAAATAACACAAAAAAAAGGGGGGAAAAAACAAATTTTACAACGATATCTACTTTGCGTCATTATTGTAACGCTATCAGCCCTGGAGCGTCATATTCGATACTGTATCTTTTCAGTATTCAGAGATTCGTGCAAGGCTGCATCCGAAATTAAATACACGTCAGCAGCTTCTTACGCGAATAAGACAAAGCTACGTACAACGAAACAATAAATGAGAATAATTTAAGAATGCGTAATATACATTAGTAGCCTATATGTACAGCTAAGGGGGGGGGGGCAATCGATGTTGAAAATGCTCGTTGCTCTTACTATTTCAGCTTTTACGTACATCCATTTACGTTACTATCGAACCTGCAAGAATTATTGAACTAAACGAAACGAGGTTAACAGCATCGGCTGAGATGGAAGATTGAAAATTCCCCTGAAGGTATTCAGGGAATGAAGACCTTTTTATGAATAATTCTTCTTGAACGTAGCCGACTCGAGTATCGAGTAAATGCACTTTACGCCTTTGATCGTTCGAATATTAAAAGCAGTGAGGTCCGTATCGAGGAAATAAATCATAACGGCGTCTAATTAAGCGAGAAAGATTCAGCTCGATGCTATGAGCTTCGCAATGGAATAATACGTCGAGGAAATGCAAGCAGCTTCAAGTGTTCGTCAGCAAATTGTACGAAACTTTAAACGTCAGCATTCTAACCATTCGGTTCGCTACCTCGTGTTTATTCGCCAACGTCTATTGCTCTCGTCGACGCAACCTTCCGAATTGATACCGCTTGATAGAACGCAATAAACGACGCAATAAACGACGCAATAAATAGAACGCGACACGATGATAGAAACGTGACCGTTGGTCAATAAATTAATGCCATTCTCTCCGAATAAATAAACGTGCATCCAATTTACTCGACGGCAAGTTCTTTCGGAGAATATTGGCGATGTATTACGCTTTACGTGTTTCGTTGCAAATAAATAAGCGCGTCCAAACAAAGAGCATTAATTTTTCGACTCGCGCGATACGGTGTGCTGCGTTTCGGAAACGCTCCTTCGCACAATCAACGGCGATCGCCGTTAGGAATCTTACGAAATTAACGTGTACAGTTGTGTCGAAGGGTGCCACAAGCAACTTCTAACAGAAGGATCAGCAACTGCACGCGGAGGGAAGATCTTAAGGTTCTCGCAACCTTTGTTGCTCGCGTTTCCGCTGGTGTTCCTTGATGCAATTCTTGTAAGGTACAGATGGAGTCCAAGAGCATCCACCTGGCCCTGCCACGCACACCCCGTATTTTTCTTGGCAATCTTGAGGACCTGGCGCGCTCTCCCATAAACATCGCTTCCTTCCTGCGCTTTCCAGAACGGCCCCCTTTTTCCACCAAGGTGTGTAATCGATCTGAAGAACAAAGAACGAAGGCGATGTTACTTCTCTGAAATATTCTGGAGAGCAGTTAACTCTGTCAGCTCCCAAATTATCGGTGTGTAGCCAGGATATTTCGGGCTCGCAGGACGATATTAGAAAATTGAAAATAAAACTCTAACAAATCTTTATTCTTGAACGGCCCGTGGTCAACTGCCGGCTTCTGGCGATTCTCGAAACGAAAGCCATATGGTGAAGCTAGGCATTGGAGAATCTCCGAAATAACTGTCGGCTATTGTCGACTACGAGTGCAAATCTAAAGATTTGTATCATTTTTAATTTGAAGAACGTCGTTCAAATCGAACTTAGAAACGCATTAAGTTTTCCTGTTACTGCTTCTTCAGTTTCGAAAGCAAACAGCCTCGCGTATAAAAAGGTGAACACTTAGGGACAAGATAGCGTTGACAGGGAACATTCTTCGCTCACCTCGCACACACAGCCGCGATGATAGAGGCCCCTGAAGCCTTTCCTCTGTCTGCTGGTCACCTCAGACCACCGCATCGCCAAGCCACAAATTGATATACGCACTTGTCCTCCGATTATTACCCCAGCCACGACGTAAGTGTCGCCAACTTTGAGGTGAACGCCGCACATGCCGTCCGTCGACGCCGTCCATAAAAACTCTTTCTTGGGGAAGTCGACTGGATTCAGGTTGTTCCGCTCCTAATGAAACGTTTTCGTATCAGATAGACGCGTACGATCGTCGTAAAGCGACGCAAGTAGTAAAAGCTAGGAATTTCCATAGACGTACGAACCTTGAAGACTTTATTGACTTTCACGTTGTAGGCGATCTCGTGCTCGTTCACGGGCATCGCCATCCTCACTCTCACCACGGCGACTGGAAGGTAGAAAAGAATGCTGTCAGGGTATAGAGTTATCTCCAAATATTTAGAAAAGAGTAGAAGGCTAATATAGAGGAGCAGTCTTTATTGAAAGTCGATATTATTCTGAATAATAATAATTGCATTGGTGTTTAAACTCATAAGCATTAACCACAATATTTTGTTAAGCATAGAAAAATTCTTTTTAATAAGAATATAGACACTTACCATAATCTGAAACGCAGAACAGCTTTTGGGGATGGCTCAGCATGCAAGAGCATCCTACGACCCTTTGGACCGGCGCCAGCGATAACGCGATCAGCAGAAAATACGTCCAAAATGTTAACTGCCACATCTGAGAACAAGAAAAATTAATTTAAAATTGATGTTAGACAGAAGCAGTTAACAGAGAAATAAAAATTTATTAAGACCGCGAGGAGTGTCTTCCAAGAAAACATGCTAAATAATTGAGTCATCGCGACTAATAGATACGCGGGAATTATGGCAATGTAACGCTCGCTGAATAAAATGCTCCATTGGGCCAAAGACCATTTATCTTCGAAATCCGATTACGCGTGTCCGAATGACTCCGGGTGGCTGTCACCTGTCGGATACTAGGAAACGTATAACTTTATTCAACGAACGCGAAACAAGCTCGTTAAGCGGGGGAATGCGTGTTCCGTTTTGATTTTTTCGCCTTGTTTTTTATTTATCCTCTCGCAAACGAAGCCAACAACAGCGGCGAATAAAACTATCTCTAAACAGCTAATTTCAATTTGTCATTGAGCCATCTAGATCTGGTATCTTCGTCGCCCACCTACGGGCCTTGTTAATGCAAATTTATTCGATCCTTCGCGAGATGGGGACGCGAAACGGATTCGAATTTATGTGCGAATTCTTCGAAACCAGCGACAAACGATTGTTAACGAGGTCGTGGACGATCTTGCAGTGGCGCATACCACAAAATTGGGTCGACTGCCGAATGAATTTATAGTTAGAAGTCTTCTAAATTTAAGTAATAGGACTTGTAGACATTTTGTTCTCATACATTTAAATACTGCTTTCAAAATCAAAGGCTTTAAGTATTCAAAATGCTTTAGAAATATTTTACTGTAATGTTCCGATCTTCGCTTCAATTTTCACAAAGGACTTTTTTGCTTTCCAATACAGAATTATATGATTCGTGCAATTTTATGTACTAACGCTTTATCAGAAAATAACAAGAAAATTAGACACCAAGATTAATTGACGAGCATTATAGTTGTCGTTAGCGATACTGTGTGTCGAGAATAATGGCGAGGAATTTCCTTTGGACCGATAACAAGTATTACGGGAGCGCTTCAATTCGGCCCAGTTTATCGACGTAAGCTGGACCACATCTAAATATAGACATAAAATGGTAACCAACATCGAACACAGTCCAGAAACGCTGCGAGCCGCTTAAATGATCGTATTGACGATGCGTTTCCACGGACTGCGAGAATAGACCAGTGGACAACTAGAATCTAGGGCCTAGATTCTAGGCAATCCTAACGGAACTGCAGTCGAGGAATGCTTCTCGGTAGCTAGACTTAGGATTACGTGAATCGAGGAATTCTTAACGAAAGTTATCATTTGTACGTCTTGATAGCTCTGCAAATTTCACTGAACACGTGCCAATGAGAACGTACACTGTGGCTCGAAATTGCAAGTACTCGAGGAATGATGAGAGTAAAAACGGAGACCAAGTGTCAATTGTCAGATTAATGACACAACCATACCTGAATTACATGGAAAAAGTCAACAAACAATTCTTTAAACGATGCTCAAGATATGCTACTATTTTTATGTTTATGGAAAATACAACAGATATCCAATGAAATAAAGAATTTTCTGAAACACAATCTCCCTGGGCAAAATATAAAATTGTTATTGAACGATCATTACCAAGAAATAATTTCTTCCTTGAAAGATAAAATGGAACTCTTACAATGCAGGTTTAATTGTGCAAAAATTCCTCGGAAAGCGGAAGTAGAAGCATTTTTCAAATATATTCGAACAATAGATGAATGTGGGTGCATACCCCAGGAACATAGCGATTCAGTGTGGTCTGGCGTTTAATAAGTGGGCGATCTCCAGTGAAAGTCGAAGCTCAGCTGTCAGCAAGCAAAGTTCTGACTGGACTTTTTTTAATACAAAAGGAGCAATACTCTTATCTTCGCGAAACTCCCACCGCAAATGCTGTTTATTAAAACAGACTTGTAGAAAATATCAAACAGGAAATGTAAACATCTCCTTGTCCCTTCATACATTTATTATTGATGCACAATTATTATTTCCATTGCTGGAAATGTTTGTATTGGTTGATGATAGAATGTATTGCGTCGACAGAAGTGCAAACGCGAATGCATTCATCGGTAACAATACATCACTCTTGAAAACGTCGGGCTGCGATGCGTGACGCCGTGTCACTGGCAGATGCAAGTGCACTTAGACGATGCAAGTGTTTGTGCACGAACGGCGAACACGTAGGTGAAACCCTGTAATCAGCGTTTAATCCTCGTTTGTATCGAATTTATTCGCCCTCGTTGAACCCTTTGCGCGAGCGCTAATAAAGTTTCGTTCTGCGACCATTTGGGCGAATTTACAAGACAGCCAACGTTGACCAACCACTAGTCGCGCCCAATGGAAGGTGGTGTTAATAATAATAAACGCGATCCGAGCGAATCGCTTCGTAGATCTAAAACTGGAATGTTCGTCGAGCGGCTGAATGAAATTCAATTTCAGTTCGATGGCCGACTATAGTTTACTGATTTATTATCGGCGCAAAGTAGGTAGTACGGTGTCGCCGACGATGATCGACTTTCCATTCGACAGTCGCGAAGCTTGCGGTTCAGGCGCTGTATATTCGAAGTACAGGGTGGTTCAAAGTTGTGGGCAGAAATTGAGAAAGGTCAGGAGTGAACTATCTTTCATAAATACTGATTACTCATTCTACCAAACATTAATCATCGAAATTATTTGTTAATATACATGTCTATAATTACAAATTAAGAAACTTGCTTAGAATGTGTTAATATTAAAGGTATTTACCCCAAGCTATTTTTAAGTTTGAAAATTTAATACACGGTACTATTGAAATTGAACTAGAACGTTTACATCTTTTATTTCTCGAGACCTACCAGCTAGTCAGGTTCGTGCCCACAATTCGGACGTAATTTGTAGAATGCGAATCGTGTCGAAAAAGTGCCGACGCATAATTGCTGTGGGAGGGGGGGGGGGAGGTTCTGCTGGCGAAGTTTGTGGCGCCCACACCCAGATGATACCAACGATATTCTCACATGGCATTCATCCGATGCACTTCATGCATCATCATGCAAAACGGATTGATTGGCCGGCTGATGTCATAGGCAGGACTCGCATTACTTTTATTTCCGTTTGCAATAATAAACACACCGACGATGGTCCGTGAACGTCGGTTCACGCCTCGTGACGCATCGCTGTGACGATCACGCACGCGGTTTCACGCGATTCGTCATACGCATCAGGATTTATTTCGCCACAAATTGAGTTACGGCGCGGCCACCTATCGCGTACCATGCTATTCTACTGCATAATTATTCGCGGCGAAGTGCGCTCGTGTCGACGTGTTTAATGCAGGTCGCGACACGGAATGAATTTGAACATTGCTCGCCACAGAAAACAGATTTAGTTCCCTACTGCCCCACTTAGGCGTTTGTTTCTGATTGCGAGCTTCGGGGACGATTGAACGCGAAAGTACTTGACTAGGAACTGACAAACTTTTTTAATTTTAGTGACCTTTACGTTACATTTCATTTGTGTCGAATTTAAAGTAAATATGGCAAATAATTGTAGACGTCAGAGCGTTCACACTTCAACTCTTTGAGTGCCAAGGAGCGCTATATCGCTCCTCGAAGTTGTAAGTGCTATAACTCATTACAAAATTAGAAAAAATAACTGAAAGGATTCATTTTAACACACAATAAATTATGTTTATTTACAAACAAAATTGAAGTTCAAGTTTATGTGAAAATATTGTTTTTATTCAAATTTACTTTTTGTTAAACCTATGACGTTTTATTTGTATTTTTTTTTTTCTAATAAAGAAAGTCTAGAAAATTTCCTCTGACACTCGAAAGGTTAATAAGAAAAGACTGTTTTCCACTAAACAAAATGTATGGCGGTCTTGAAGTCGATATCAGCTCAAGTGATAAGGTCACCAGGCACGAAGGCCTCAAATTATGCTACATTTGTTCGTCGCCAATTCTCCCTGTGATCAATATTTACGAAAGTATCGCGTACACACTGGTTACTTAATCCGTGTACCTGATACGAAAGCATTTTTACGACTTTCCAGCACGAAAGTGGAAAATTAAGATATTTTGGCAATCGTGCGCGTTCTTCACAGGCGAGGCTAACGCAAGGACCCTTTTCTTCGTTTCACCTCTGTCGAATAAGGATCCCATTATCGTTTCTTGTTTTCGAAACAGGCAACCGTAAGTACACTTCGAGTCGCGTACAGTGTACTAAGTAATTTACGATCGATAATTCCTGTCTAAAGCGGAGATTTGTGATTGCGCGGATGTAAATAAGTGCGCGAGGCTGTGCCAATTAACCTTAAACTCCGAATAAGATTGTACACGATGGAGGGCTGTTAAACGTAAATGAGCGCCGATGCATGCGCTCGCCTGCCCAGCTCATACTTATGGTAATCAAACACGAGTGCACATATAAGTGCAATATTATAACTCTCCTGGCACTTTTTTCGCGCCTACTACAAGCACGGGATAACCCTCGCGATAATTCACCGCTAGCGTTCCCATGAATTATTACAACTACGTGATAATGACGCGGAATTTGTTCGATCTTCCGGTACGAATAATGATGGACAAACATTACGCGATAATTCAAAAGGAAGAGTCTGTTCAAACGTGTATTTTAAATCAAACAAAATAATAACGATAGAATTGTCTTCGATTTTAATTGAGGATAAAACGAATCCATATTAATTAAAAAAAAAACGTAGATTAATAATAGTTGGAGCGAACAAAATGAAACAAGTATACTTCTTCAAAAGAACAATATTAAATATAACTTAAATCACCACCAAACGCTATAACCTTTTACTTTACTCATATCGTCAAGTCTTCCGCTCCTTCCGCGTCATGCTATCGTGCCCCATAATTCGTAATTTGAATTTCGTGTTAAAATGGCCAGGCCCTCGATACCACTGGCGTGTCGTTACGAATCCTTCTCCTAGGATAAAACGCTTCCACTCTCCAAGAGCATTAAACAACGTTATATAATGTTCTTATCGAAGTTGACGGCTATCGATTCGATGGCTCCTTATCGACAGCACTAAAATCACGCTCGTTCTTTCAGCACGCGACTTTACGTAACCTCTGGAATACATGCATGAATTTATTGTGCGTAAATAACGACGAAAGGAGTGCTTCGCGTCCTGTCATAACGGTTATGGCTCGCATGTGTCTTCATTAATACACGAAGATCGGAATGATATTGCATGCGATGACGTTGGACAGCGATAAAACGTGGAACATGAATATCGACCGACGTTTTCATCGCGCAGAGACTTTCGAGTCCCGACCGAAATTCCTCGCGACTTTTTACCAAGCCGACGGACTCGAACGAGCACAACATCGCTCAAAGAACGTCGTAGTGCCCGGTTGACAAAGTGAGACATAATAGACGCTGACGGGAGTGCACTTCCCGTGATTGTAATGCGCTAATGCGTCTACCAGATCCTTTTTCTACCTACGTGTCTACTTTCTCCAGCCTCACGCTTTCGTTCCTGGATTTCATTACGAGTTATGGACTCGCCGTTGCTACTATGTTATGACAGATTGTTATATTCTCCCATCGATCGTATAAATCGGTTCGACTTTTTTCTTGCTTGAATTTTTTTGAAGTGTCAATTGTGGCACGATTTATGTGCGATATTTTATTGAAGCGTTGACTGATTAAAATACTGTTTTTAACATTTTTAGACCTGGCGTCCACAGTTGAGGACACAAAATTAAAAAATTACCGACACTATTGTTTATGACGAATGTCCTTATCTATGCACATGAAGAAATACCACTTTTCCTCGAAAACTATATTATTAGGATTCTTTGTATTTTTTCCATACTAATTTTAGTCCAAGTTAACCCTCAATATTAAACTACGTTAGTACCAGAAAAAAGATAATTCAAGTCTGAAAGGGTTAACACACTTTGTAATGACATAGAAATTTAAATTAGATGTGGTACGAAGAAGTATAGTAAACCAAACTTGAAGAGTCTATTTTCCCCACTTTATGAAAGAAGTTTGTGTTAGTAGTACTTACATACGAAATACCAACACATATACGAAACAGTGAAAACACCTTGACTTTGTATAAATCCAAGGTGCAATACACATTCCAAGATCCATCTTCCTTGACCCACCGAAACGTACTTGCCAAAATCAACACGGAATCACCTCTAGACACGTGATCACAGAACCTTCTTTCATCGCCAACGCGAGTGGAGCAAGCCCGCACAGATTGACCACTTATTGTAGGGACACCCAGTAATTTTGCGAAACTATTAACGCACCTAATGTATCAACTTGTTTGAAAACAATAGAGACACTGAAGCTGCGTTTAAGTCGCTTACATCAAACATACTTACGATTCTTTACAGTGGTGAAGTAGGCGGATTTACGAGTCCATTAGTGTGCGTTCGCAGCGAGTTCGTCGAGTACTGTCTTACGTTATACCTAATATCAGCAGTAATATCAAATGCTGCGAACGTGTTTCGATTCAGCAGTTTCAAATGTGAGAACTTCTATCAGCTTAAAGTTCAACGACACCACTGTCCGCTCAAAATACGCTTATCCTGACGAGTTACGTATCATATAAGCTCGATTCTACAGAAAGAAAAGAATTCCATGCGTTTCAACATCAATTTGATAATCCTTCTAAAATATTTCTTTTTTAAAGGAAGTTTTAAAGAAAGTTTTAAAGAAAATATTTAAAAGGAGACTAATTTTTTTAGTCAAAGCTACCCAACTGTTCAAGTATCACGTATCAAATTTTATTATATTATTTTTACAAAAGAAAATATTAGGATATGTGTTCCTTTAATAAATCAAAATTTTTAGTTGTACTAGTCACATGATCAATCACTCTTGTGCGGTAGTGTAAAATAAATTATGCGTAACAGAAAAAATATCCAACTCACTTTCAACGATATGTAGAGGCAGGATCTATGGCGTATTAACTGATTGTTGATTTGCGTAATTAATCAGTCCATGATAGATATAAATGAATCGCACGCCGATCGAATGATTTAATGTGAAATTAATCGAACTCCTTCTAGACGGAATAAACATCCAAGTGAAAGCAAATTTACGTTTTCGTTATCGTGACTGGTATTCGTAACGAAGGAAATTATTTCTCCTGGAATTATCTCCAAAAGTATAAATACTTCGGTATTTGTTTAACATTGACGAAAGAATAAATAATCCTTTTAGCAAGAAATTGAGCAGCTGACTCTTTTGTTATTGAAATTCAAGCCATCTGTTTCTTTTCCTTTCTTCTTGATTTTCGTGAAATGCGTTTGATTCGCCGATCCAAGTTGTTTCAAGATTTTATTTTCATGTTAATGACTCCAACGAACGAGCACGGAATTTTTTGCGAAAAAGAGGCGAACGTAATCACTATACCAGAGAATAGAGAACCTCTGTCGAAACGTAAATTTCATCTGGCCAATTACCAAGACGCGAAACTGCATCGAAGTATCTGTTAGAATGCATAACTAAGCGAATCTCATTAAACGTAATAACAACCCTTTAGTGACAAGGAGAGATTAGGCTTTCGTAGGAAGTCAAGCGTGCCCGACAGTGAATTTATTGGGAATCGAGGATCGGACGTGTATTTTTCAAAAGTGACGCATTGTAAATGCGATCACGGCAACGCGGTATTTTATTGGTCTACCATTTTCGCCAACGATCATTTGCATATTCATCAGTTTCGTGGTGTTCGATCCACATTAATACGGAACGAGTTATGCGACCTGATCAAATTTTTCTCAATGTATCGATGCTCGCTCGTCTCGGATGGGACGCGTCGATTAATCCTTTCGACGCGTCATCGATGCCAACGTCGCTGTAATTACTATGCATAAAACGCGTGAAGCTGTTTCGATATTCCAGGAAAGCTTCGAATTAATTAGTAGCTTATTCGTAGTACCTCCAGAATTCAATTCTTTTGTGTACGGTATTATAACCAATTAAAATATGAAAGTTGCGTTTAAAGTGCAACGTTTGTGACTTTTTATGCTTTCTGGTTCGAATGTAGATTCCTCGTGCGTGAAATCGCTACGCGCGCACACAGTGACAGGGAATCGGAGCGATGTAACTTTCATGCACACTCAACAGGAGTGCGAACGACGCCGACGTTTATACGGCTGGTAATTAGCATCTCTCATAATCAGTCATGCTAAATACTGCACGGAGGTCTTCAAACACGGACTTATTCGAATAGAATCAGAAACGCTATGAAACGTCGAGAAGAAATGTTCAAGTATTTCGAATCGTGAATGTTTGTGTACTTGTTCCGTTCGTGGAACGTATAAAAACATTCAATGCGATTATTATAGTATTCCGGCTATGACATCAATCGATAAGAGGCGCGAATCTGGGAAACCGTTACGTAAATGAAGTATGCGTACATATCAAATACTGTAGACAGTTCCACTGAGGTATCACCTTCAAGGTTTCGCGTATCAGTTCTGCGATTGCTCCTTTCGCAGCCGTATCTTTCTTCTTCGCCTTTAGTCGAACAGAATTAATAATATACGAGCAAAATTAAGCTTTCTGCTGTGGTTGCCAAATATTAATTCATAAATCAATATTATCGTTTCGATAACCATATCAAGATCATAAATCTGATACTCATATAACGAAACGATATGTTAACAGGCTCGTTCTAAATTCCCTCATCGTCGAAGTAGCAACACATTATCTCACTGTAGACCTTTGTTTGATCCGAAACAACTATGTGTGCCTCGATTAACAAGACGAATCGAGATTTTCCCGAGAAACAGGCGAATCATTATGTGTTCAGAATTCTCGACGTGAACGCAAGTGCACACGCGAATGCAGATGTTCGGACAAGTATTAATTATGTGATCGATCAATCACTAGCTAATGAATGGTCGAATAGCAACGCGATGGCACGAACCACGCGTGATTTCGAATCACATTCGTCGAAGATGAATCGATGGCGTGACGGGCACAGAAATAATTTACATTTTCCGAGTCATTTAAAGCAAACAACGCTCGATTAAACGAGTCAATAAATGGCTATTCAATTTAGAAAGGAATAGTATTCGAACATGTCGTGCTACGTTAAATGTTGTGAATTGGATTACGATAATTGCTAATTAATTAAGAAGTGATTTACGTGCGAAGCAAACTACGCACGATTGAACGAGTTAATAAGTGACTGAGCAATTTTTAAAGACACGGCATACAAATGTGCTATGCTATGGCAAGTGTTGCGAATTGATAATTGTAACGAGCCAGGAAGAGGCTCCAGTTGCTAGGTGTCCATCAAAAGGCACACGGAAGCAGAGATGGGAAGAATTTTATTCGAATAATAGATGATGAATAAAAACTCTCTGCAGCGACTTATTCGCAGCGATTATTCGATTAAACAGTTATTCAGGCAAGCTTTTATTGAACACAATAAGAAGATCGTATAATTCACTGTTATTTTTATTGAACAAATAGCATATCAAAAGCTGGTCATTAATAGTAGAACCCTAAGTGATACAAATTCAATATAAGAGAAATATAAAAAATATGAAAATACAGAGGAAAGATATTTAAAGAAATATTATATAAAAGAATAATATTCACAGCTACTTCAATGTAATGCGGCAAAGATCGTTTGAATTGATGCGTCGAGTTGCAGGAAAGATCGATAATGTCGCTGTAGTCATTAGTCAGTGTGGTCATGCGATCAATAGAATTAATTTCACTCTGCAACGTGCAAAACGGTTCTGTATATTGTGAGAAATGTTGTTTTAGACTTCTAACATGAACATAAAATTTAAATAGTTTGAGAATGTTATTTGTTATTCGAAATTCCTTGCCTCGATAAGAAATTATGCACATTACTGTATGGAAGCAACTTGCCACGCAAGTAATCGAGGTATAAGTAACGCTGACGTTACTGCGACTCGCTAATCGTGATTATCAGACATGTATCTAAAGAGGAGCTACTTTTTCTTTAACTTATCGGGTGCAGTTTACAGAAATTTATAAACCGTCAACAAATACATAAAATATACTTTTTCCATACGATTCAAACAGATTAGAATTTTTCATATATTACGGTGGTATTTAACGAGGAAAGTACTCGTACCAGAAAAATCCGATTTTAAGATGTCTATAGTAAATAAGAAAAATGATTTATGCACGATATTCAGCATGATATCTACTGTGAGTAAGGAAAATTATTCTATTCTATTTCCGCAGGAAAGAAACATTATACTTTGCTTTTCCCCTATAATCTATATTCACATATCATTTGCATTCCAATCAGAATTTTTTTATTTGAAGACTTTTATAAGAAAAATAAAAATGTTAAACCAATGCACGATTCGAATACGCAGAAAGCACCTACTTCGAGAAGTATGTTACTTTTTTTTTGTTCATCGTATCTTGGCGTTTGAATCAAGTAAATATTATTATCTGATACGCTACTTTGTAATATATAGGGTGTGTCAAAGGTAACGTTTAACAGATCAACGCAGAACGGAAGAATCCCATAAATCGTAGATCTGGAAATGCTCCGATTGAAACACCGCAGGACCACAAAGTTTCGCGAAGGGAGTAAAGGTACCCGAAATAACGACTTTACTTTGTTGATCGTTTTGAAACGTTAATTTTGCACTCATATTTATAAGGAGATAACTGAATTGTCTTTTCAAGCAATCTGGGACTATTGAAGGTTATTTCTAGTCCTTTGCTCTGAAGACAGTAGCTTCGGTTACATATTAGGTTGTCCAGAAAGTTCGTGCCAATTTCTAAGAAAAATTCAAAGGCATATAATATATATATATATATACATGTATTTATTGAATTACATAGGTGCCATTTTGTTCCACAACCTTTTCACCTTTTAAGGGATGTATACATGTTACTTGTTTTCAACCATTTCGACATATTCAGACCTGTACCACCTACCAAAAATCTACATGGACTTTCCGGACAACCCAATATTCAATTTCATCTGATATATCCTTCTTAACATAGAAAAACTTTCCACTTACATCTTTTAGAAATGCCATTGCTATCCATCCATAAACGCTGGATCTCATTTCAATTAAATTCTAAGTTTTATTTCGAAGGGTTCTAACGAACTCCATGAACTCAACAGAAATCATCCCACTGTTAATGAAAACCCATGCTAAATAATTCCTCGCCGAGAGTCAGCTTCGCTTGCACGAAGGTACTTCCAGAACCACGGTTTACACGAAAATCCCATTTTATTTTGACCCATAGAGGAACGTCCTTGCAACATGACGGATTCCTGCGGGAACACCTTGTACATACCCAAGCGGCGGCATTCTCGAGTAGTCATTTGAAAGACAAACAAAAAGACGCATCGATGCTCGCGGAACCGAGGAAAGTGACTTTCGACGTGAGTGCGCATAAGTTGACGGTCATCGGTTGCAGATGCTTGTTGCATTCCATCGAGTCAACCTTAGCGAGTTTGCTCGCTACCGTCTATTAAATTGAAGTGGATGAACTCACTCTAGTTTCCCGAAGAGTACACGAACTGGCTCGTCGAGGCACCAACACTATCCCGCTTCTCGAAGTTTGCTCTCGAGCTCTCAGCGTTCACTCGATCACTGGATGTGCACCGAGCAGAGTCCTTTGGAGAAATTCACAAAACCAAAAGTCCTGGAGGAGTTTCAGTGAAGTCTTGGAGCCGAGTCGAGGAAGTTCTGGTGTAATCGTTGCGTATCTCGCGGGAGACACGATGACTCTGACGGTCACGAAGAGACAACAACGGTGACGCGAACGTCGCAAGCTTCCATTCGGATTCCCGTCGCGTACGCGCGAAAGGTTGAATCGCGGCTATGGAACGAACCACTGTCGATCGTGGCTTCCAAAAATAAAATTTCGCGCGCGGAGCGTAGCAGGTGGAGGCTTCTAAGACGCGCGTCAAAGCAGAACTGCCCCAGTTCCATCGTATTACCCGCTATTATATTCCGCGCGGCGTGCCTGCGCGCGTGTACGCATGAGCCTCTGAGCTCATACGCCGTGCTCGGTACGCGCGAATGCCTACATACGTCAGCGACACGCGAAACGATCTCGGCTCGAGTGGTCCCCAGTCGCTTTAGAGTTGATTAGGATAATGGTTCTATCGAGCTTATTTTTCGACGTATGTTTACACTCCTGGGACGAAGGGTAGCTCACTTAACGCACGACTTGCTTCCTGTTGATTTAATGCGGAATTTAATTGGAAATTAAATATGATTATTATAGGGCTTTTTTACGTAAATTGCATTTCAGATTTGTTCGAAACGTTTTTCTAAATTTTCAGAAACAAGATATGTATCCAGGGAAAGAGAAACATCCCTTGTTGATTTAATCAAATACTGTTGATTTAATATTGGGAATTAAATATAATGATTATAGGGCGTTTTTTACGAAAAATTGCAATTCAGATTTGTTCAAAATATTTTCCCAAATTCTCGCAAGCAAGATACAGTTAAAATAAAATTAACAGTTTAATTAACAGTTAAAATAAAATGATTGAAATAACGAGGACAAAATGACAGCATATTTTTGTAGAAAATGGAATTTTCGATGCTTCACATAGCATTTGTAACGACACGTGCGAATAGTTGACGTGATAAAAATATTTTCGCAATGCCATGTGTATTCTAGTCGAGAGTGACTGAGCTCATGTGCCATAATCGCGGTCGTACGCGCGAATGCATACGTCGGCGGCACGCGAAATGATCTCTGCTCGAAAGAGTCTCTGCGTGCGCCGAAAAAGGAACAGGAAGGCGGGCAGCGGCCGTATAGGACCAGCGATTAATCATAAATTTGGACGTTGCGTCATGTTGCGCTCGCGATGTGCTCGGAAGTGCAGTCCGACAAGTCGAACGATTACGTCGATTGCTCCGGGTAAAGACGATGGATCGGTGCTCCGATCAGTGAATTTTAATTGAACCGTATTGATATCATTTCCGGGTGAAATTGAATATTGGACTGAATGGAAGCTGTAAACTGAGTAATAAAATATTATGGGTAATGAAGATTGCAACAGAAACCACTCAACTCTCCAAATGAAAGAAGCATATCGTTGACATATTTCTAGATCATATCGAGTATTATAATAGAATATTTCACAAGTCCTTGCCTTTTTGTGGTCGACTAAATTTTATATCATCTGTAGAATACCCATTTGTCCATACGGTCTCTCTTTATCTCAAGATTAATTCATAAACGTTATTCGGTTTATTTTCAGAGCCTAGTTGAGAGTCCGTTTCGATAATGCTGGATTTTCAGCGGTATGCGAGGATAAATTGGGTAGAAATAAATGAAACAGATAGAGGGCTTAGAAGATTTGTCAGTCGTACGAAATACACTCTGTTTTCAGTCTTCTGGTCCCGTCTCCAACGAGACAGCTCATATTTCTGACAGTAGAAACGAAGACAGCAACAAGTCCTTTAATTACTTGCCGGATGAATGCCCGTGCAACTGTCCCGACTGATTACTCGATTAATCATGAATTCGGACGTCGCGCCGTGTAGCTCATTACCATGCACGAAACTGCACCGCTTGTATCTCGTCGCGTGCGTATTTTGAAACGGTACGAGTGATATCGAGCCGGTCGATTCCTGTACACCTCGATGGCCGAATAAAAATGATCAAGGGAATCTGGCGCGCTCTCGATCCGACGGCAATGAATCTTTCACAATTCCGTGAGTTTGCATAACGGTTACATCACGTGAACCTGCTATTATTTATTCATTCAACGGGAGCATCACTTCGCGTAACTACAAACGTGTCTAAAGGATTCGGGAGTTTCTTTACTTTAGAAAAATGTTTATATCAGAAAGATGCATACAGCTTGATAAGGTCTTAAAGAGTCGTGATTAATTTAATAATTTTAATTCAAAAGATTGTAGCAAATTTGATCAATGTCGCGTGTAAGAATATAAGAAGGTTTGAAAGCTCAGATCTAGAATGCATGGCTTAAGTGAGGGTTTTGTTTACGTCCATAGCGCAAAATTTGCATACGTTAATAACCATTTTATTCATACCCACACCATATCTCTGGATCATTTAAATTAAAGCGCAATAATTTAATATTAATCGTGCACATGATATCGTGATTCCGACAAGGATGTCCCTGCAGCTCAACTTTTGCCTGGCCACTTAACAGCCCGTGAATCAGATCGCACCAGAGCCAGACCGCGGCACCGACTGTTCTACTTGAAAGTAATTAAGCAGATTTCCTTGATTTATGCAACGCGCTGACTTGCCACTTGAACGGTGCATCCGAGTTATCATAACTCGGTGCAGCTACTTCTATTACAGTCGAATTAACATCCATCGAGTACAGCGAAACTAATCGTGTCTCTCACCTGTCAGTTATTAATAAGAATAGTTTATGTTACTCGTAGTTGAGAAAACATATTTCATTGAATACATAAGATTTTTATTGACATGTACAGTTATGAATCTCGACTAATTTGCTTGTTCTTAATACAATTTTCACTGCTAATCGTTTCCATAATAAATGGACAAAATAAAATATGAAGATTGCAACAGGAACCACACAACTCTCTTTCTAGAGCAGGTTGTGTTAAAAAAATAAAATTTTGGGTTAAAGTTAAATTTCAGTTAAATAAATGTATGTTAATCTATTTTGATTCTTAAAATACTTGGATTATTACTCATCCAGAACAACCGATTAACATGTTAGACTTACGCGATACGATAAGAAGGAATAATTAATTAATCAAATAAAAGGAAACCCGTTGGTGATTTTTCACGCGACACGTAACCTATTTTTCAAAACCAAACCCTTGCCAAGGAAAACGACTGTTACTTTCTTTCTCAAGATTATTTATACATTCAGCGCCTCCAGCAAATCGATGAAAACACATCGTGTAAACACATAGTAGAATTGTTTATACGATTTTGCGATGCAGCAAAACGTGTTTCGAACAGCTGTGTAAAGATTCAGAAAATGATGAGCGACTAATGGTTACCAGTGTCTTGTCGTGTCTCGTTGAGTGATTACTTTAATCGGGGAATCGCCGACTGAAATACCCACCGTTGGCCAGTTATACCTTATCGCGAACGTTCAGGCATGTTCCTACATGCGATTTGCAATTTCACCATATGAAACACCGCGGAAAACTAGGCTCGAGGTTTACACATCCGTTAGGTGCACTGACTGTGCGTGCCGTATCATGGGTTTATGGTATCAATGCGTCAATCGCTATCGAGGACGCAGAAACGAGACGCCATAAGTGCACCTTATCCGCAGAAATATGAAAGTCGGTGGCGATAAATCACATTTTAGTGCCCCGACGACTCGTTCGCGTCGATCGATTCTGGGAAACTGTGACTGTTGTTATTAGAAAAATTACGATCATACGATGTTAATATTGAAAAGAGTATATAAAACTGTGAAATGGTACATCTGGATGAGATAAATGGTTAAAAATTATTTCACCGAAGATAGTCCTTTCGTTCGGAGGTCTGATTAAGAAGGAAACCTAATCTATAGAATTCGTGAAAAGTTACTCTACGATCATGAAATGCTAGAGTTCCATTTCTACATTGATCAAAAAATGTATGTTTCTACTCTAATAACCCCAAATTTTTTATTTAGATTAAGTCCGACATCTCGTATCTAAAAGTCGCATTATTTCAAATAAAATCGGATTCAAATAAAATCTTGGTGAAAATCGGAAGTCACGCTTTACTCACTAGTCTCAAATCCTAAACAGCAAAAAGAAAGACACTCGAACCATTCCGCTTTCGAACGCTGCGCGAAAATAGCAATGTCCCAGACAGTCTAATAGCCGCGATAGCAATCACTCGTTAGCGGGACCGTTGAACATTTTTATCGACGGGCAAATTCGCGGTTCGACGCGTTTCATTATGATAATCACGGGGGAATTAGGATAATCGCGTCCGCAGTGGGGGAAAGTCGCCCCGATAAAAGGATTCAGCACGGTTAGCATTCGCTTGGTGAACGCGTATCTATATTTACGGTGTGACTCACAGTAAATAACGGAGGAACTGGTGCGATACTGGTGGTCGACAATTTGCTGCTCATCAAATCACTTGTTAATGTGCTCCGTGTTGGGCGATAACAATCCGCCAGTCTTCATTTGCAGACCGGAATAAAGAATCGTAATCGGTTTTATTAAGCGTCAGCCGTAATGCGCGTCGCGCGCTCGCGTTGCATTAATTCAAAGATTCTGCGACCATACGACTCCTCGGTCGTTCCGCCCGTTGTAATCACGCGTGATTCATCCTCGATTGAGACGAATC
This sequence comes from Hylaeus anthracinus, assembly GCF_026225885.1. Taxonomy (NCBI): domain Eukaryota; kingdom Metazoa; phylum Arthropoda; class Insecta; order Hymenoptera; family Colletidae; genus Hylaeus; species Hylaeus anthracinus. The sequence continues at coordinate 10,128,770 of NW_026534341.1, read as the reverse complement.
GCATTGAAAAACAATGCCTTGGACAGTTCCGATGTGGGAAAGAGACGGGGTCACAATTTTTGGACATAGGTTTCAAAAGTAGTCTAAAATGACGGAATTTAAAATAATTTTGTTTCGTTGCCTTGAAACATAAAATTAATCTTTGTCGACGTTATAAATTCTTAGTTCTCTCTAATGAAACTGTCGTCGAGTGCAAAAGGTTAAATCATGTTTCCATTTAGATTGCCCTATAACTGTCCTGATAACACCACATTGATCAGCAATAAATAACTTCAAATGTTTTTTAATCAGTAAATTTTTCTTTAAAGTCTCCTCTAGTGTCAGAGATCAGCTGAAGACGTTGAAAATTCGCAGAATAATTGATTGATAACAAACCACATCATAATCAAAAATAGCTCATCGAATCTCTGGAATTCAGTATCCAAAGAAAAATAAACACTGATAACGAGAGACGAAATTTACGATTTCCTTCCTCATTAACGCGTCTGCCCAAGCCTCCGAGCGATAAAGTACGCGTTCGATAGAAACGCGGCAAGTAGATGCAGGTCGATCCTAGCCAGACATGACGAGGTGATATTAGACGCATCCTTATTCGACGCAGACAGAGTTTACAGCTTCCGCGTTATGCGCGTTTATATGATAAAGAGGACGTATTCCTGGAATTTCCTCGGCCTGCGACGATAATTTTCGAGAGGAAACTCTTGGAAGATGGGTTCACGGAAGAAAATCGTCGCAGATCGCGTCAGTCGGCCAGCGAAATTGATAATTGCCTCGCCAGAGAAATCTGACGTGCACGCTGATGTGAAATTACGTACAGCCATAAAATCCGTCACGGGGATTAATAACAATAACTGTACTCTTTCTTGTATGGAAATTGCGGTCGCCGAACAATGAAGAATGATTTTGCGGTTGAACCGTGCCGATGGAATTCTGCACGCTGTAATTTCCTTCTGGGAGTACGAAAACTTTCCAAACGATTTTATCGCCGGGGCACAGTTGACAATTAGAGGTTTTTTTGATTATTGCTATTACTGTCATTATTGTATGGAGTGTCGACTCGTTAAATCTTCAGACATATTCAGACTATAAATGGGAGGTGGGGAATATGATTACAGATTAGGGATAGATGGTGAGGACGAAGGGTTATAATATAAAAATTTTATCGTGTAGACATGATTAGTATAAGCTTTTATAATGTTTCATACAAATATTGATAGAAACATCTATCATACACTTATTTTATTCAACGAAGGATACAATGGTTTAAATTGATGCCATTGTCAGACAATACTATTCGTCCATTTGTGTTGTGTTCTCGAAGCATTTATTATCGAATTTCAGATAGAAATGTAAACGAAAATAATTGGTGTGCGTAGTAACACGTAGGCTCGATGCGTGATATATTTACCAGGATGTTTGGATTTAGTAAAATACTGGGCCAAAAATATAGGGCAGTTAAACCGGTACGGGAATAAATGGTCGGCTATTTCCACGCGCGTCGAAAGAAATAAAAGTGTTTCAAAACAGCTCGTGGGTCACAAACCGCTGACACGGATTGTCTGAAACTATTTATATCCAGACGGGGAAAGAATAGAGTCGCTGACTGACGAATAGCTCTATCTTTGGTGCGAATCCACCGCGAGCAATTCCAACGATGCACTTACGCGTGTACCGAGAACAACCCTCGAACAAGTACTTGTTTCATTCTCTGAATGGCTAGCGAATTTTATCTTGATTTGCTTTCGTTTTCAACGTGGAAGCTTCCATTTACTTTCACTGTACACTTGGCATTGCCCCGACCATTTGTTTTATTAATTAAAGTATAAATGCATTTATACTATAAAGTTATTTGAAGCATTTTATACTATAAAAATATTTTTGATTATGATGTGGTCAATTATCAACAAATTTTTCTGCTGATTTATAACTGCATGACACTAGAGGAGACTTTAAGAATACATATTAAAGTGAAAATGCATTTTTAAAGTTGATATGCATGCGGTATTCGAAGAAGAGGCCTGCAACGTCGTAGTTTATCTAAGCTAGTCCAAGAACAGCGGTTTCTAACGAAACCACGCGGCTACTACGAAATTAAATATCGTGGCAATCGATATCCCATTCTAAACATTCACAGTGTCCACCTATCACTGACGGAGCATAGTGAAAATAACGAATGAAGTCACTACGTGTTATCGACCCGTGCAATTCGAATTGCAACGGTTTCGTCGGGACGTGGGCGAACGGTCAGAGGAAAAAGACGGCGTTCCTTTGACGTTGATCCACTATTTGCGCGTATGATTTCATGGAACGTCTGAACGTCAAAACCGCGTGGCGAATCGCGACGTCCTTCGTCCCTCGAAAGCAATCGCCTTCGCGAGATGTATTTTTGGTTAACTGACCGCAGTCGACCGTGGCTATACTACGAATGGTTACATCTTCAACCGAATGACTCAAACAGAATTACTTAACCAACCTAAAAAGAACTTGTTGAGTGGATAAAAAGATTGGGAATTGTTCTCGAAGAAGAATGGTAGCTTGTATTAATTATTTATTTCTGACAATGCAATTCCTTGCACTTGAAATTCAATAAATTCTCAATACATGAAGTTATCTTTCCATTTGTTCGAAAAAATACATAATATTCGTCAAAAGCAGCGATAAACCTAAATAATGTAACAACGATGTGTTGGACAAACGGAATGAAAATTAAAAAGAGGAATGTATGAATACGGAACCAAGGTCTTTAAACCGGTTATACACACCGCATAGCACTCGTAAAACACAGTGCCATAGGCCGTGCTTTTGATTTCGACAATGTTAACATAACAGAAACCGAAAGTAATTACTGCGGAAGGTAGCCGTTTAAATCATTCCAAACAATAAAAGATAACGTAGTATAATATTCTTTACCACGCATAATCAAAATATTAGAAATGTTAGTTAATTTGCTTTCCAACGCTATAATAATTCAAATAGTACACATTCATTGTAAAAACAGTATAAAAGAAATGAATCGACGGAATGAACGAGATGTCAGAAGGAAGCTACACGTGATTTTCTCTAACGATCGACAATTGCATCAATTGGTGCAACGCTTTCCCATCCGAGGAAAACGTCTCGTTCGCCGAAGCGCCGTTGCAAAACCGCTTTATTCGCGGTTATCGCGATTCTCGTTCGCCGATGAATGAAATTGTTGGTCGGTGAGTCACCCCGTAGTAAAGTTACGACGTTAGTTAGCCCGTGAAAGAACGCGGCAGACGTCACTCCCAAGAAAACGCGCGCTGTATCATAGCGTACGCGGCTGAAATTTTTAAACACGCGAGGGAGGATCGTGCGAATCCAACGAAGGTCTTCTGGGTATTCGAGGTTTGCCAAATGCTAATTTATGGACACGCGACTATCGGTGCCAAGGCTGACTCACGGTGGCAACTCGACCGCACTTCAAAGCGACGCTGCCCGCCGGAGATTGATTTCTTCTCGGAGTTGATCTCGTATTTTCCGCGAATCTACGAGAGGAGCACAGTGACCAGACTCCGTATGAAGCGTGGAATCTACAGGGTGGTCATTGTGGAGCTAATTTTGCTGACTATGGTGAGAACGGATTGTGCAAACGTTAGTCCTAACCGAAGTCCTTCGAAAGAAGAGTCGCGAACAATATTGTGGTTAACCTTCGCAGAAGTCTGCTTTCGAAGAAGTCACTCGAAGTGGCTGTCGAAGACTTGAACACGAGCTCGACAATGGTAACACGAATATCAAGGTTCAATTGCTTGTGGACATAGAAAAGAAGACAAAGGCACTCTTCATCGAATATATTTTAACGTTTCGTCCGGGTTGGAATCATCTTCAGAAATGAAAAAATTGTTTTGCTTGACTTCGGAATGTTTAATATAGAGATAATAGCCTTTTAATTGTATACTAATATGTTGCAATGGTTAATTTACATTCTTCTCAACGGGTCTTCTGCACACGTATCACGTCTGATGCTACACTCTCGTGTCTTCTGGTCCCCTTCGTGACGCAATTCTTAATCACGAGTAACATCCCCGTTAATTTATGTAAAACTAATTTGTATAATTACCAACACGCCATCAACGGGCCTTTAATTAAAGATCTACCGGTCTGTGCTACCTCTGAGGACACTGCAACGCGCTGCAGTGCTGTTGAAATAAAGTACAAACCACCGTAAATGGACAGGGACGTCTTGATACGAACAGTGAACACTTTATCCCGCAGTATTCGTGCGTGAATTATTTTCTTCGGAATAAAAAGAATCTATTTAGGAATATTTAAAATAGAGTGACGCCTAAAGAAGCTATAAATTAATTTTTTGAGAGAGACATTTATGGCGAAATAATACAAAACAAATGAGATAATATCACTTCGGATACAATGAAGAAATTAATTATCAATATTGGCAAAAGAACTTTTAAGAACACACAGCAGATACATTAATAACATGAATACTGAACTGTTTTTTTGTCATTACCAATGATTACCAATCATGGTATAATTGATATTAATAGATTCGCAACTTTTATTAGATATTTATTTCCATTAAGGAAGTGTCCACATTTTTCTGGGCGGCGGTGTACGTTCTCATTCCTGAAGAGGTTAAGAGCATCGAACGATTCGACATAAGAGGAATAACCAGTCTTATATTACGATTCTCTTCTAGATGCATAAAATGGTAACGTGCACAAGACACGTATGTAACATCGGTTGTTCTTTGTAGCAGCTTAATGCATCGGTAGCGGGCAAATGTAATCGGCTCTCCGATGGAACAGCGTGCCAAGGAATAATCGTAAATGTTAATTAAGACCCGTGGTCGATTATGTACGCCACGTAATCCTGCGGCGCACGATGAATCCTCCAGTCGGCGGGACGAACAAGATGAAACGAAAAGACGAAATAGGAATGCCAAACCACCCAGAAAGTGCATGACTAGACTGGCCGTATATTCGTGATGATGTAACGGGAGAAACCGCAGTGACCACACCCCGACGATACCGCGGCCACGTGCTGTTTCGTAAGCCGCCGACTTTTAGGCAAGGCCGCCTCGATGTGGGATGCTGCCCGTTCTCCACAAGGTGAATTCAGCGACGTTCCGACAGACATTAATCGTACCGTGCCCTTTAACGCGAACACCACGCTCTTGTCCCCTTGATAAATAACGTCTTTACCGTTCCGATGTCCCATAGTTCATGAATTTTTAACGTTTGGGTGCTATATCATCGGACGTGACAACCTACGCCCGTATGTACCTTAGAGAACTGTGCTAAGTCCAACCTTTAAAGTTGGATATTCTATATAGGTATGAAGTAGCATTAGCGAGTTGGTATATTTATTTAAAATCTTTTAAATTTTAATTTAACTTGTTTTTCTCATAAATGAGTTATCTCCTCTCAACTAACAACTCCATGTCTACATGATTATCGAATTTTTCCTCCACAAAGTTGCAATATGCGTATTAGGACTGCTATCTACGTCTCCGAAGCGCATAAGGAAACCTGCAGCCGAAGCCACATAGGTTTCCGAGACTCGAGATGTGGCTAGGAATGCTGTTACAAAATTAACCTCAACTTTGTCACGTAGACTGTTGCAACTGATCGTTTGGCTAAGATGCGCTTACGAGATTGGGGTTGAGTCGGGATTAAATGGCTCCTGCAGCCGGACTTCTATCGCAGCACGTGTCACATCTTCCGCAGTTCTCACCGCAATCGTCGATAGCTGTCGATAACGGCCTCGCTGGCGAGTTTGTCCGTGTCTGAGCAAGCGTGCGTCTGTCGAAGGTTCTTGAACCGCGAGTAATTACTGCGTGAGAAATGTTGCACCGCGCAGTGTTTCCGGGTAGAAAGAAGTCCAAGCTTGCGGTTTCCAGCATTTCAAGTGTTCAACGTTGTTTCTCGTTAGATTAACCTTCTCGCAACACTTCTACCTCTTAAGACGCAATCGCTAGTACTGTGACTGCGAAATGTCAGTATCGATAATTTAAAATAATAACTCTACCCGTGGCTGGTAATTTTGGAGCGGTAATTCCAGCTATCGCGAGTGCATTTAACGTTATTGATGTATACAGGGTGAGGCACCGAACACGCTCGCCTTGAACAGCTTGTAAATTATACGTTGTTCAAAGAATAGTTATACAGAAAAGTTGCGTGGTTTCAAGGGGGCCATTACGCCGCGTATGAATTACTTTTCTAGGTGGAGGTACTGATTTGAAGGTGAACTTCCGTATTCGCGTATCGATGGACACCTAATAATGTTCTATAAAAGAATCAACAGTCTAGAAAAGTGTGGAATAAATAGCTAATCTTTGGTTAAGTGTCTCGAGATATGTTTTTATATGGTCACATAGGAGATTGTAGATTGATATAAACTATTTTGAAAAATATCTAAGAGAATATGGAAACATGTAAATCAACGTGTATGTGTTAGTATTGACCTCGCAAATGTGCACGTATCCCGTCGTAAAAGAATTACTTCCTGAATTGAAACGCCAGTAAGTAGACGCATTTCAAATGTCCTGAGTGATATAACACTCTTGACAATTCAATCAGGAAAGTATTCGCGAAAGGGTGGTTTCGTGAATTCCGCGGAAACTATCAATTTACAGCTGGCGCCAGCAGCACGTATTGGATAATAGCCAAATGGTGGTGGAACGCCGTTAATCACGAGCCGCGGCATGCGCATTCACGTTGTCGAAAATGCACGAGACTGGTAGAATGGGGTCGTGAAATAACACCGAACTGAAAATAACGACGCAACCGGGGAACTGCCGCTAACTCTCGCGAAGCAAATATGTGGAAACTCGAGAAACTTTTGGAATTGTCAAACATCGCATTATATAACTCTCGACAAACCATGCGGTATTGGAAATCATATGCATGGGACAAACGTGTTTTAATTTGCTCATATTATTCGATGGCGCAACGATGACTTAAACTCCCCAAAATTTTACGTGGATCACATCATATCTCAACTTCAATAGCATCGCTGACGTACATCGCGAAAGGTAATCGATTCCGTGTGGGACGAAGGGCTCAACTGGAGAAGAATGTGCGGGGTGAAGCGATTGATGAATACATGCAGTGAGTCACAGAAGTATTCGCACTCCCACAACAGTGCTGACTTCAAACTTATATAACGTACTTTAAGAACAAAATTTCATTCGCTTTTCTCTGTTGAACTATCACCTTCAAGAAAAGTTGATATCAATGGAAAGCAAAGTTGATACATCTTTAAGATCTTCCAACACATTGTAAAAGCACCTCAAGAATCTAGCCAACAACCGAGATGGTGCGAATACTTCCACACCTTATTGTACTACAAAACCAAGAAAATGTGTGTCCTAACACGCATTGAATGCTTTGAGGAAACGTAAATAAATACAGAGACATTTTCGGATCTCTGGCGAATAAATATTACCGAATGGGTCGTAATGACGCGCGATAAAGAACGCTCGAGCCGTACACTGTAATCAGGATACGGGACAGGCGCAAACCGCCGCCAACGGGCATAAATAACATGGAAATTGCTAATAACTCCGACGCCCGTCCGTGAAACGTTTGATCCCGGAATAGTTAGGGATTTATCGCCGCGATTCACCAGATTACGCTGTCGTTGCCGTAAAGAAGAATGAATCGACGACTCCCGCGGCGTTATCGGAACGCGAGGGCCGTGCCCTGTCCTTTTTCCCTCTCAGCCGTGTACTGCTGCTCCCGATGGCGCGTGTGCGATCGCGAAAAACGGACGCGGCTATAAATATTCGATTCGCGGGGCTAATCTGTTGGTAGACGAGGCCTACCGGCTACGAACGTATTCCTCGAATGGAAATAAAACGTGTGCGCTGGAGCAAAGGTACGCGAACAGCGGAACGGGTACGGGAAACCAGTGGCGTCGCCGAGGGGCACCCCATCGGATGAAGGGAGTTACTCCAAGGCTACTGTTGAGCACTATTAGGGTCTGTTATAGTTTGTACAAACTGTATTTAGATGAACATTTATTTTATTTTATAGTGAGTTCCACAATTGCAATAACTAGTCTTCACGAGAGTGCCACTAGAGTTGTGCACATTTTCTCTGCACAAAGAATAGACAGTTCAGATTTATTTACAACAATAAAAACAAATGAGTTCTCAACTTCATATCTTCCCACGACCAGCTCACTCCCTCCTCAGCGTCACTCGTGTTCCTAAAGCTAAGCAACCAAAGGGTTGCCTCACTTCCATCCTCATGAATAAATGTTAAATTTTTATTTTCCATTTGGAATGAAATTTTCCCATGTCTGAGTGACACCACGAGTCGGTGTATCGGGTGACAGTGACTCTAGTGGCGCCACTGAGCGAAGGTACCCGTGTGTACGTGTGCATAGGTACTCGGAGGCCGCCTGGTTGGCGCCACTCGGTTCATGGCGTATCGGTGTAACGCGTAATAAACGTAATATCGTACACGCCGATATGGCTCATGCATTACGCTCCCTACGAGTCGAACTCAAGGGATTATATCTTCCTCGGTTGGTTAATCGGCGTATCACAATGCGATGCCTCGACGTGGGGAGGCCTGCGAAGGATTTATAACACGTTCGAGGCTACCCGTTCCTGTTTGTACTTCAGGGAAATCACTTGACTCTAATGAACGTCTTGGACGTCGATTCGCGGACGTCACGTGAAACCGTAACGGCGGACGTTTCTTCGAGGACTTGACGTTTGCGAGGCTCTCTGCTTGGGAAACTGAAATGTTTGCGAGCCGTGCCAGGAGTTTGTCGTTGATTATACAGCGGGATGATTTGTTATTGTCGTTACGTGTCGAATGGAACGCTTCGAGGACTTTTCTGGCAGTCATGGGAAGCACTTGCATATGGAAATTCCGATTTACGAAAGATTGTGTGGATGGAGCATGAAGGGGTTGTAAGGAGCAATTTGTGGGGAGGGATGAAATCTGACCTTACAGTTGCAGTGTTTCTTCAAAAACCTCGAAAACTAGAAGCAATCTTCACATACAAACAATCAATTTTTCTAAATCCAGGAGAATTATTACATAACTTTTTTCAAGTCTGCATTTTATAAAAATGATTTAACTTTAGGAATGCTTCGTTCCTGTTACATAAAAGGAAAACATTGATTTCAGGCATCTTCTTTTAGGTAATCATGTGGAGCAGAGCAAACATAACTCCGATAGCACTCACATCACAGCAATATCACTTCCACTGATATTACATTTGTATATGGCATAATAATGAGCGTCATGGAATAGCTGCGTGCTTTAAATAAAATTCCTCCTTTACAATGCCGCTGTCTATCTTCGCGTTCCTATCATGTACTTATCACAAAAACAATGCGTTTGTGGATATCAAACGGACACAGTAATTTAAACTAACTAAATGAAATTTAACTGGACGTAGTGAGCCTGGAGACAGTAAAGAATATTTTGTTAAATATCAGTACAAAAATTGTAAATATTATTAAATAATAATGGTTCGTGAAACCTTGCGAAGAATGCGACCCGACGCAGATATGCGTAGTCATACATCCTAGGGCTAAGATTCCCGTATCGCTAATAGCATTTTATACTTCAAGGTTGACTTCGGTTACAGTAAATGGAAACCAATTCTTCCCTATACGAGAAGCAGTTAGGTAATTAAGATGTTGGGTCGTAATTACGTAGCTAACTAACTGGTTCAACTACGTGCCTTACCTTATATCGACGCGATTGTAAATTGCAATTAACTTATACCGTACTGACAAGTTAATTTTAGTGGTTAATCCGTTTTAAGTATTACTATCTCTAAACTTTTTGTCATGGGGGGGGGGGGGGGCGCCTGTAGCTAGAAAAGTAGCTATAATTTGCTGATTGATCGGAAGTGTATACGGGGAGTTAACACAGGAGAATCGATCGTTAACTCGATCCCAGCGGATACGTTCTATGTCCCTCGATACGATCGGCTCGTTCAGCCAGTCCCGGCCTCGCGTTATCATATTTTCTGTCCTACCGATCGTCGAAATCGATTCCACGGAAGCATACCGAATTCGATTACACAGGCTTCTTGAACCGAACGCTTTGATTTTATATTGTTATCGGCTGGGCAAAGAGGCAATCGAAACTGGATACTCGATAAAGTCACTGCACATTTATTGTAGTGTTTACTGCTGCTCCGCAATCTTGGATAACGTATCTTTATTACGTGATGTAGTATAGTGTAATACTATATCGAATGTGGATCATTTTATGAGCTTCCTGAAGTTAATGTAATCATACTATAACATTCAATACATACTACCTTTGTTTCCAGTAGCAGATAGTATGATGCTGCATGGTTCTTTTATAAACTAAAACAGAAATTATCTTCTTCCTCGATGAAAACTCCCAGAATCGAAAGATCACCCATAATATTCTCCCAAATTTTAAAAATAATTTACTCGTTGGAATATCATCAAAGCTTCCCAATAGAAGACCACAACTTTCTAAACCGATCGTCAAAACTAGATAACAGTTCCCCGCAATAGAAATGATATACCTTCGAATAAATTACCGCAATAAATAACATTACACGTTCGCGCGAAAAATAGGAACGGTCTAAACGTCCAAGTGTTACATTCTGAGTAATAAATTGCCAATTTCTTCGACGTTCGTGTACGAATCCGCAATTATCGGAGGTGGTTCGAACTCGAGGTGTTTAATGACACGTGTATATTTTCGCGTGCTGGAGATGGTAATTAAGGCGACCTAGCGAATGCGTGGACTTTCGCCGCTCTCGATCGCGCGAAGAAAAATGTTGTCGACGTTTACGAGAAAATCTGTTCGCACGGAACGCGTAACCTGTCCATGAATATGGAATTTCATTCGATAGCGTGTACGCCACGTCTGGGATAATAAAATGTAGTGGATTGAAATTTATGCATAGTATCGGAGACGCCAGTATCGTTTTTCTAAATCGATTCTGCCACCTTGTTGACAGCAATTGGTAATGGCACTCTGACATTATTAGCATCTCATTAGCATACTTTGAGAAACTTCTTCTCGGATCGTTATCTGCCATGTTTCATAGGCGAACTACACGAGCATAAATTGTCGGATTTTCGTGATTCCGTGAGACGTTAGAATGTAAAATTATCTTTACATGGAATCCACGAACGACTTTATTTGCGAGTTTCGAGGATGGCTGGTCTCGATCGACCCGGAGAGTTTCAACGGGTCTCGAACTGAAAGTGAATGGTATTTGCGATTTTTTTTAGAGGAAAATACGCGATGTGTCGAGCTGAAACTTGTCGTGCTTATTGGTATATTTGTGAAGATAAGACGTGTATTTATTCATGTTGTTTTGTATAATAATGAACGAGTTATTAATATTCAACCAAACACAAAGAAATGCCCAATTAATTCTTTCGGCATCTATTTCTGACTAATTACCTACGAGGAAAATTATTCAAAAACAAACTGTCCTAATAAATTCCCCTACCACTTATTAATTCAGCAGCGAAAAGGTTAAGCTAATTAATTTTCGTCCGACTGGCAAACGAGCTCTACCATTTCCTTTATCATAGACCAGGTTCTTTATCGCGATCGGCGAAGCCGCGGCAAAGGGAAACGATGATCGCCAGCGCTGGACACGATTGATCGAACCTCGACTAATTAGCACCATGAATTATTCATATCGCGGGATGTCGGTTACACAATATTATGATGATAGAGTATAACGGGGTGAGAATTTCGTTCTCCTCGTGTAGTAAACAGAAAATCGACAGTGTCATTTCTTTTTTATAAGAGAAGACAGGATAAAAGGCTTACTTTGTAAAAGTCCAGTTTGTTATTTTTGCTCCCAAATTGATCAATAAGCAAACACCGTGAGAAATGTACAGTGTGGTAATTGGAAAATTGGCTTCTACATAAAAATGTATTTTATCTGAATGAAATCCTTGCAAGCCTTAATTCTACCCCGTGTTATTTTTTAATTGATTAATTTCATACACGGGGAGGTGAACATAATAAGTCTTGGATGATCGAATTAACGTAATGAAACGATCGTAATCGTCTCCGTTACATTTCTTGATCGCGGCAGCCGCACCTCCGCGTGGTTTTCGCGTTTCCAGCGATCCCGTCTCACGGCTGCAAATGCCGCAATGTGTTTTTATCCGACAGCGTCCGCAACCGAACATAAATGATTCCGTGTCGCCTTAACTGTTGCCGAGCTCGTTTAGATTTATCACCTTATTTACCACGGGCGGTACAAGACCTCTCGCCAGTATTTACCAACAATATCACGGAACCGGCGCCTTTCGATCGCCCGATTTCTGCGCCCTCCGGTCGAGGCACTAACGATTCCAAAAATTTAACCGAGACTCTTACCTTCGTCTTCCTTTGTTCAAAATATAATACTTTGGTAGGAAAAATCGTATTTCCTCTGATGCTATCAAGGGGATACACTTGTTTTGTTTTAAGAATTATTAATCTTCGTTGCTTGAAAATTCTAAGCTCTTGGAAGACTGATAGTAGCGGAATTTATTCTTTAGAAATACAATGAAGTCATCTAATGTTTAAAGTTATTTTTATTTAGTAACTCCCAGCCAACCACGTGAAATTTTAACTCGATAATAACATATTGACCATGTCTGCCTGAAGAACGTCTGTCCGTTCCGTAGAAGTAGCAAGAATTTCTAACCGCTGTGCAACGTAGCCAAAACGGTACTTGCGACTTTAGAAGCATAAACTCTGTGTCGAAGCCGTCGATGAAGTCAATAGAGAGGTTCGTAGAAACTCTACTGCGCGTCTCTTTGGTGCACGACCGGCGAAGTTTGTTTTGGAATACAGCCAAGTGTGATGTCATCGTCTTGATTACCGGTTCAATAAAGCGAATCTAATCTCACGCCGAATGCAAGTTGAAACTACGCCCGATACGTTTGTAAAAGTCCGGGTCGCTATTTTTGCTCCAAATTGATCAATAAGCATGCTTCGCGAGAAATGTACAGGATTGTGATTGGAAAATTGGCATCCACATAAAAATGCATTTTCTCTGAATGAAATCCTTGCAAGTCTTTATTCTACCTCGGATTATTTTTGAATTGATTAATTTCATGAAAACTGTTTGGAGGACTGTGTTACTTCAAGCTAGCACCTCTTCGATAAGTGGAGCCAATGTCGCGTGAGTGCATACAAAAATTAACATAAAAGATGACGACATAAGTGATTTCACTTTTGAATATAATAAATAATATTAATTCAAAACATCACGATCTTCAACATTTTAATTTAATCTCTTCACGCTCTTGCCCACATACATCACCGTTTAGTCTTTTATAATTATAATTACTGTCCATGATAAAAAGAACAAAAATTTGATAGTAACTTATTCACTACAGAATCCCTCAACAAGAGGAGTAAAAATGTTATGGTTTTGCTGCACTGATAATGTTATTTCCGATGTACAGTTAGAGATATAAGAAAAGCGTGAAGCAAAATCGTCCCTGAGGAGGTTAATTAATATTAGAAAGAAATTTTTAACATTTTTTCTAGGTAACCCCATTATGCTCAAATTATAAATTAATTTGGTAAACCACTTAATCCACCAACATTTCCAAGTATTAGTATCTTTGATTAAAATGTTAGGGAATTGTATTTCATTTCTATCGGGTCGATTTCCTCATTATGGATCATAACAAGTTCAAAGCGTCGCGCGGAGCATCGTGACTAGCATAAACGCAGAAACGGGACGAGTACAATGTAAAAATCGCGCGCACGCGGCGCTATACGATACCTTTCTCCGTGACCCCGCGCAGATCCTTCCGCTTCGGCTTTCCTCGCACAGTTTAACTTGCACTCCCGCCTTTCTCTCCGTTATTCTCCTTGACCTCAAAGAGACGCGAGCATGCTTCGAAATCGCCAACGGGCGAGTCCGTCGACGGATCCGACGATCCACCAAAAATGGGCAAAGCTCTTATCTGGATGCAAACTTCGAACAACGAATCAAAGATAAGCAACTGCTCCCGCGCTAAAGAATTGGAGCTCCAATCGCGGAGTAAAATATTTCAACACGTTAGAGTGTCACTGTTCAATCGATGAACAGAGCGACGATTAGAGTTCGTTTGACAGAATCAAATATTCGCACCAATACACTCCAACTGTTCGAGAATGGAAATAAAAATTATGATTCTATGGATAAAATATTTCACAATGAACAAATGACACTTGAACTGTCCAATCGAAAAGAAAAATTGGAACTCCGATTGCACAATAAAATATTTCACAGTGAACAAACGTCAATTTACCTGTACGATCTCGTAACAGAATAAAAATTACAGTCTGAATTACAGAACGAATTAATCCACAGTAAGCAAACAAAGATTGAACTATTCAATCTCTTAAAGTTTGTTTTGGTTAGTTATTCGTTATTTATTATTCAGAATAAAAGTTTGCCCATCTCCGTCGCCGCGGAAACGAGGATCGCGGCCAGCGTCGTCGCTTTGAAGTGAGTGTCAGCGATCACGATGACTGGAAGGTATCTTGAGAGCACACCGTATCGACCACGAAGGATAATCGACTGTGATCTTCACGTGCGTTTCTCGATCGGAGCACACGCACGTACTCGAACCGTTCGCGCGTGAGCTTCGAAAAGCAATGCAAGCGCGCACGACACGGGAGCCTCTCGTTCCTTCCTACGTTCTTACGTTGATCTCATGACTAATACTGTCTCTCTTCCATTCATTCCACCCATCTCTCTCGCTCTTTTCCCCCTCTGTCCTCCTCCAGCTCGTTCAATCATACCTGTTCTCCGTCTCTGTCCTCATTTCTGACTTTTACCTTTCTCACTTCCGCGCTGGTACCATCGTCAACCTCTTCTTCTTCAGGATGCGATCTTTTTTCACGAGTATTCCTCCTCCTTGCTCCTATTTCTTTCGATTCGATTCTCACCGTTTCTTCGTCCACTTTCAACCCGTCTTTGCTGGCACATTTACCTTTCTCTATCTATCGTACTTCTGGTATCGCCATCCTCGTCTCACATTTTCATTATCCACGACTCTATCTTCGTCCTTTCGATACTTTGCTTCCCCTCTACTCGCGTGTTCTCCCACTGCTCGTGTTTCCCCGCTCCGTTGGTATACCTTGCTCACTTGGCGTCTCCCGCTGGCCACCCACAGTCCTCTTTTACTCTCTTGCCACGAAACTTTTCTGTTTCGCCCCGCAGCCCTTCATCTTCGTCTCTCATTTCGAGCTACGTCGATCTACTTTCGTTTTTCTTCGTTCGTTTTTGGATACTTGGTCTCCCTCCGTTGGAGTCGGATCTTCCCTCCTTGTTCGCCGAAACGTGCTCGCAGGGGGTTCCACTCATCACCGTTCGATCCACGATTACTATCATTTAATGTGCCCGCGGCCTTTTTTACCCTTTTGCACGCGAAACACGAACGTCGGCTTGTGCCATATTTTGTCTCTGGCCCCTCCACTGACGTGGAACGACTTCGACGTGAGTTAACTCTTCAGGGTTGCAGCTGGCGGGATCGTCGGGCTCGCCAAATATGGCCAAATCTCTTATCTTGATGATCATTTTTTAAACGACAAACAGCTGTTGAATAAAAATTGATACATTATTGAATCCATAATCAATTCGAAATACGAAATTATTGCTGCAGACAAACGAATTGTTTATACGTGGATACCTTCCCACGTTGAAATAAAAGAAAATGATTATCTGGACAAAGCTACAAAAGAAGCTACAAGAGATCCTTATCACAATCTCCCAGTGGATCTTAAAAGATTTTTAACACGAACATCAAAGTACCACTTACAGAATAGAATATTTGGATTGACCAAATATCATCTGAACGTCAAGAATTCGAGTGTCTGAGTATTTCAAAGCATTGATATATTGGCTTATCCGTCCAAGGATGGCACAAAATTTATCACACGTGAATCTTTGATCTTCTAGAACATCAATAACTCGAGAATTCCAGCCTCCGAATATCTAGCAGCGCTGATCTAGCGTTCTGCTTGCCTAACTCAAAAAGGAGATAAAATCCATCACATTTGCCATCGAATTTCTATCAACCAGGAATTCGAATACCCAAATACCTGGGAACCGCATTGTCCCAAAACGAGCCATTTTTCGAGCAACCTCGACTCACTTATTCGTTACTGTCGGATATAGCGTTCCAGAGATCAATGTTCAGTTCCCGTTGGCGTGAAACATGCATTATTTTTAGTGCGTTAGGATAGGAGCAACAAAATCGAAGGCGACACCCCTGTCTGCCATCGGAGCCTTCGTGAGTCCCCTTGAGCCACGATAAATGATTTATCTCCGTGTCCCTCGCCGTTGATCCCCGTTGTTGGTGTCCGGTACCAGGAGGGGAAGGAACACGCGTCCAGCGGTGCTCAGGAAGGCGCATTCGCGACACCCACGTGGTGGCATGAACACGTGCGCTAAGCGCAGTTTGAGCACTGTCCTATCAGCGTATCAACGCCGCTGGTCTCTAGCACCCGGACACGAACCCGTGGGGGCAATCCGTTAAACAGCCACTTCCTTTTCCGACCTCAGCGCGCTTTGTAAATAGTCGACAATGGCCCCCATAAGCTGCAAAAGAGGATTCTGCGATGAGACTGCGAATTTACTACTTGGGATCAAACTCCTCGTCCCTTTTTTTTATATTTTGGGAGCTGGTGTAACGATGTCTCAGAATCATAGACTTTGGGTTGGCCACTTAAGCTTGCTCAAAATTAACTTCTTTCTATCGGTAGGAAATTCCGTGGCTATCTATGCTAACGGGACACGCGGGAAAGCATTCACATTTTACGGGCTGTCTTTACCCTCTTTTCTCACGACTTGATTACCGAGGAATCGGGCGAGATTCATGGTCGCAGGAGATTACAGTTTACGAGTAATACCTGATTATGGAAACCGGTAGGATGGCGCTTGACAAGCCTTCTTAAATTTTATTCCTTCGAGACCTGTTTTATAAAATATCCAATGCAACGATAGCCTCATCTATACTAATAATATAAAATGTAGAAAATGGCGAAATGGCCTCTGAAATAAATTATTTATTACTCAATAGCCACACAAATTTTGTCGTTTAATGACGCTAATCTTTGTTATTCGGGAAAGTTATTATAAATATAAAAAGTTTACGATACCAAGTGCGTTGATAGTCAAATTGAAGATTTTTCAAAAAGTAGAGTTAATCGATTTGTGCAGTGAACAAATCATACTATTAAAAACTCTGAGGTCTAGAATTTTCATAATTCCATAAGGTCATGATTGCAATCAGGAACACAAGTCCGATATTACTTGATACAATCTATATTATCTATGAGTTGGAAGCATTAATTTGGATTATAATTTTGTGAATAATCGAGCTGCATTTGTACATGCGTTTCAATGAAATCCCCAGCACCGCGTTTCGATCGAAGCGTTTCTCCTTGGGCGCAGAAAATAGATCTGGAGGATAAGTTTCAGGGACAATCGTGCATAGACACCCGCCTCGCCTAACAGATGCAAAGACACACGGCTGTATCGGCGTATAATAATCATTGGCGACCCACGCGAATATCGCAGACTGCTTAATCAACCGCCCGCGTATCGGCAAACTTTGATCATCGTCCACAGATGTCGGTTAATGCATTCGATTATCAAAGACAGGACCGCGATCGCCCGTAGGCGTCCCATCGAGACTGGTTCCCGTCGACTCTAGAACGGAATGTAGAATACGCGGCACATTGTTAGTCGATTCCGCCACTGGTCGATGCAGAAATGCGCTAAATAAATTCTGATCCGGCGCGACATCGTCGTGAAGAGTTGCATCACTTGACAATCCCTGGATTATAAACGAGGAGACCTGGTGGCACTATGGTGCAAGGAGTCGTTGATACTTGAATATTTTACTGTCGTTACCATCCTGGTGACGGTACTTTTCAAAAACTTGCAAAGGAAATAATGAAATTAATTAATTTCGTTGATTGTTTACTTTTTCCAGGTGACTGCATCTCGTTACCCAGTTGTGGTGAAACTCGGCCACGCCCATGGCGGAGTGGGGAAAGCCCGCGCCGAGACGAACCAAGAGTTTCTAGATCTCGCCTCGTTGGCAGCTCTGGCGAACACCTACTCCACCTCGGAACCGTACGTCGACACCAAGTATGACGTGCATGTGCAGAAAATTGGCAATAACTACAAGGCGTTCATGTAAGTGTCACTAAATCCATCTTTGACCGATAGTTCCTCTTCGGCTTGCAAGTTTCGTCAGTACACAGCGCAGAGATACAGTAATATAAATTTGTGATATGGTATCAAGCTTCGCCTGGTTAGACAAGGGATGATTACAGAATAAACTAATATTTTCCACACGAACAAATTACCACTCGATTGGGAACCGACGAAACATGACGCACTGAAAGACTGAAATCTCGTTCCGACCCTAACCCATCGATTGATAGTTAATTGGCTGAGCAACCGCGATGAATGCAGCAAATCATTGCACCATGAAATTGTTGGCGCGGATGGTAATTGCGGTCGTTGATATCCCTTCCAGGCGGAAGAGCATAAGCGGAAACTGGAAGTCCAACACTGGTTCGGCGATGTTGGAGCAATTAGCCGTGAGTGAAAGACATCGCACCTGGGTGGATCACGTGGCTCAACTGTTCGGCGGGTTGGATATCTGCGCGATCGAATTGCTGGTTGGAAAGGATGGTCGAGAGTACATAATCGAAGTGAACGACAGTGCTCTGTCGTTGATGGGTGATTCGCAGGAAGAGGATCGTCGTCACATCGCAGACCTTGTCACCGCGAAGATGCAGGTAAGAGGACTAGGATTTTTCTATTTTATCTATATAAGCGTGGGGTTAATGGCTATTGACATGATTTACTCCTTATCCTTAGTCAGGTTTTTGTAATATCTTATATTTCATTTATTTATCCTAATGAATTAATTTCTTTTCTCTCGTCATTGTAGAAATATAAAAAAAATTTAAACAAAACATCTAATCGACATCTAAACAAAAATGATGCTCATCTAGAATCAATTACAGCAACTAAAAATAAGAGCAGGTAATAAGGTATTATTTGTTATTTCTAGGCATGCTGCCGAATTCCAAGCGTGTTGACGAAGACGACATCCAGAGGGTCAATGTCTGGCTCCAGTCAGGCAACGAGTCCCGTAGAAGATCGCACGGCACCACCACCACCACCACCCACCGCACCGTTGGGCTCCCACGGAAGCATGGGCTCCATGGCAAGCATAGGAAGCTTAGGATCCGTAGGGTCCACGACTGCACTCGCGGGCGACGTCACTAGCTCCGACAGCCACCATCAACTGCAACGCCGTGACTCTCAAGGTACGTACAGCTTTGGTTCATTCGCTGATTAACCCTATGAGTGCTAGAGGGAATTTGCATGTATATCCGAGAAATACCAGACAATTTTAATGAGTTACAGCACTTATCATTTTGATCAGCGATAGATCGCTCTTGACTTTTTTTGCAAGTGTATGCAGAAGCGATGTATCGCAGCTTGACAATTAAAGCGTTAACATGAAATCAAAGCCATAATAATATTCTCTATACTTGTAATTAATTTTCCAATCATCTTCTGTTAATAGCATCGCAATCGAGTACGGTGAGCAGCGCTCCATCCGTCGGCCGACGCCCAGAAGAACCCCCAACATCCAGACTACCTTTCCACAGACAAGGCAGTCAGTCCCAGAGCGAAGACACGGAGGATACCATGAAGAACCTTCGAAAAACATTCGCTGGGATCTTCGGAGACATGTAAACTCATCGAACGGACGTACTGAAGCAAAGAAGATCGTCTCGGAGATGTACTGATTTAAGTTAAACGAGAATAGGTGTTAGGCGGTGAAACGATTTTAATTTTCAAGCTTCCGCAAGGAATCATTGCGTATCTTTTACACTGTTCCGTTGCTGTAGCAAGGTTTTGTGGAAAATTCTGTTCGAAGTTAAATTATCGATGATCATATTACTCTTCGTTGCCTAGTAAGCGAAAACGTTTATATATTTGCAGATCAACGCGCACGACTAAACGACAACTCGTGTCTCGCACGAGTCACGACATAACGATGTAAATTTTGCTAACGGTCCACGGCGATGTGTATAAACATGAACATAACTCGTTGAATCCTTCGTTTCCGTTGAACGATTAGAGCCTCAACTTCGTCTACATTTTTTGCATTTCGTTGAACATTAAACGAAAGCAAGCGTTCGATGATTCTTCCTTGATTGTTCTTTGTCTTCGCGACTGTATATTTCTCTATGATTACCAATTCACACCTGCACGTTTCGCGCATGCGTTGCATCTAAATTAGCTACGTGTTTCGATAAGGGTTGGGGTGAGAAAAAAATTTAAGGGGTTTAAGAAAAAAATATGTCGTGGTCGTTTATGTATATTAAAAATGATGAAGCGAAAAGTAATGTAGGTTCTATGTATTCGATGTATTCAGCATTTAAATAGTGGCTAGGAAAATTCTCAGGTTAAACGATAATTAATACTTTTCCGAGCGTCCGGTTATGTTTCTTTACCATCGACGTATCCGTTCTGCACACTCTCGTCTCGTTAACGGGAACGGTCACTTGGTTTTCGATTCAAACTGGAAGAAACAGTACCATAGGCCCCTGTCATCTCCTCATCCGACTTTACTTCAGGCAATCCACCATTTTTAGGCTTAACTTTCGATTATAGAGCATTCTCTAAAAAAAGGCAAAAAAAAAATGACGAAGAAGAAGAAGAAGTAGAAGAAGAACAAAGCAGCAAAGAGAGAAGGAAATTTATGGATTATAAATTGAACGGGAGAAGGAAGTCTATTTGTAAAATTGTTAAAATACTTGTAAGCCGACGTCATTCAAAAATGATTGAGGAAAACAAAAAAAGAGGAGATTCGGGCATTATACAGAACATTTTGGCTAGAGAAAAGGACTTCGTATCGGTCGCTGGGCGTCCGTTTGATCTTACGATCGTGCGACGCTCATCTTGAAGATCCAGATCGACGGAGTCCTGCATCTTAAGCGCACAAATAGTCATTAAGCTTTCGAGATCGGACAGTACTTTGACATCGTGCATGCGAGCAACGCAAAACGGTTGGATGTAAACGTTACTCGTCGAGTTTGCGAAAACAAAATTTCTCCGTGGGCCCGTCGGTGCGTTCTCGGAACGATACCTAATCTCGGATCATTGAAATTCTTCGACCGACGGGCGATCGATTTGTGCGGCCTCAAAATTCTATTGCATACGAATAGTGCGAGCATCTCGATGTTGGAAACTGTCCTGAAATTCCAATAAACGAACCGCTTCTTTTTCCTAAATTTTCGCGCATCGTCAGTCGTCGGGGGGTGGAAGCGTGTTTCGCGCTGCTTCCAGCCGGTGAAAATTCGCGAAAAAAGAGAAACGTTCGTTCATCCGTAGAATTAAGATGATCACCGTGAAACGAAAAAAAATGTAATAAACGGGGATTTCGTCAGCTAGACACGGGAAGCGGAAGGGTGAGAAGTGGTTGCTAGGTGTCGCGAGAACGAAGAAACATGGGCATTCTACTATTTACGAGCGTGCAAACTCGAAGCAAACCGAAACGCCGGATGATCTGCAAATATATGACTGTTAGTTCGCCGAATGATTATAACGAGCAAGCTTCTTTGAATCAGTACTGTAAATCACGAGTCGTGGTAACATCGATCATCGACGGAGGAGAACGAAGAATGAATTAACCGAAACGTCTTTATCCAATGATCTCAATTTACATTAGCGTAAGGGCTGATAAACGTATTATGACGAAGACAGACCTCGTGGTGTCAGCTTCGAAGGGACGAAAATAATTTCTTACGATACTCTGTTCCCCGTTAATTTCATAGTTTCGAGTCTAACTTTGGTCAATTGAAAATTCTTACGATAATTTCCAAATCGAGTTTTCGTTAGTTGCAGAAATGCAGTAGAGCTATGCGTAGGGTAGCGTTCCCAAATTAGACTTTTTCGCATCGAATTTCTTGTCGAATAAATCGAAGATTGAGTTCAAGAACACGTAACAAGTGATAATCATTCTGTATTGCACAATTGATCGTTAAATGTTCTACAGTGTTTAGGAATTTTGATTAAAAAGATAGTTGTAACTTACAACGACTCACACGGTTACGAATTAATTTCGAGTAATAGACGTCCGACGATTTCGTTTTTTGATGTGCCTTGATACTTAAGTGTCCTTGTCACCTTTCTCACTCGCTCGGAGTAAACGATTTCGACGTACACTCTCTTACCGTGCACTTAACCATGAAATCTATTGTTTATACTTTTTATACGATACGCGCGCGCGCACCAATTGCATTTGCACGATCACTGCAACGAGATATTTATTAATCAGCGCCCTTCGATATCGTGGATAAGTGCAGATACACCGTCCAATGTGTCAAAGATCAGCATCGAACGAAGGCGTTAGGTTCATTTGATAACGTCAATTTCTCGAATTCCCGTTGATCCTCACTAACCCTACGTTGCGATATCGTAGCTTTAGATTGGCTGTCACGATTCGTTTAACGTCACTTTTATCGAGACTGTTGGTTTCTAGAGGCATCGACCTGTAGAATGTATAGAGTACGTGTTTAGGGCCGCAGAGACGGGCAAGATTTCATTTCCAAATTTCCAAATTCGATTGAGCAGTTATTCAGGTCTAGATCAAATCGGTCAGCAATTTTACCTGTCCCTGTCGCGAGGTTAGTCTCGAAGAGTGTTTCATTTTTTTAAACTTTCATTCGACGCACGATCGCAACGAAATCAGAGTAGACGTTTGAACGAATATCAAAACAAAATATCAAAAACCACCGACATTGAAACAATACTTTAAGGGATAAACCAAGTAAGAACAGATGCGAGCACGCGACACGTCCAGGGAGCCTTTACAGCCTGGGAAGTCGTCGTGCTCGACGAAGTACAAAGTCCTCGAAAAGGAAAGTTGAAACCTGCTTTCGGAGCTGACGCCACGATGCAGAGCGATACGAAAGCATAAAAGTTTTCAGTGAATGAGCCACGTTTCGATTATGCACGCGACGTGCACCATCATCGATCGAGAAGCATAGCGATCGCGGCTCCTTCTTGTCCTGAGCAGTCGAGAATCCCACGCGGCGTGTCAGTGGCGACGCAAACGTGCCCTGATAAGACTTGCTAAGCAGGACGTGTTCGATCTGTACTGATACGTAGATACGGTTAAAGATTACCGAATATCTCAGGGGTGCAACTTTATGCACTAGGTAGGATAGAAAACTAGAGAAGGCAGATGGGTTCATGCGTCGCAGCCTAGACGAATCAACGGCATTGACATAAATCCCTATAAAGACTAGCATTAGCCGCACGCTTCATCGAAGACATCATAGCGATTGTCCATTTAGTGGCAAATTCGGTACTACGCCGAGAAACGCTGCGCGATCATCTGAATTCTGTTTGCGTCATTCGTTTAATACTTGGCGATTAATGTCAGTAATTCTTTGAATAGTCACTTCTAACGTCTAGTCGA
Source organism: Hylaeus anthracinus (assembly GCF_026225885.1). NCBI lineage: Eukaryota > Metazoa > Arthropoda > Insecta > Hymenoptera > Colletidae > Hylaeus > Hylaeus anthracinus. The sequence continues at coordinate 10,105,291 of NW_026534341.1, read as the reverse complement.
ATATTGTTTAGTCTTTGCTTAAGAAGTTAATTCCTTCAATTTATAAATGTCTGATTTTATAATACGTAACTAATGATCGTCTAGTTAACATCTAAAAGGATGATCTCTTATGAATTCTTTTAATCTTCTGTTCACACGATCTGTTAAATACTTGAGAATTAATATCCCCGATTCTTTTCAAATGTCTCTTTAAGAATTTAATTAGTTGAATTTATAAATGTTTGATTATATAAGGAATAGTCAACATCCGAAAGAATCTTTAATTATCTACTACGATTTTTTTATATAATCTGTTAAATACTTAGGCAATAATGTCGTCAATTTTTTTTTAAAAGTGATGATGTGACACTCGTTTGGTGTATAAATTATATTTTGAACCAGGATCGCACAGATGATCGCGCGCACCCATCGATCAGACACAGACACGCATCGAAAGGCTTCACGCCTCCCGATCGCGTATGACCCTAGAACAACGACCTTGTTAATTTATTCTAGTGCCCGTGTGGTGTAGTGAGCAGCCTTTAACATCTCTTCATACCCTTTTAATCGTATTTATGTATAGAAAGTAACGTTTGATTTCGTCGTAACAACGTACCAGCGATACTACCTAGCAGGTTCATTGTTCCGCGAAACGAAACAGTCCCCATCGCCTCTTAGTTCCTCGTTTCCAACGACGTTTTCCCAACGTCAAACTTTCGTCTCATCCCCAAATTCCTGTTCTTCTTTCTTGCCGAAGTTACACTTAAGACTAGGATAATCTACGTAGAATCTCCTTCTGTCGTGTAATCCCGCTGTTAGCTAAGAACCACCATACCATAGATGATACGTTAAGGCCATGAAAATAATTAGTATTCTTGAATTCCTGAAAAACACCTGTTACACGAGTAAGTTCTAACCTAAACAAAGAGGATTCGACGAGCTCGATACGCACGATGCCGCGATACTAAACGATTTCACGCGACGATGTCACCTTTCCGCGACTGGTATCGCGGTGATCGATCGAGCCCGTCGATGAATCATGCTACGACTTGTTACCAAACCTAGGATACTAACGCTTAGGTCACGTTGAAAGTAACGAGTCGAATCATTTCGGCGAGCGTTCAATCGGAATCGAATACGTCTCTCGATACGAGTATCGTACCTCGTCGTTTACCCGATCCCTTAACCCTATCCTCACACGAAAGAACACGATCGACCAACACCCAGAGATCGTACTTTCGATTCTCCTCGATCTCCTCTAAAAACACTTCATAGATTGTGAAACGATAACACCAAGTCACGAGATACCTACAACGAACGACGAGGAGCTGATACGTTCGATTACGATTCGCTCGACCCTTAATTACGATTATTCAGTGTCTCTGTGTAAACGAATTTAAGTTAACGAGAATAATTAGCGCGTAAGGTGAGTTTATCGTCTCTAGGTTAGTATCTACGTTTAGGGTCTATGTAACCGTACGTTACCTCCTTGATTTCAATGAGTGCTAGTCACATGTACTATAATCACTTGACACTCGTATTCACGACACACAAATATACATAATACATACATATATATATACACACACATAATTATGATACGCGTCAGTTATAGCTTATCGTCTCAGACTAACAACAGAGAAATCGTTTTAGGAATGTAATGGTTATGCGAGGTTAAGAGGAGTTTCAGGTCTAATTAATTGTAAATTGGTGGGAATGCTATTTAATAATATAAGAGCGTATACACAGTTGGCGTCGTGGAGCGTCTCGGTGGGAATTGCGCCACGTTTACCTCCGAACGCTGGCCTTGGTGTCTTCGATCGTCGATCGTTTCTCCCCGATCCTCGAGAGGGGTCACCGTTCTCGCCGGACGAGCCACCGTCATACACGATATCAATTGTACGACAATATAAGGTATTATTACGAGAAGGGCGACGCCACGACGAGCGATCGCCTTCCTCGAACGAGACAAGTGTGAGAGAGTAGTCTTAGAATAAAATTGATGTTCTCCTTCGCGGCGCGGTCATCTCAAACGCGTCGCGGATTCTAATTGAAAACTGTCCACGGGTGATCGGCACGGATGAACCCTCGAAATCGTTCGCGCCCTTCCGAGCAACTATACTCCGCCTGGAAAGGGAGCTTGCAACCTCCAGCAATCGAGTTCGATCGTTCAGCCGGCGCTGGCCTATCGATCGCTGCGTCCACGATCGCGTCGCTAATCAATCCCCACTTTCCCACGCGAGATGACTCGAGATAGATTCGAGCCAACGAGTTCACCTCGCCGACGGATATCGAACGAACAACGAATTGCTCGCGATCGCGGCGCCGCGGCGTCGAGACGTTTCCAATCGAACATTGGTTAAGAAACATCCTCCGATCATACGGTTCATCGCCGATTTATATAACCGCTAATATAAAACGAAGATGAAACGAAGTACGGGAATGTGTTAGGTAAGATGCGTAAAATGCGAGTTCTATCTGTCATCGTTAGGTAATAAGATCAACATTTGATTATTCGGGGGGTAGGTAAGTGCAGCACATTGAGAATTCGAGAGACGAATACAAGTAGTGCAACATATAAGATTCTTGTATAGACGCAGACAGACGGACCCAGGCGTCGGGCGTTCGTTACCGATCGGGACACCGTCTCGAATTCTTCGAGACATGCCGGAAATGCGTGTCTCGGAAACACTCTTCCGTCGACTGTCAATTTGTATGATTCATTCCACAGTGTCGTCGGAAGAGTGTCGAGGAGAGCCCGACAGGCAACGAGCGCAGCGTTTCACGGAGCGTCGAGATAGTCTTCGAAGGAGCCACCTGGACGCTAGAGCGTCCCGGTGATGATTTCACGCCGCTAATGAAATCAACATCGGGGGTCAAGGGTTCAACTCATCAGCCCGTCGCGTCTGGAACGACGGAACAACAATTGGCTCCTACGTGGGCTCGACGAGCAACGCGATAAGCAAACGGAGTACGACGGTGTTGATAGATCCAATCGTCGTCGTATTTCGTACTTCGTCTGCATATCGTGGATCGTCATCGACGATTGGACGAGGAGTTCTTTTCGACGTCGAGCAGGAAGTGCCCTGGCCATAGCGTTGGGCCTTCCTCCGTTTGCTCAGTTCTCCGCAGTACGTCGATAAAGACATTTTGATACGTGACGTGATGCGGAGAATTTCTGGACAAACGCGTGATCGGGTGAACAACGGTCGTGGAACTGGAGATCATTTTGTGGGAAACCATTCGTCGCTGATGTGTCGACCACCGACATGAGTCGACAGTGGTACTGTTGGGATCGTTGCGTGTCGACGAACGGAACATGCTCCTCGGGTCAAGGTCTCGTGTCGCCCCCGACGCCACCCTATATTAGCCCACGGACGAAGGTTGTAGAATTTTTCTTCGATAGAATGGTGTATCGCCAATTGCATACCAACAGAAATATTGTCATGCCAGACTATGAGACGTCGTCGGCACGTTTTGCAGCTCGTTATGGTTGTTAAGACATTGAAATATTACGAACTATTTGACGAATTGAGCTATCTCATTGTGTTATGTACACACATTTATATAAATATATAAATATACGTTGAAGTTACCATTGCGACTATGATCGGAATACTAGGTAGCGTAATCGAGGAATGGCATGCACGCAAGTTAGCATAAAATGTTATTAAGAATCCTCGAATGGAGCGTGGAGAAGTTCTTTCAGACACTGAACGAAGGTAACGTTAGTAACCGTGGAAACGGTGATCCTAGTAATCGTGACGGGAATGAGAACCGTTTTGTACCGCGCTAGAATCTGGGCACCGTGTTATCCTGGTTGGCCCGCGTGGGCTCCTTTCAATCACGATTACTGCGATACGTAAGCTAAACTGTAATATTAAAAAAAATACATATAAACACCAAATATTATACTTCGATGTCTTGTCAATTTCACCACCTTATGTCCCACCAGTTGTGCGCATCATATTTTTAATTTTCAAATTATTAGAAAGTAGAGAACAAGTAGAGAATGATCAACAAAAATATTTTGTAACAATATTAAAATTTATTTGATTATCAGGTAATTTTTAGGCTATGAAGTTGAAAACCAAACAAAGTGTACAGTTATTTTATATTCATTTTGTCCTTTGAATGTATTAAGAAATGCTAATCGACAGAAAGTTGCGTATTTGAATCGAGGGATAACGAAATTAGTTTTGGATGGATTATTGTTAAACTATGCTTTTGTCCAGTTCCGTGTTCAAGGAGCGATTTCGATACATTCCGCCGCGCGCCTGATTTTCACTGAAAGAAGTACTTCGTGGATAATATCTCGTTGGTACGGTGTGGATTGTCGGTGCGTACCATCCGTAATCCATGGACGTGCTCCTGTAACAGGGATGCGGATGTGGACTCTCGTCCTGGCCATATCCCATGAAGACCCCTGGAAAAACAACTTCTATCGGATAAAATATCCTTCGTCTCTCCACGGTATGAATCCTATAAATTCATCTACGGATTCGACGAATAGTATATTTTTCAGAGACTCAACACTCTACATGAATAAATGACATTATTTTTCGGTTCCCTAATAAAATCATAAAATTAGTGTCGTCGATTAAAAATCTCACATCAAACGTAGTATTTTAAGTAAAGTAGTAAGTCGTTTATTCCGATGTAAAAATAAGTGTTTCTTATATTATAATTAGAAATTCATCGTCAGTCATACGAGTCCAGATACGCAAGTTTAATGTAGTATCAGAAGCCAATAGCTAATTAATAATTAACACTCTCTGCATATTCGTACATATTTTTCTCAAACACACGTCGAAAACTCTGAACGATTTGCTATATTCGATCAAAACACGTATTTTGCAGCACACCAAAAAATTAGCATAAACTTTCATAACTCTACGCCAAACTATAAAAATACATGATCAGAAACCAAAGCTAATTAATAATTAACACTCTCTGCCTATTCGCACATATTTTTCTCAAATACAACGTCGGAATACTTCGCTATATTCGATCAAAACAGTCGTATTTTGCAGCACACCGCAAATTTTGCATAAACTTTCATAACTCTATGCAAAACTATAAAAATCTCCGATTCTATTTGATCTCCGCGCACTGATAAGGCAACTCGTACGCGATGTCCCTGCACCGAAATCGTCCGCGCACTTTGTGAACCTTCTCCACGATTGATCCCCGAATGTTGAAGCCAGGTTCAACCGTGACGTTCTTCATCCTGGCAAAAACCGACATATCCACGAAACTGAGCTCGTTGATGTTCAGAAACAGTAGCAACAGATTGTCCAATCCGTCGAAGGCGCCAGGCCGCAGGGCGGCGATTTGATTCCCATTCAGCCACAAGGAGTTCAGGTCCTTCTGGTATCGAAACGTCCCGACAGTTATCGTCCTCAGCCGGTTCTTGCTGAGATCCAGCTCGTTTATCGCGCTTAGACCGCGAAAACACTCGGGATGGAGATTGGAAATCTTGTTCTTGGCCAGATAGAGGAGATCTATGTGAGGCAGGCCATTGAACGCGCCGATCGGCACCTCGGTGATGTTGTTCGAGTCCAACGCCAGCGTCTCCAGGTTTCTGAGACCTCTAAACATGTTTTTACTCAGGGCAATGTTGTTGTACGTGGCATACAGCTCGTGAAGATCGGCCAGCCCTTTCCAAACGCCTGGTCTAAACGTGGTAATATTATTGCAGTCTAATACCAAGGTCTCCAGGCTTTGGAGTTTGGCAAACGCGCCATCCTCGATGTTCTTGATGGTGTTGTTCTTGAGGTCCAGGTACGTCAGCTGGTCCAGGTGGGAGAAATAGTGTCTCGATATCGTAGACAGCTCGTTGTCGCGTATGTAGAGCGCCGACGAATTGGCCACTTCGAGGAACGCGTCCTTGGCTATGTCCGCGATCCCAAGGCTCTCCAAGTGCAATTCTATGTCTTCGATGGTCTGTACAGCGTTGACATCCTCGTAAGCGACGCTATGCAACACGCCGTTGGCCATACAGACGTAAAGATGGTTGTAAACTTGGCAGTCCACTTCCTCCACGCTAACGTCTCGAGCGGCTACCGATAAGACGTGATAAACTAGCAAGAGGAAGCACATGGTACGCTCAGATGCTGGATGTGCACTGAACGCGTGAGAGAGCAACGTTTCCACGTTCAGCCGAGGGCATAAACCGACGGTTACCGTTCAAGAGATACCATTGGATACGCACCGGGTATCAGCTACAATGTCCGCGCTGTAAACTCGTCTCCAGCCAAGTCCAGTTTCGTGGAAATTAGATGTTTTATTCATTTTCAAACGCGCTCGTCGGTCGCTTGACTTTATTAAAACTTCTGTATCTCTTTCTCGATGAGTTTGCGTAACGGCGGTTCGTCTTGAAATTCAATTTCATTGAAATCGGGTCTCACACGCTCTTCAAAGTAGCGGTTTTCGTGGCTTTATTGAAATTCACCTGTTCACGCGAGCCTCCCACGATCTCCGGCGACAGAATTTTCCCTACGAATATTTCGCGGAAATTTTCATCGACTCGAGTTTCATATTTTCCAACCGACTCCTGGATCGTTCTTTATTATTCTTTGACAGCTCGCGCCGTCGGTATTCAAAGCGAAATTTTAGACTGCGAGTACTCCCTTTGTTTTCCCGTGGGGGCATTTTTTATCGTATCAAAACATTGTTGCGTCGAGACGGTGGAATTTCAAATGTTATTCTTGCGGAGCTGATGTCTTCGGAGATGAATGCTTAGCTTCGGATCCGTTTCAAAATGTAATACACTCGCGGGAAATTATTTCTTGTCATCTCTGTGCAACCAATTTTATAAGTGATAACGAATGAACGAATGAACAAAATGAAGGAATTCAGTTCTTCTTGTTTAAGCATATAAAACTTTCTTCAATTTACAAAAAAAAAATATTATTCCTACGTGCTTAAAGAAAGGAATCACATTTTTTTTGCTAAAATTTGGGAATAAAAGTAGTACACTTACAGAATGAAATTTAATAAATCAAATATTTTTCCACGAATTAATTTTTGTCCTCTTTTACGAAGAATCCGCTAACGAAAGAGGCGTGTTGAAAGAGAGGAATTGTATACATTCCTAACAATGCTTATTTTGTGAAGGGTTGATGTGACATATGCAAAAATGTCTGCATTACCGATAAGCCTCGACGAGAATACCGATCGTCAGCGCCGACTTATTAATAGCAGAATGTTATCGTTTTAGCACGAAGAAGCTTCTTGGCGCGGAGACTACCGAGAAATGTGTTACTCTGACGACAAGGAAAGTCAATTCTCGAGGAAATTCAACGAACTGGATGAGCATATTCCCTTAGCAGCATGAATCGAAGCGTTGTGAATTAATTTGATTAATTACAACGATTAATGCTTGAATAATTTGAACTCACGTGGGTACAGGAATCGTTTTGGGAGGTTACATGTTCGATAAACGTCATCGGTGCGTGGACCGAAAGAACTCTCATTTTCCTGCTCCTCCGTCTTCCTTTCCACGCACACACACGGCGTTTCTACCATTTTCGGATTACGAGCGGATCAATCGAACCGTAAATGAATCGCGTTCCCCGAATCGTGAGGCAAAATCTTCGTTGTGCACCATGCAATCACGTTTTATTTTCTGTCGACCATAAATGTTTGGTTCCTATAGCGACAATACCTTGTACACGAGGAGGAAATCGATCAAGCAGGGTGTGCTTTACTGACAGATAGATTTCCCTGCGAAATTGAGAAAGTCAAAGCTCGAGCATTTACATTCCAAAATAGACCACTACATCCATGTGCAATACTTGGTGATACGATTTAGTGTATGACAAACTTCAAGTTGATTAATGGTTTGAAGTCCTTCAATCTTGGTTACATTGATAATTCTTATCGTTACAACAATATGAATTGCCATAAAGTTTGTTTAAATTTTTCAACGTTTCCACCACGCAATAAGTCCACTTCAGATTTTAATTGGCTCGATAAGATTAAACCTTCAATAACAAATATTAATCTTGCAGACCAGTGAATTTGTACAATTTTCTAAGCTTGACCCTATAAGCAAATTAATTGAATACATTTCCATTCAAATATATATTCAAATTCCTGATTAAAAGTTCCCATTGAAATGCATTTTATAATATTTCATCTCGATTGAATTATGATTGAATGGAGCTTGAGAAATAAATTGGATTCTAAAAGAGATTCGACGACTTTCCGTAATTATCATATCGTATATCGTAGCGTTTGTTGTTTATTTTACATAGATTGCTTCGCCTGGATTTAAGAAATAATTGGATTCGCGGACAAAAGGATAGGGGCAGTGTCTCCTCCGAGCACTTTTTCGCGAGGAAAAGGGTTATTGAACCAGCCCAGGTGAACGACTACCGCGCACCCACCGAGCATTTAAAATTCTAGCTGAGTTTGCACTACATTACATCGGTCGCGCTATCAGCGACACCGATAACAGTGGCGCTTTCGTTGACCGGCTTAAAATCGCACTTCCTACCAGGGGATTATACGAAAAGTGTGGGAATGCAACGTGACCGGTAAGTACTCATTGTTTTTCGAAAATTGTCGGGATCTAGAATCTAAAAAAATACAAAGACAAAAGAAAGTTACACTCTAATCTAAAAACTTCAAATTTACATAAACATTTTGAACATAATTTTAATAGGTCTGAGTTAGGCTTGGGTTAAAGCGATCTAAAAAAATACAAAGAAAAAAGAAAGTTACGTCAAATTTTCATATAAATATTTTGAACACAATTTTACTAGGTCTCAACATTGTACTTTAGTTATGAATGACTATTTTAGTTTAAATGCAAAAAACCTGATACATTTTTAGAGTTATCTATCATGAAGTATACCTACGACATTGGCATTAAATATACATAATAGTTTTAAAGATATAGACTGTTTGTGCAACCGTCATTACACAGAACTATTTATAGAAAAGAATGAATAATTATCCAAGTAGCAGCTTTTTGAAAACGTGTTAGTCAAGTTCAAAAATTAAATAATATAATTTGAAGTTTCTAGTACCATATGACCTTTCGTTAAATGTTTTAATATTTTCCATTTGTATGTCAAGGTATCTACATATTTGGTGTTCCATGAATACACAAGTTTCTCCACTGATTTAATAATATCTTTTTGCATTTTAGAATTTCATCCCTGCTTTTAATCTATACTTAACATTCAGGTCTTCACAATATAGTTCAACATTTAACAAAGCTTATAAAGCCTTAGTGTTGCCACCTGTGATGTACCTATAATTGACACCTGCAAGACATACATAGTTCCATTGTTTCTAAAAATTTTTTTAAATTCTTCAGAAGCCTATCTTTATGACTCTAAGCTTTTAATAAACGCAAAGGAAGGTAATTTCTCAATCGTCCTGAACTAGAATACCTCTTTAGTTAAACGACAGCTAGTACGCGTTTGCATTCTTAAATATACGTGAAACTTGCCGCATTTTCACTGGACACGTGACGATTCCATTATATAACAGCTGTTTCATTTGCTGTGCACCACCTCTGCCAACGTACTCAACGACAACGTGAGCGTAGGTATGGACTTAATGAAACGATTATCATCGCCGGCACTTCCAGTTGCGGTCTGGCCACCAGAAGTGTATTACTGGCCGCCTGATAAGGGTTACGACGCATGGAGAATGCAATGGAAAATGTTAAAAATATTTTTTACCGTAAACGACGACTTCTAAATCCGTACATTAACAATGAACGCTAACCGTAAAAAACAGTACAATAAAATTGTTAAGTGATTGTGTGTAACGAATCTAAAATAGCGAAGTGTCAGTGAACATATTTACACTTGTGACAAGCAACGTGTGGCATTTAAGTTTTCATAAAAATTGTTTTGTGACCGTTCTAGTTGTACATTATAAATATAGTATGTGATATTTCTTAATTCTTCGCAAGGAAGCGCGATACAAGCGACTACAGTATGATGCAATTTCCTTTTTATTACATTTCAATGTGTATCAAATAATTTCTGATTTATTTAGAATTTAATAACACTTTCATTGTTTGTGAAGTAATTTTCAACTATTAACATTTATTTAGTTTCAAACTGCTGATGTTTTGGGACAATTCATAGGCCTCTTCCGGTGTAAAGCAATATTTTAAAATTAATAGAAAGTACAATGATACATTTTTTTATATAATCTTGTGGTGAAAATCACTATTATTATTAACAGTGCGTTAATCTGCGTCGAATCATCGATATTTTCCGTTTAAAACGTATCGATAGGGAAAATAAAGATCTATACTTCCATTTGCCGTTTGACACAGTCGTAATTGCATTACCATCGTATCACTTGCAAGTATTGTCAGCTAATTTACAACGTACGTGCTGCTTGCTTCAATAACCATTTAATTTTTCAAGAACAACAACGACACATGTTCAGACGATACTTCCCAAACCTTGATTTTCGTATTGGTGGTAGTACTATGTGTGTAGCTGTTAAATGTTAGATAATTACAATTGCGAAGAAGGCCGTTCTTTATCTCTATCCGCGTATAAATGTCAGAGAAGTATCGTCCAACAATTTATCTGCCAGACTAACGACGGACAGGGCAAGGAAAATATTGTTTAATTATGGTCATTTTCATTGCCCTCTTTATATCTGTCCTCGCCGACTTCTGAATTTACGGAAACTACTGGGTACTTATCTTTAGTTAAATTTATACCACTTGTGGTATCGCACAAGACTTATCCGCTCTCACTTATTAAGTCATTAGTGCATAAAACAGTAGATAATACTGAGTTTTCTGTACCATTCGTAGAATTAAATCAAAACTTTCCAAGGCTTTTTAAAATGTCACTCACTAACACCACTATGCTGATTTTATGTTTATGCTATTTACCAATTCGACTGGCTTGTTTGAAATAATAAATTCAGTTTGCTAAGAATGCAAAAATAGGATCCGTTAATGAAACTTTGAAAAGCAACGTTAAAATTACTGCGCGTTTAGAACTGTCTCGCATTTTCTGTCTCGAACTTTCTAATTTTTCGCGTTGAAGTTGTTCAATGATGCGAATTTTGCGACTCAAGTGTAATAACCAACAACCGCTAATAGCTATCGCCCTGTCGCATTGACGCGTCAACATAACGTGAAAAGTGTTGCTCGCGAGACAGATAACATTATCGTAAGTGGATAATGTGAAAACGTTCGACGAACGATGAAACCTTTCGCCAAGAAGAATTAAACTATTGCATAGTCGATTTTAGCTTGACTACCTCCTTGTCCTTGTGAACCTCAACATATCGATTACAAATTTCTCCCACTATCGCTTCGAAGGACAAACAAATTTTAACTCGTTCGTAACAACCTTCATATTATTTTCTTATTTGTATAATAGAATCTTCCAATCGACTAATTTCACTCTTCCTCGAAAAAGGAAGGTACTTTCAATTCCAATCACGAATTAAAACTCTTACACATCTGAAGGCGACCAGTAAATCAGTCCCAAGCATCTATGCTTTAATGACAGCTACCAAACATTCACGAATAAATTTCGTTTGCTCGGAAAACCCACTTGTTATCGATTGGTTTCAATCACGAGCAAGCAAGTTTATTCTTAATTGATATAATCTCGGTTACGTGATCAGTATCGAGACGACTGGCCGTGACTTTTCGTCGAATTCAAGAGCCAGTTAACGACACCGATGGAACATGAGTTGCAACGTGACGCCTCTGAAAAAGTACGCGGAAATCAGTTACCGCGTGAAATGCGTGTCAGTGGAGAACGAGAAGGTGTTCGGTGACGTTTACGTCACCCAGCAGACGAGGAATCTCCTCTACTGTGCTGACGGGTATCAGTTTCCCGCCCTATACAGGAGACGAAGATACAATCTGACACTGAAGAACTGGAAGGGCCCCGATTTTATGGAGATAAACAAGAAGAAACCGATCAGGAGGGCCAGCGAGGCGCAGGTCAAAGTAGCGAAGAAATGTTTCAAGAGATCGAAGTCGTTTGGGGATGCGAAGAAGGAAGTCGAGCACGATTGCAACAGCATCAAGAGCATGAAGACCGAGGCCGATATCAGGTTCCCAAAGGTAACTTAAAAATACGCAATTATTCGTGTGAAAATTTTGATTCTTTAATCTCTTCAAGAATGATTTTTCTTCTCGCTTTTCTTGTATCTCTAACTGTACATCGGAAATAATTATCAGTGGAGTGAAATCATAAAATTTTTACTCCTCTTGTTGAGGGGATTCTGTAATAAATAGGTTATTATCAAGTGTTGTTCTTTTTATTATTGATAGTAATTATAAAGATTAAAAATGAAACCATGTGGCCAAGCGCGTAAAGAGGTTAAATACGATTATAGTACTTTGAGAATTTTCTATCTATATTAGGTGGACTGAAAAGTAATGTCGTAATTTTCACATTAGATGGCAAAAGGCTGTTGATAACGAGGGTGATTACATAATTGATTAAAGATAGAAATTTATTAAAAATTTGTTTAAATTTAATGTAAAAAAAAAACAACATTGTTATAATAAGCCAACTGCAGTTTTTAATCGTGAAGACATAATAATTTTCCGTGTGCATTCAATTTTCGATGGAACGCAACACTAGCAATAATTTTATTTTCAGACTTATCCACCGCCTCTACCCGTCTCACTCGAGAGAAAAGAAGGAACAATTTCCTCGTTGGTGGATCAGTTGCTGCAAGATATCTACGGTTTGCCAGACGGCGACAGGGGACGATCGGAAAGCGACTCGACAGCTTCATCCCCGAAGACGCGTCCGCATCATCAGCATCTGCAAAAGGCGCGTCTGTTATGGAAAAGTAAGTGTAATTCAATAAGAGACAGAAACGTCCATAACACGGAAAAGAGGAAGGAACGAATGTGGGCGTCTGATAAATACGTTTAGCTCGAGGACGTTTATTGTGGATGCACGGAGAACGATCGTTTAATAGTTAGAAATTCAGAACAACGAGAGAATGCCGGTACTTGTTTTCTGACAATTGTGCAATTTTCACGCAGAAACAACTGAATGTAACGTTAACAATTGTAACAACAATATGACTTTGCTTTCTATACAAACATTAATGAAAAAACTGACCGTGACAAAAAAATAAATGACGCAAATGGGAAGGTGCAAATGCACGTCGCGTTTTCGAGTAAAATGTTCGCCCCATTGGCACGTGTAACGTCCGCGGGAACAGTGTCGCAACTTTATTCGCGTTATCAGATTTATACTGTCGCGCAGAATTCGAAATCCGGTCGAATTAGGCGAAGACACTTCGGCAGGAGCTGACGAGACAAGAGGTCGTAGTGCCGAGACAGACAAGCGACCTCGTTGACTTCGAGGCAAGAAGGTTCTTTGACTTGGAGTGCTGCTTTTCCTTCCTTTTTTTTCAAGGGGGAACCACTTCTTTTATCTCTATACACGATGCTACTTCGTTTCGCCTCGTTGAACATGCATAGGGAAAAACAGGGGTGAGATCCTCGCGGACTTAAAAAACCCATGAGGAAATGCCGTTTTATTTCGTATAAATCAACCCCGCCAACGGAATTTAAATTTCGTTTTCATTACGGCTACCTCGACGTTGAAGATAACTACAAAAGTAATTATACTGAGTCAAAAATTGAAATTGATTAACCCTTTAAAATTATTTAAAAATATGTGTTTGAAATTATGGGAAGGGGGGTCTTGATTATCCTCCAGGACATACGTAACACATCTTCCACTATTGTTTTGTCCAGAAACCAGTAGGCATTTAAAAAGTTAATTTTAAATTTATGGCTAGCAGTAGTAATCAGTTGCCTTGAAAGAGTGGAAATTACAGAAGGTCATGTTTTATTTAAATATATTGGAATCGATAACAATAAATTCAGTTAATGAGACCAATAGCATTTGAAACATATTTTTGATTTTGATAATGTGACAAACTACTTGATTTTGTTTAAGTTCGATTGTATTCTATCAGATTTTAATAAATGCACCCTCATACTCAAAATTAAATAAAAAATACACAGAGCCTCCCATGTTGGTAGACTGTATTAGAATCTCGATACCCCGAGGGATAAATTCGCAAGACGTTACGCTAACCTCTGACGATCATACGATCAGGATCACGCGATGTTGAGGAGACGTGAGCGAGGTATAAATACGCGTAACGTAATCCCGACCAAGGATAGACTTCTTTCTCAACATTTTACATCCAGGATGGAGAAGCGTTTCAGGAACTTCCCCAATTTAAATTTTAACGCGAAAGTTAACGCGGTTAACTCAGTTAAAGAGGGCTGTACGCGGACTTTCTCAGGACCGCGATTAAGAACATCTGAGCTCGTGATCGGAATGATCAAAGAAGATAGTCCTGGGCGAGATCGTTCCTCTTCTAGCGGGATCGAGGAACTCAGGGGGGCATAAGTAACAGCGGAAAGAGTTGGAAAACTGCAATCTTCGGCGAGTGTGTACCCAGGGAGAGCCCTTTCGGGCCGTTATCAAGATTGCGGCTTCAATTCAAAGCCTCCTCGACGGTGTCTCGTCTTGTCTCGCCCTAACCCAGACTGAAACAAACGCGCCCTCTTCAATTTGAAAATATCTCGTGCAATCTCGACTATCGTGCGTACTCGTTACATTTTAGATCTCGCAGGCTGCATTCGTTGCTTCCTGTTGGATGCAGACGCGTTCGGAGCTTTCATTCTTGAAAGATTGTAGCAACCTTTGGAACGGTTACCTTTTTCAGGTCGATTGTACATTTGAATTTGTATCGTTTTTAAAACTTTTCGATTTGAAAGACAATTTGTAAAGATCAAGGTCTTGAAGAAAATTATGTGTATTCCATTTATATTATTATTCAACCGCAAATAAATGAAGACAATTGAAGATTTCGTTTTACGTTTACTATTTATTGATTTGTTTTGAACTTTTCAGACAAAACCGAGCTTCAAGTTCTGGTAATGAACTTGCAAGATCACATCAATCATACCGGTGCTATACTTATCCGACAGCTGCGTCGAAAGGATTATCTCAGCATCAAACGCGAAAAACAGTGGGATATTATTACAGCCTACCTTCAAGCCCACAGTCAGAAGCGTGGTAAGTATTTTCTTATGGACTACTTCTCCATAATTAAATTATCCCTTTTTGTGCCGAGAATTTTTTCAACATAAGCAACTGGCAACTACAAAACATTTTTACGATTTTATTCCTAAAAATTTGATGTTCCTATGACCAAATTGATCAACGATCGTATTTTAAATTTGAGTTCTACTTAAAAAGAAACGCATGAGGTTTATAATTTATCAGTCTAGACAGAATTCTCGAACAATACATTTTTGTTTTCTGTCTACCTTTCTCACACAATTCTGAGACACCCTCTAATTCGTCACTTCCGTTTAACGAGAAGCTACTAGTGTCATTGCACGATTTGCTCTTGACATTTACACGAGTAGTTTATACTAGCGGCGTAGGGAAAAACGGTTAACAAACAGCGGCGTTCTATCCACGACAATGGCGCCCGCTGAATAAACAATAGGCCGTCGCATAATACGGAAACAGAACTGTTCGTGTGGACTCGCTTGCTGAAACTTCGCGTTCACGTTTTCAACAATAAAACCGTCGTTTCACAAAAGCGATCTTCGTCCCGTCCGACGTTAAAAACAACGACGCGATTTATGCCGACTTCCCCGTTACCGCTGGCAGCTTATTATTTATCTTATCGCTCCTCCGCATTTATAAATATGGAACAGCCGAAGCGGTAATTTACCTGGCTGTAAGTACCGAAACGAACGTACGCCACGCAAGAAAGAAACACAAAAGTGGCCGTAACATTGAGAATGCGTCAGGCTATAAAGCTAAAAATTCCTATGCCTTGTTTTTTAAAAATCTTGTTTAAGGTGGTATTGAGAGTGCGTCAAGCAATAAAGTTTTAAAAATTCCTATGTCTTGATTTTGAAAAATAAACTAAAGTAACTATAATATTGCAAGAAGATCAAAGTATATTATTATAATCTTAAATAAAGTGATGCTTGAATTTTCGAATATTTAAATCACCAAAAAGTTTAGGATATTTAAATGGAGAAAATTTCGATTTTCCGTTTCGAGTTGAAAAGAATAAAAACAACCTGTACATCTCCACCTGCGCATGCTTAAAAATTCAAAGTCGTCTTCCAATTATAACCATCATTCCTACGTCTGGGCGCATTTACATAATTTCTCCAAAATAGCTCCACTTTAAAAACGGCGTACGTGACCAGTTGACGCGAAATTTCACGCTAATACGCGACGGCGCGATCTACAATCCATGGTAATTCAGCCAATGGGGTTGGCGCATCCAGTTGGTGGCACTTGAAAGCGACCACTTCAGGTAACGTGTTATCGATACTTTTAGCGCGGTATCAGCATCGCAAACACACGGGGCGCGTGAGTCGTTCCCAGTACTTCCGGAAAACGGAAAAGAAGGCCCCTCTTTTACGCGTCCATAGCCAGCTGATCAATAATTAGACTTTGCCGCGCCGCGTGCCGCGGGGAACACGCATGCGTGCGGTAAGCGCGGCTAGGACCTCCGACGTGCCGTCATTGATAAAGTTTTAATGATGTCACGCCTGCGAAACGGAAATGCGGAACTTTCCTCGGTCTTCGACCAACTTCGGGGTCTGCACTTAGCGCGATGAACTCGACGCATCAAGGAGAATGACGCGTTCCGACGCTGAGGAAGCCTGGCGGCGACGAGGGAACTTGTATCATGGAATTCTTGTTGTATTTAAATTAATAAAAATGATTGGGTTGCAATCGACACATTCGCGGCCGCTGACGTGACTTTACGTCACTTCAAATTCTATTCCTTATAAATTAAAGAGAGAATTAAAAACGAAGCAAAAGTTATTGGAGAAAAGATGAAAATAGAAAGAGAGACTTGATGGTGAATGTAAATTAATTGCAAATTTCATGTAGGTATACATATCGTACTTCATCTTTTCTAAATCACCACCTAGCCAGAGTCTCTATAAATCGATGGTTGATTTGTGTTCCTTCCGAAGCTCCTCTTTTTCCTCGAGGCAGTCTTTTCGAAGTCTTCCTGCGGTTAAAGCGTCGGGGATATTTTTGAGGTGATTTTTCATTCTTAGCACCCAGAAACTTATTGACCTCGCGCAATTTTTCAAACGCTGCTAAACTCCTCTCTGGCGGAGTGCTTCTATAGTTCACTCGAGCGTTGAAAATATTAAGTAACTGTTTCCGAGCCATTACCCCTGTGTGCTTAGACGGACGATACAAAAACATGGTTTGGCGAAATGAGCGTATCTGCTGAATACATATGCGAGGATTATGCGTTGATGATTACATCGATTTTCCCGAGGACCTCGGCTTACGTACCATCGGCGAATTCATTTTTTAGTAGACAGTGGATATGAATACAATGGTTACTCACGTCCAACGTTCTCGCTCGCGTCGTTCTTTATTTATGATCAATTTTTAAGGAAAGCAATTTTTTAGTAAAATGGTTCCAATACCAGCGAATCCCGAAGTTAAACTTTTATCGCAGCAAACGAGAAAATAAAAGGCTGATGAAGAAGAATTGGGATTACGAGAATCCCATACTCGGTGTATCGGTCCAATGGGAAATACCCATGTTGATCATTGTGTATTGAAACACGAGCGCACTGACCGCCAGCTGTGCGCGGAATCTGAAAATAATCGATCGCGTGAATTTCCTCCTAGATCAAATTGAACCGAATTGGATCGGATCTCGCAAAGAGGGTAGGCGTCCCTCTGCTCGGGCGCAGATATGCAATTTAGCTCTGTTGACAGCGAAAAAGGTAATTCTATCCGCAAACGAATAGCCTTTCCTCGTCGTTAATCAATATTCAACTAGATTTCCTTACTTTGAGATTGAACCTGGCAAGATGGAAAACGTCGATAACGCGGGATTTTTATTTTCGTCGTTCCACGAATCGCCTTCAAGAGCGAGAGACGTATCGTCGATCTCTTGGCAGAACTCCTAATTATTTCCGCCACCTAACCACGCGAACGATAACGTCCCGGTGCTTGGGTTATCGTGGCTCCTAATCGGTGGAAAATGTAACGATATCGTTCGACTGCGTTCTCCTGTGTTTATTTTAAGAGAACGTTCGTTTGATCCGGTGTCTCCGAGCATTTAACCCTTCAACGACTTCTGACAATTTTGGAGGAGATCTTCTGGGGACACTTCAAACGCCCACGATCTTGGATTCTGTCCAGCTTCGACGGAATAGACTCATGCATATTATAGTATTCACTGGCAGCTGGAAAGGTACACTTTTTGTTCGATTTGAGAGGCTGTTTTTGGTGATTGTAAATAGGGTAGTATCACATGTCCTCCTTGAGCTTGATCAATTGTACTACTACAAGCTCTATTCTCACATTTCTGCTTACATATGAAATTTTGGAAAGCTGAAATATAAAAAAAAAAATTCCAAGGAAGGATTTGCATGCTGCTGGTGAGCTAAGTTCATGATCTTGAGTGAAGTGAACTTTCTCTTCAGGGTTAACTATTTACGTACCGAGTGGCCTTCGTATACTCGTGGCATAATAATTGCCAAGCAGGCAGGGTGGTTAATAACAGCAGAACACAGAATGTATTACAAGTAATCTAGGACCAACCGAGAGCCCTGGATGCCTTGCAGAGTTTAATATTTATATAGATCGTTGATAGCTCGTTATTTAAATCGATAATGGGCTATCTGGGGCCATTATCGCTTTTTAGCGATAAATCAATTTTAAGAGATTAATGGCCGAAGGATGATTTTACATTGGGTACACGATTGCCCTGGGAAAAATTCTGGAAGCTCAATTATTCTCAATTATAGTTCGAACATCCGCTTAAAAGTTCATATTGGATCTTTTTCTACAACGTGGGACATCTGAAAGATAGATAGATTCTAACAGATAGAAATTTTTGAATAAACAATCATGAGACCATATTGAACGAAATAGAGTACATTTATTATTTCTGTTCAGAGAATTTTCCTCTGCACTCGACGGGAAGGGTGCGCGGATACACGCTATATCCACGAATGTATCTGATGGCCTTAGTCTCTGCCGTGTTGCTACTGACTCTGACGACATTTCCGACTGACCCATAAAGGGACCGAGTCGATAAGTTCATCGATCCATAGTACGTGGCTTTATTATGAACGCGGATTAAAATCGACTGCTGCACCACGATGGCGGCACGATACAATCTTCTGCGTATGCGATACTGGCGTACATACTCGCTGCATAAATAAAAGCAACCATGGTTAAAAAAAAAAAAACAGCAACCATGGTTACATCTTTATCCAAGCAAAATAAAAATTCTTAAAATCAAAAGTTGGCCTTAAAATATTCGTGCCAATATATCTGTGAAAGAATCCATGCATCGTCTAATGGCAAAGCACTCACCCTGTACATGATACGGTACCTACGTGGATCAAAAGATTGTTCACCCCAAGAAGACCGAGGAAAGGGAAGGGAAGATCATAGCAAACCGTGGGTATCACTCAGACACCCACCAACAAAAGGAATGCTCCTGTTTGCGATGTGATGGAAATTGCACTTGAAGGAACTATTATGTTTTTTATTAGTTGAACAATCTAAACGTATTCTTCTTTGTTTTCGAACCATGTCGTCAATGATACAACTTTTGATCGATCCAATAACAAAAATAATTGAGGTGGACAGGTCATCTTCAACCTGTGTACGTCGTGGCAACTGGAGCGTAAAACACTTCTTTACATGACCTTGATGATAATACTTGGTAAGACGTAACAGTGATGTTCATTTTTTATTAACCAATTGAATCAATATTTGAATTGCTGCTTCTTTATATATTAAAAAATAGACTTCACTATTCCTACGATTGCATGGACTAAAAGATAGTTACCTTCGATAAAAGAAGCGAATAAAAACAATTATAAATAAAACGTTTCGAAAGCCATCCTTAATTTAATTGTTTTCAGTAATCAACTCTTAAAAATTGCAACTTAAATTTGACTTCTAAAATACTATTTCCACAACGATTACCTGGACCGAAAGTTCGTTCACCCTAACGACCAGAAAAGAGGGTTAAAAAGAGTCCGGGGTGAAAACTGTGAATTTCGTTCCAGACACCCGTCAACAAAAAAAGGAGCCCCACCCCCCTTCTCTCGCGATTTCTGCGGTACAATGCAAATTGCAACCAGGAAGGAACGAGACACCGCGGTCGCGATGAAAAAAGTCAACAGAACTGGATTCGAACCACCCCTGCGGAGGCAGCCGCGGTGTTCCTGTCGGCCACCGCGAAGACGAGGCGCACGCGAGCAACCCCCCAAATGGATACAAATTCCTCTCGGTGGGGTGGTGCGCGGCGTGGGCGTCCACGCATGCGCCAACGACACGAGCGTACGGATCGCTAAGGCAGCTGGTGGTGACGGTTCGTGGAACGGCTTCAGTGCCTATTGCAGGGTTCCAACGGGACGGCTACCCCTCCCCGGTAAGCGTCCCTGTCCTACGTTATTATTACGGTGGACGCACGCGCGCACCAAGTCTCTCCTACCGTCGGCGTAGTGGTGTCGTTCAGCTGACTCGACGTGTGCCTGTTTCTCGACGAAGGGGTCGTCCAGCTTCGCGACCCTCACAACAGCTGCCGAGAAACGCGGATAAAGGCACGATCTGGCTCATCCCCCTTCGGTGTTTCTGCGCGTGTTGGTTCGATCGTCTCGCGTCGTCTTCTCCGACCAGTGCGTGCATGGAGACGAGCGCGTGAACCGAGTACGCGTCGCAGGGGTTGCAGCTAGGGGATGTGCTTCTGGCGAGCCATCGCGAACAGTGCGCTAGCCACGATGACGGATGCGTAGTCCGAAGTGCGGTTACCCTGGGGACACGGCGTCAGCATCGTTTGCACGACGTCGTTTCGCTCGCTGAACATGGTAAGACGACTGCGGGGGCTGGCTCGCTTGGGGGATGTGTTTTGATAGCTCCCACGGCCAGCATTGACGTTTCGTCGATGGAACCGCTGCTCTCTTCTGCAGTCTTCAGTGTCAAAAGACTCGTAGAATTCTTGAAGCTTCGTTGATAAGCTTGTCAGGGGTGTCGGAACTCTTCTTCCAGTTTTGGAATGTTCTATTTCGTCGCAGAAACATACCTAAGCGAGAAGTTGAGAAATCAATGCTTCACTCGAATAGAATTAGATAAATCAAAACGTTCGATCCGGGCTCGGCTGACGTTAATGGTTTCTTTCGTGATAACGTTGCGATTGGTGTTGAGTGTGTGTACGTGTGTGTGTTAACCGTGTTGTGTATCCGTGCTCGCGACTGTGGAGAGGCCAGCAACCATATGCAACCCTCTCGACTATGTACTTTTTAAATAGAATCTGCACGATGTTTGTCACCCTGTACCAATGTTCGTTCTCTTATTCGCCCTTACTCCAATTTAGGAAAATATTATTTACTTCTAGTTACTGACTGGTGTGCACTTGATAAGTGTTGTGTAACGATGCGGAATAAAGTAATTTACAAAGAACGCCTAAGTGGTTTGTCAATTTTAAAGCCACTGTTCGTACGCACAAAATCTTCACCAGACTGTGGTTTAGGGGTTAGTTTTGGGCTATGATTATTTTAAGAAATTGATGCTCCTATGATTTGTTCATCTCTTTCATGACGATCCATCTTAGGCTTAATTATGTACAAATGTGTGGTTTGAATAGATTCATTCGTGAGATCTTTTTTTTATACGTTGGGAGTTTTGCCCTGTTGTACGTTACGCTCCGTGCGTCACACACTTTCAATTGAGCCGCCGATAAAACCGATCGATTAATTTCGCTATCGCGAACGCGGATTTCTTTGCAAAATCGACCGACGCACCACCTCCACATTACATGCCTCGTAACAGGTGGTACGTCTCCACAGACACGGTTAAGGAAAAGTGCAGCGGGAACGGTGGTGTCGTTTGTTGCTAAAAGCCTGGAACGAGCTCTTTAATATCGTAAGTGTGCTGCCTCCCACCTGAGAAATTAATACTTCAAAAGGAGCCGGTCCAATGCACCGTGAACGATTTAATACCGTCATTGTCGTCTTCGAAACGGAGCATCTGTTACAAAATGCACGGCTTCGCAACAGTGCAATCGCTAATACGAGTAGTGTACATCAGTGTCTCTCAACCTTTCTCTGGACTTCTTAAATTTATTTATCTTTGTGTGCTTCTTCTTATTCACGATAGTCTGTATGTATGATTCGAACGAAGATGGAGTGAATGGATCGTTTTATAATTATTCCTTATCGACTTGTGAAACAGAAATATTCCAAGACGCAAACAATGAAACTTAGAACAGTTTCTATAGATAGACCTTCTACGTTCGATTTCCACGTATAGTCCTCTAAATATTAAACCAAACTTCACCAATTTCGTGTACTACTAATCTCGCGTTAATGTAGAAGCTGGTAACAGAGTAAAATTTCATTAAAACTCTGTCATCTTGTTTAGATAAACATATTATACTTGTGCTTCAAAAATTACTATATAAACGTGAAATTAATTCCATTCCATTTTACACCAATATTTAAATACACAACAAGTCTGGAGAAGTTAACTTACATGTGACTGTGTAGATAAAAATAAACCTTCGCAAGATAACTGAAAATGTTTATATTCAAGTACTTACGTAAAAATTTCTTCTATAGCTTGAGAATGGAAACTATAGCCGTTGAGATATGATGCTAGCGTTATTATTTTTGAATGTAAATGCCTGTACATAAATATTTATAACACACTTGGAGAGGTTTGTCTCTCGCATCAACGCATTTACATGTAAGTTGAATCTCCAGTGACCAATATGTTCGTCCACGATGCCAGAATCTATAATTGCAATCTGTTTCATAGCCGTAGTCGTCGCTAAATAAACATGGAAGACGAAAATAAGAGAGATAAAATTGTTCTTCAGAGCAATAAACAAAGGGTAACTTTATTAATATTGCGAACGACGGCGTTTCGTCCAATTGAATTCTGGTCCTATTTAGGTCAAGCTTAAATACTTCGAAATCAACGAATAATACCAGAAATTTAAAGAAAAAAGGAATTTCATAAATATTATTACTTACAATAGAATACTCCAGTGCACCGGCACAAAAGCATTGAATTTATGAACACGATTAAATTTATGATAAGCGTGGTTTACGCATCTCTATGCTTATGGATTATTAATAAACGTGGAATATAAATTTTAATGCGATACCAGGATCGGAATTGCCATGTGTTCGCCATCGTATTATACACGGTGAACCACATGAACTGTCCAACCTTATTGTTAGTTTTTGTAAACGACCAAAATTTGTACGTTAAAATATGGATGGGCTGTAATTTATTTTTTAATGGAAGAAATAACAATGCCGTTGAGATAGAGACACTCTCTCCGTGACCAGGGTTCTCATTTTTTAGACGAACATTCGCGATTTACCTTCCACCGACCAACGCAGCGCTCGGGGTTTCAGAAACGCGATAAAAATGCTCCCCGCAAGGAAGAAGCTTCCCAACGCGCAACGGTCGAGCACAACTTCGAGAAAATGAACGCGACGGCGACGGATGATGAATCACGAAAACGGTTGAAAGGCGGCCGCACGCAGTACAACAAGAGGCAGGAGAGGTGAAAGTGACGATGAAGAAGAA
This sequence comes from Hylaeus anthracinus, assembly GCF_026225885.1. Taxonomy (NCBI): domain Eukaryota; kingdom Metazoa; phylum Arthropoda; class Insecta; order Hymenoptera; family Colletidae; genus Hylaeus; species Hylaeus anthracinus. Next base: position 10,081,673 of record NW_026534341.1, on the reverse strand, counting down.
AGAGTGGCGTTCCTAATTGGAGAATGAGCGGATTTTTCAACTCCCTCAAAAACTTCGCGTCAGGAGCCGCGTACGCCGGCAGCTCTGCCTCCAAGTACGAAGAACTGGAAGGTGAACAATTCTTTTACAATGCACGTGGAACGTTGCCTGCTCGGATCGTCGTTCGATTCTCTTTCGTTTGCACGAAATTATTTGCCACGTTCTTTATTGTTTCCTGGGAGCAATTCAGCTGATCGTTTTTGTGCTCGATGTGTACGTCTTCATGCTTGAGAGGCTTCACACAACCCTCTAATTTCCAGCACGAATTGTAATTCGACGAGAACGATTTTGGTAACTCATATATATATATTTGTGATGTTTGAAAAAACATATGAACGCTGTAAGGTTTGAATTTTTTATTTCTAATAAGAGATAAGAGATATGGTCTCTATGGAAACTAAAGGGTTAGGGGTAGTCCGTTATAAAGAAGAATTTAACCACCCAATTCTTAGCTGGTTAATATAATGAAACATTAATAGACTAATTAATTTTTGAGTTTACGTATTTATTTACGTATCTTTCAATATTGTTAATTTCTCCAAGCATTGATTATTTATTCCTGAACTACGTGTTATTGATATTTAAGATTTTTTTTTGAAGAGACAAGTTAGGAAAGGTTGATGGACAGTCGTCTACAATGTTCATCGAATCGAATAAAGCTCCATTAAATGATCATCATACCAGAATCTTAGTACTCGAATGAAGATTAGGTTACTTGCTCTGGTAACTGAAGATAGGGCATTCGAGTAACGTATCCTCGGACAACAAAAGGATAATGGAAATCAATTTACGTGTATTTGTAATGCACTCCAACAGACGGGGTCGCGAGTTTGCGTTATTCCGGTAGAGTTGTAAAATTTATGACGGGACAAGTGCGCGCCTCAGCTCGCTGATGCGAAATAGTACCGTGGGTAATGAACTCGTAGTATACGGTTAACTTACAGTTGAATGCCGAGCATTTGAAAAGAAATTACACGATAATTGTGCACCACTCCAACTACATCTGGCCGTGTTCTTCCCGAGAAACGGACATTACCATTTTAATCAGTTAATATTTCCTCGTGAAATTACTAATCTCGCAGATCTCGAGACAAAAGTAAGATAAGGGAGCAAGTAAGGTATAATTTCATAGCTATTCATTTATTATGCACGGTTCTTTATGCTACTAGTATGTTTGGTTAATTCTTCAGAAGCTGCTGCGAATTATAGTAGAAATACATCTGCTTACTTTTATTTAAGAAAAGGGTATTCTGCAAAGGAAAAATGACTGCATGTGTATGAAAAATGTTGGTCGTTCTCAGAGTAACTATTTATATGAATTTTGGTATTTTCGATAAACGCATGAACGAACTTTCGTTCAGTGAACATCTAATCATTTGTTTTTATTTAACCGTGGGTACCTTTTGCTATCCATCAGGTGCGTCATTAAGTGGAACAGCTAACTATAAAACTTTGACATTTCAATCGAGCTAGACGATACAGTTTCCGTTTGTTTAACGCAATTGAAACGACTGCAGGCGTTTAACAAGTGTCGCTTTAACTATTTACGTTCTTCCACGTCGTTCTACTCTCTGACATTTCGTAGAATGAAGTTTTTAGCAAACACGATTAAATACTCCCACTGCGTTTCGAGTCCACGAACAATTTTCTTCTTACCTCTTAATACCTCCCAACCCTTCGCGTTGTCCATTACGTTTCATCTGCAGGAACGAGAAGATCGGTCGAGTACTTTCAACCCTTAAAAGCTTCGAATGAAAAAGTTCGCCAAGAGTAAAAACTAACCTCGTGTAACTTGCCTGGAACATTTACTTAATAATTAATTTAAGGAATAGCATGAACGAGTACCTTGCAAAAACCTATCCTTAGAATGAGTCGACTGTCTCTAAAATGCCCAGACCTCGGGAACTATTTGAACTATTTAAATCAAATGATATGAGTTGATTAGAAATTGATTGAGCTTGCAGAAACATATCCTAAGAATGAGTTGACTGTTTCTAAAATGCTGAGACCATGTGAACTATTCGAACTATTTAAAACAAATTATGTGAACTAAGAAATTTATTGAGCTACTTTGTGATACGTGTTAGTTTCCATGTGAATATTTCCTTGAGACATTTGTTGAATTTATGAAATTTTCAGTCGAAGACACGAAAATGAGATTTAGCCTGAAGCCGCAGCCAGGGGAAAGCGGTTTCGTGCAATGGCTGGACGCGATGAAAATGGTCGCCAGGTTGCAGGGAGGAATACCACCGAAATTTCGAAAGGAGGTGGGTCGGTACGCGAAATTTTCGTTTGTTTTAAAACGTTATCCTCATTTTGGAATGTTTCGCAGTTATGGCTGACGCTGGCAGAACGTCATCTGGAGCAGCGCGGTGTAGATTGGAAGCAGGCTGAAAAGGTCTGCTTCAACGAGTGGAGCAATCCTGACGATGAAGAGCTCGGTATACAAATCGTTAAAGTAAGACTGTAAAACGTACATCCTTTTCACGATTGTTTTTCGCGAGCAGCGACGTCCTCGCGAATTTTTCATTCGTCCCGCTTCAATTTCTGCGTCGCTGCTTTTCTTCTTAATGTCGTGAGTAATAGGATTTTTCGTGAGGGTGGTCGATACAATTGAACTTGAGAGGTGTTAATCATTTTGAAATGCTTCTCGAGTCGCATGTCAGGGATAAATTGCGTCGTGGAAAATTTTACTCGAATACGTTCTATTTCTACTCGAAATTCTATATGAAACAGTGTTTACAGTCAATCCCGTAAATATTCGTACCCTTATGTCTATTGAAGATGTTTTACTAAATTAAATAATAGTTTTGATATTACCAAATGAATTTTTCATTGTAAATATGAATAAGAATAAGCATATGCATGTATATCATAATGTATCATCATTATGTATAATCATAAAGTGTACGAATATTCATGGGACTGATTGTATATACTCTTTCAACCGAGTACAAATCATTTACGTAGAAGTAAGAAATAAAATTGGCGCATTTGCATAAAATTTGCACGAAATTTCGAAGTGAGTGAATATATTAATCGAGGCAAGTGGAATATTTAATACTCCAGAAATACTCATCTAGCAGACTATACGTGTAGCTATCCCAGACAGCGCCAAATTATTCGACCAATTTCCAAGTACAGGACGAGCGATGCTCGGCAGAATTGGTGGGGTAAAGGGGATCTGAAAATGTCCTCATTCTTTCAAAGAAGTCGATTAAAGTTACTGCCTTCGTCTTGCATAATAACTCGTTGGCAAAAATGATCCGTGTGACGCAATCTCGGCTCCGCGACGATATCGCTCCTGGAACGGTCTCCGTTCGGTGTATAATTACGCGCAATTAAATTTGGATCATTAATCACTTCGACGCCAGGGCAATTAAGTGTCGCCGATGAGCCTTCCAATTAGATCCCTAACGCCCGCGCGCCTCGGCAAAGAAAGTGACCTTTAACGATACCCGCGGAGTCGCTTGAACCTCCCTGCTCTACTCGCCTAACCGTTTGCTACGTTCGCGGAGCGTAATTCAAGCGATGGCTCGCCGTGGCAAAATCCGATATCGTTGCTCTGGCCCTTTCAGGATTTACACAGGACAGGCTGCAGTCTATTTTGCGGCGCAGCTGGCAGAGACAATCAGGCGGTGCTTCGTCGGGTTCTACTTGGCTTCGCTCGATGGAACAAGTCCGTCGGCTATTGCCAAGGCCTGAACGTGCTGGCCGCTCTCGTTCTGCAAGTTATGGATCGCGCCGAGTCCGCCGCGGTGAAGGTGATGATCTACTTGATAGAAGGTGTCCTGCCCGAAGGTTATTTCGCAGACAATCTACGCGGCCTCTCCGTGGACATGGCGGTGTTTCGCGATCTCCTGCGCTCCAAACTGCCCAAGCTCTCGAAACACCTCAAGGCGCTGCAGAACGACGCGAAGGACAAAGCCACAGGTCATTCTTTCGCGAAAACCATTATTCTCGACGCGTCCACTCGAGCATTTTACCCTCGACGCCTGCTGTCGTCCAGCGCTGACGTTGGATATCCTTTAGGCATCGAAAAGCCGTGTGATATTTAGAGAATTTATCCTCGCGCTGTCGTTAGGGATTAGGTTTATCTTTAACTCTTTGATTGTCAAGAAGCGATATATCGCTGCTCGAAACTGTAAGTGCTGTAAGTCGTTAAAAAATCAATTTTGCTTTACGAAAATGACGTCAATATCCAATGCACATAAATTTATTTGTGCACTTCAAAAAATAACTGAAAAGATTCATTTTAACAGACAATAAATTACGTTTATTTACAAACAAAAATTCAAGTTCAAGTTTTTGTGAAAATATCTTCATTATGTAAAAATTTCATGAACCTTAAAATAAAATCGATCGAAATATATATTTTCGTTTACAATCATGCATCTTTGCTTAAAATTGTCTGGCATTTCTCGGATATGTATGAAAATTTCCTCTGGAAGAAAAGCACAAGGTAATCATAATACGGAGAATGGGATCTGTCTGAAAGATCTCTCGAAGCTGATAGCGATTGTCGAGAGTAAATCTTTCGAGTGGACACGTAGCATTAGCCTCGCTTTAAGTTTAGTAATCTTACGGATTTTTCGAATGGACGCATCGTTGCGTATCCAAGGTCTAAATAGTTAGGTATGAAGGAATCAAGGAAAGAATCGACTTGTGAGAGTTCCAGCCAGTTGGCCTCTGGAGAGGAATACTCCCTCCCTTACCGCCGTTGCTGATAAGTTGGATGCTTGGACTTCGACGGCAGACGTGAAAGTAGCGATGGGATGGAGCGTACTTTGAGCAGCCAGTTAATTTAACGCTAAAATAATAACCCTATAATTTACCCATCCATTCACTAACCTACACGAGTACTGTCAAACGTATCTCTAGAACTTGATACTCGACCAAATTATTTCTAATTCCGTCCAATTGTCCCTATCCAACTTTTGTTCTTGTTTAGGCAGCAGCTACGAGCCACCTCTGACGAATGTGTTCACGATGCAATGGTTTCTCACTCTCTTCTGTCACTGTTTACCCCAGGACGCGGTGCTCCGTGTCTGGGACTTGATATTCCTCGAGGGAGACGAGATCCTCCTCAGAACCGCTCTGACCATCTGGGAAGGGCTATCGGAGTAAGTAAACGATCGTGGGGGGTTTCGTAGGTTGCTTGGATTTGTTTTGCTAAAACGTCGTATCTTGCTTTAGCCGTATCATGACCGTGACGTCCGCAGACGAGTTTTATAGCATAATGGGAGTCCTGTCGAGGGAGATGCTGGAATTCACGGACACGAACAATCTCATAAAGGTTTGTCTGTTCCCTCGTTCGAGATAAATACCAGCTGACATGCTTGGCAGATCTGTACCGAGTGAAATTTTTACGTACGCGTTATTGCCGTAGAACATAGTCAGTATGGAACCATTGCATGGCGTGAAAGCTTTGAGAGAAAAGCACAGGTACAATATCACGCCGTGGGCTAGGAAGCTGAGCGACGACGACGACAGCGACACGGAAGAGGAGGAAAGGTTGGCCGTGGCCGCTGCCATGTTCAACATGGCACAAAGGCTGAAGAAAGGTAGGCATCAAAACATATGACAATGGAGGTTGTTGCGATTCTTATTTGTTTGCGTCACGAAAGACATGCTTGTAGATCGCATACCGCAAACGATTGGCGCCCTGCAGGCCATGGCGCCCAGCAGCGACCGAGAACGCCTCGCTCTGGACATTAGTATTTTGAAACAACAATACGCCAAACTGCGCGAACGTCAACACCAGGCTCACATTATACTTTCCGGTAAATGTTGATTGTAATAATAAGGTTAAACGTAATCGCTAAATTCGAAGGTACGGTAAATCACTGGACCTTCTCGAGTACGCTTCGTTGACTCGCGAACGACTATGAAAGCTTCGCGCATACTGTAAATCTTTCTATTCTATAGGAGTCGGGGAACTAGAATAAGAATTGTGAAAATATATTTGCTTGCTTGGAATAGAATGAGTGCAAAAATGCATAAATTCTTTCTTGACGCAGCCGCATGTGCAAGGCAGACCATGGTACCACCTCCTACTTCTCAGGCCATGAATCATCTTTTAGTGGGCAAAAATGCGCTCGTGAGCGGGAAGAATCGACCTCTGAGTCTACCTTCTGGCACCTCAGCGGCGAAGACACGACCTACACCTTTAAGTCAGAATCGTAAGGACAGGCAAGGCGTCACGCTCCATTGGAAGGACACGAAGAAATCGAAGCAGAAATCTTTAAATTCACCAGGTACAGACAAACTGTTGCAACCTGCCGTGGGTCTAAAGATCATGTACATTCGAAACGTACCGGGAAACGAAATCCAAACTTTATTTTAAACAAAGTGGTGTTCGCAAAAACAGGTCAAAAGTGTCCATCCTTGAGCGTCAAAGAATTATGATGAAATTTACAGGAGTTGAAGATTCGTATATTGAAATTTAAATGTTAATATATTAAGTTATGTTACTGTATTTCTATCCAGCACATATGGTAACAGTAGAATTCGTTTTGCACTGACTGTTGGTAAGAAAGTTGTATTGAATGCTGGTAAGACAGCGCGCTACCTACAGTCAGTAAACACATATCGTTCACTGGTATAGGAGAGTACCTACCTTACCAGATAAACTATGTTACCAATAGGAGCTCAAGAGATATAACTCTGAGCAAACACCTTGCTTGCATGAAACCACTTTCTAAACTCTACCGCTCGTTTCTAAAATTATATCAGCCGCACATTGCACCAATCGATTAACTCCATAAAACAGAAAGTTGAGAAATGTGGCGAAATAATGTACATTGTTTTTTAAAATTTCCTTTATATAAATTTAAAATAAATGTAAATTCAGTTAGTAATGTTACAATTTTTATGTAACAGGTGAATCGATTTGTGTAGTGAACTGCTCAAATATAAACCCAAGTCTCTTCGGAACAGTAGATTGAAATTAATTTGGAACCTCTATAATTTCACCAAAAAAGTTTCCACATTCCGAGAATGTCTATTCATTGATTTTCTATTCCAATTTGCCGTAGAAGCGGCAGAAGCCACCGTGGCACCGGTGCAATCCTCGGAAGCTGACCTAGCATCTCCAAAGCGCAGCAACGGTGACAGCGACAGCGACAGCACGTCGACGGAATTGTGCGACGAACCTGATCGTCTCAGCGACGTTGACAGCGAAGACCTCACGTCAGCGTCCGAGTCCTACGCCATGGCGACGGACGAGGACAGAAATTTTCGAGTAGGGAGTTCCCCGTTACCTGAGAAGACACTCGATCGTGCGTTGCCCGAAGACAAGAGTAACGCCGAAATATCACAGGACTTAAAGTCACCGGAGGAAAATTTGAGGGATATATCGATCTCCAAAATCACTGATCAGATACGAAGACTGTCGGCGGAGGATGACAATAATTCGATGGTTCCTCAGAAATTCAGTTTACAAAACAAAGAGACAGACTTGTCGACGAAAACGTCCCCTTTGAAGAAGGAGAAGTCCATACCTGATCTTGCTGTTGAATACACCTCGACTGTTGAAACTGTCAGGAAGTCCTTGGTCCTGGATGAGTTCGATTATCTGAGCTTCAGCAGCAGCAAGCTCACCTTGAAAGAAGAGGAAGTGTTGGTGCACGAAACGCATCGACCCAAGGAAATCGTAAAAGAAACAGCGATCTCGCCTCGCGACGATGCTGCGACGAATCAGGAGGATCGAATCGAAGATATCCCTTCCACGGTTATCCGACTAGACACTTCCACTGTGTTTCCAGAGTACTCGACAACGTTGGACGCGAAGTACGATAAAGTACCAGACAGGGTTACTCATGATTTAGAAACGGACAGTGAGGACCGTTACAAAACGTCCTTCAGTTACTCCAGCAGACTATCTTTGGACCCGAAGACGTACGACAGCTCAAAGATGGACATTTTGATTAGAGACGCGACGACGGTGGACATCGAGAAGAAACCCTACTGCAAAATGTACGTGGGTCATCTTCCAATCTCGCCCATAACAGTTGACCAGAAGCTGAGTCAAGTGACGCCAACTATTCACAGAACGAACAGTATCGTGGGATCGATAGCAGACGTCGATAAGGATGCTGAGATGTCGTTGGAGAACATGTACTTCAGTGAGAGGTCGCAGCCAGCGCAGACGAAGATGTATTCAGACTTGAAGAAGAGTCCCAAGACACCCGAGAGCAACAAGTCTTGCAGCTCTGGCGAGACCATGGGCCCCGACTCGAAGCCTTCCAGTTTAACGGTGAGCCCTAGGTCTCCTGCCAGGTCCGACTCGCGAGACCTGTTGATGGACAAATCGGTGTGTTCCTCGGTCAGTTCCGACTCGAAGACCCTGGTCTTCCGTTCCATGGACTCTGATGTCGCCAAAGATGGCGCGAGGAAGGCATACGAGAAATCTGGCTCCTCGACGCCCATCAGCATGGACTCGCTGAGGATCAAGTCGGAGGCGAGCCCTAAACTGGTGGTGAGCAGCTCCAGCGACTCATGCAGCCCAGGTAAACAAAAGTCTTCCGAGAGGTCGTTCAGTTCGGACCTTCAATCGCCAATAAGTGCCAACTCCATAAAATATACCTCGAATTACAATCGACGGGGCCAAGACGACGTGTCTGGCTCGTCGATCGACACAGCCACGTCGCCATTCTACCCGATCTCGAATCCCAATCAAAAGACTCCATCTCCGTACAGCGTCTCCAGGCGAAGGTCAAGCATAGACAGCACGGAAACGTCGCCTGAACAGAAGTCGACGAGCTCCTCGAAAGAGTCGACCAAGTATCTAGGCTACCAGTCCAAGTATGACTCCTCGTTGAAGTCTTCGGATGCCAAAGACACGGATGCCATCGCACTGAAAACAGAGAGCTACGTTAGTCGTGAATTTACAGCGAAGAAAGAGGAGTCTAGTCTGACGGAGAGGAGAAACGGTGACGATATTAGCTTCTATCAGCCGTCTGGTAGCGATTACTATCGCAAAGACAAGGATATCATCGACGACGGAACTGACGATCCTCTGTCGGAAAAGGACGTGGTACCCTCGCTGCCGCAGGAGAAACTGGACAAGCACTACCTGACCTACAATTATCGACACAGAGACCGGTCGAAAGTCTTGGAGAGGAGTTCCAGCAGTCTGGATAGCAGAAGATTCGGTGACTTGAAGTCGTCGTTGTCAACAGACGAGTTCAACACTTCCGTCGCTAAGAAGAGGTCCAGCGACATCCTGGAGGACATAAAGCACCTGGAGGCCAAGGCGAACGACGTATCCTCCGACAGTGGAATGTTAACGAAGAAGAGTAGCTACATCTGGGAGGACCTGAAGAGCCTGGAGGCCAGGAGGCAGGACACGTTCAGTAACTCCGCGAGCAACTTCTCCAAGCGTCGTCTGGAGATACCCGACATAAACGTGAGTGGCGAAGGCATGAAGTCCTACGGGATTCATCCTAAAATCAATATCGACGAGGACAGCGACAGTATCCTGAAGACCGTGGCACGCAGCCAGAACAACGGCGACTCGGATGATGGAAGAGAGTCGAAGTTGGGGGTGTGGACGAAGGTGAAGCCTCGCAAGAAGGGTAACAACGGACGCAGGAACAGCGACAGAGCATTGAAGATCATCCAGGAGAATTCTGCCATACTTCAGAAGATCCTCGCTTGTCAAGCCAAAAAACGATTGCCAGATCTCGAAGAGATATCAAAGGAGATCACCATAAGCCCCATAAACGAGGAGATCTCGAAGATCTTCAGTCCCATACTGGAGAAAATGGGACTCAACGAGCACGAAATCAACGAGGAACTGGCGAGAATCAATTTCAAGGACTTGGACAACATGACCGCTACCAGCGTGTCCGAGTTCGACGCGAAGATCAACGAGGAACTGTCGAAGCTCTCGCTGATCGACGAGACGGAACAGATAGACCATTTTGTCCTGGATGAAGGCATATCTCACGAATACTTAGACACCAGGGAAGCTCTCATAGACCGCAAGATAAACGAGGAGCTATCGAAACTGTTATTGAATTACGATGATCGTTCGCCAGCTAGCATCTCGAACTTGGACAAGGGATCCAGTCAGAACGTCAGCGAAATCGACGGACTCGAGTTGTCCAGCATCTCTACGAACGTGTTCTCTTACCAGTCGTCGAACGATTCCATCGATACTAGGAGCGAGCTGGGATCCACGCAGGAACCAACGATCTCAGGCGACAAGTTTTCCCAATACACCAACAAGATGTTGCCCTACACAGTGTCCAAGTACAGAGACGACGACTCGTCACCAAAGAGCGACATCGATATCTACAGGGAGCTAGAGAAGCTGGACAAGATCTCCTCTGCTCACGTCCTACCAGACGACCCCGCTCTCGATCTTCCTCAGAAGGAACTGACCTCCATTCCCTACGTCCCCAACACGTCACCTTTCAAGGACATATCACCGTTAAGGTACGCCGCTAAGCCAATCCCATACGAAACCTCGCCTATGAAAAGCTCTTACGATCCCTACAAACCCTTCAAGCCCAAACTGTCGCCCAAACACGGATCGACCAACCCGTTCGTGGCAGTCTCCTACGAAAAGCCCATCATAGACCCTACTTACGAGTACATCAACCACAAGCCGGATGTCTCGATCAACGCTTACGATATGCACTTGAAGAGCCCAATGATGACGAAGGAGTCGCTGGAATTCCGCGTGAGATACGACAACGAGTCTAACAGAGAAGTCAGCGCCGACTATATGTCCCTCCAGCCAGACAGGTCGATGACCAGCTCGAACAAGTCTCCTTATTATAGCAATGGTAACAGCGAGCCACTAACGCCGACTAAGTACATACCCAAGGAGGAGAGGTGCCTGGACACCAGCTCCTTCTTGGAGTACTCCACCGAATCTTCGGAACTCTTTCGTCGCAAATACGAAGCACTGTCGCCCAAAGAATATTCTCACGAGAGCATAGACTACGATCGACGCTTAAGCACGTTGCCTTCGCTGGACCAAGGTTCAGAAATAGGCTCGTATTTGCCAACGAAGCGCCTGGACTACCTGCCTTTGTCACCCAGTCGTCAGTTCACCGAGCAATCTTTCCCATCTGCTACGAACCACTACGCCTCGAAGCTGTCTCCGGCCATGTCTGACGAGACCAAGCGACCCGTCTCGCATCCGGAGTTCCCTGGCAAGCTGACAGTGGGCAAGTACACGGAGCTAGATAAAGAAAGCTCCAGTTACCAGAAGTCCTCTTTGAGTCTAGGTAACATCGGACATTCGAGCAAGGGTGGGGAGAACAATTATAACCCCCTGACCAGCCCCAAGTCGCAGTTCAGCCCGTTCCCGATCAGGAACGCTCCTAGGAAACCCAAGGAGCTCACGCTCAAGCTGGGCCTCTACTCGCCGAAGGATCCTGACGCGGGACAGCTGAAGAGGTCATAGTGCAAGACGACAAGAACGATCCGTATCGAGTTCATCCTGTTGGTTCGTTTCTTTTGAAGGAACAAACGTAAGGGTTAATGTTGATTCCAGTATTAACGAAACGGGCCTAAGTCGTCGTTTCTAATCCGTGAAGCCCGACGTTGCTACCAGTCGAACCTAACGCTAGAATTGTAAGACGTACAGTGATAGCGGATGACTTGATATCGACCGTGGTAGCTACGAATGCGTTTTCGTCTCGCACAAGCAGAGGAAAATGTCTGAGTGCTTCTGTTCGCGTGAATCTTTCCGGTGGCAGAATTATTTGCAAAATTTTGTTAACAGTGCACAGGCTGAAAGTAAGAGAATATTTTATGGAAACGTGAGAACGTTTTCGATACGTAGGAAGACTTTGGAAACGTCGCGACGGAAACATCGCTCAACAAGATCAACGTTAAAGACGATTCTCACGTACTATATCGCATACTTCCCCCTCGTCCCAACTAGCGTTAATCATTATCTCCGTTTTTCCGAATGTTTATAGTCTATGAACGTTGACTAATTACGAACGTTTTTTACGAGCTCTGCTTGAAACGGCTTCGAAACTCCCTCGCGCACGAGTGAGAGAAAGAAACTGCTTACGGAAATAATAGCATTTAAATATTAAAGATCCTGCGCGAAACGTACACACACATACACACACGCGCGCGCGCGCGTGCACATACTTGCAATTTCTAATGCGATGCCTTCAATCTCCCTCCAATCTCGCAAAAGGAAACCTCGTTATCGCGTCTCGATTGTTCGGTAAGTTGCGATAAGTAGCCTCGATGCGCTCGCGAAGCCTAGACGACGAAGCGAAGAAAAGTCAAGACAAGTCATTACAAAATGCCTTTCGTTCCGCGGTTCGCTTTGCCACGGTTATCTCGCGTGCGACCGTAAATCACGACACTTGGATCGCGAGACCACCGCAACGTGAAATTTCCATCGAAGAGACACGTTCTGTCAGGCCAGTCTCCAAAGAATTTAATGATGCAATCGTTGGGTGTAGACATTTTATTGCTTTAACTCTTTGAAGTTAGGTGAATTAAAAACTATCTCACTTTTTGCTTACCTTTACTATTTTTCTTTTGTAATCGCGTGCCTCAAAGAATTAATGAATGGTAGGGCATTTCATTCTACAGGAAAAAATTCAATGAGGGATGCGATGAGAGAAGCTGCGGAGGGTGTGTTTTCAGTTTAGTTCAAAGTTTTTAACTTTACTATAATAAGTGAGTTAAAATTTCCAATACTCCTGATTTCTGTATCATTCTTAAGTCGGCGTTTAATCTCTGGAGACTGGCCTGTACCGCGGGCGATTGTACGAAATTATAGAAGTTGTTGCATGTAGCAGAGTCGCGATAGAGTTTAATTTGTTCGTACGTTTGCGCAAACATAATCGCGCAGAGGTCTGCAACCGTTCGAAGGGGGGCAAATGACGTGCCATTACGCGGCGCGTGCACGAAAGGGGAGTGACAGACAAACAAAAATTGTAAATAACTATAGACGTTAATTGTATATTAACAAAACCAAAAACTTAAGAGTCGCTCGAGATCTTTTTATATAAAATAAAAGTAGTATTTTTAGATGTTTCTAATAAGAAGATAATCCTCGTGTTATCATCGTCATTACACGTGTACGAGCTTAGCCAAGCTATGCTTATCGTAAGAACGTCGTTCTTCTCGCAGATCTCTTCATTCCTGATCGAAGATGATCGAAAGTGTCACGCGATCGAGAAAAATGATAAGAATTTGCAGCAATCGTGATTAATTGCGATGACTAATACGTTGGTATGCGCCGAAGACACGAACTTGAGGAAACTGTATCGTATCGTTTATCTTGTTTCAGCATCGCATTTGCATAGAGATGAATTGTTTCATAGCACTGAAGATAATCGATAATCTGCATTCGGAATACATTGATCATTGGAACGATTAAATTCTTCAAATCAAAGAAGAATCGAATATAAAAATTAACTTACTTATTTTTAATGAGTACTATATATCATTCGAAGATTCTATCACGAATCACGTAGCAGTTTTTACATACTATTGGTTCATTCAACTTCAAGATCTTTGTTAGAGAAAAGCACAGAAATTGACAGAGTTTAAATTTCTAATAAATTTCAACGAAATTATAGAGATTGCATTCCACATAGATCATCCGTAACTTATCTCCATTGGCTTGCATAGCAAATCAGGCGTCAGAAGATCGTTACGTCCAATTTACCCAGCGGCAGATGGATTCGTCAATTCGTCACCGAGTGCATGCAGATTTTTATAAGTCCCGTTTAGGCTCGAGCCAGTCCACTTGTTCCGTAGGAGAATACAAGAAAACGACGAAAAAATTTCCGAAGTAGCTGCGTTTAATGTGCCTCTAATACCACCCTCTATCAAGATGAAATTCGATGAAATTGCAACGACGTTCGGGTATTCTCAGCCAGAATTGCGCTACGGTTCGATGAAAATCAACTGGCCAATTCCCTTTTCAAAGGAGACGTCGTCAACTACCTCTTGTTTTCTTTGTTGGACGGGTACGTTCGGCATCATTGTTCTAGGTGAGATTTTTTGCGCGTGTACACTGGCTTATGCGCAAATTCCCAACTCACCGCGATGAAATATCAGAGAATACAGTTTCCATGAACATCGAATACGTAGAATCCCGCACGCGAAGCTTCTGCAGCAATTTTGCATTCGTCTGAACGATCTACCTTCTCTCCCGCGTATGAAATCGTCAAATAGTACATGAACTAGGTACAGTGAGCAACGAAAATATTCGCATAGTGCATACAATCCGATTCCTCGTTTTGAAACGTTGTCATTGAACATATAAATAGCATTCCATCTTGTCTCGTACGCTGAATTTAATTCAGAATTTTTTACAAAAATATTTGAACAATCAAAATGGAGTTATGATATCGAAAGGAATGTCCTGGGGATGAATGGAAAGGCAAGGCCTAATTTATTTGAAACATGTGACTTTTGTATTTTTTCTTCCGTCATGAAACGACGGTTCCAAACGTTACTGTAAGAATATTTCCGTTGCTCTCATTGTTTACGACTTCTGGCAAGATATTTTCGTGGAAACGAGACGAAAATGCGAGGAATCGCCGCGGACTCGCCGTCACGTTCTTCCAGTGACGCGCGGCCAAATTCAGTGAACCGGATCATAGGTTCGGAAGCCTGTGAGGAATAGAAAGTATTCGTAAAAGGTGCTTTAACGAGGCAATGGCGCGTTCCACCCGAACAAAGGTGAAACTACCTAGACGTAGGCTAGCTGATAAGGAATCGACGATAGCGTTTGTTCGTTGTGTGTCGTAAATGGATCGTTTTTGAAAACCAGCATGAACGAATCGTCAATGAAGATCTCCGCTTTCGGTTCACGAAACGTTCATTAATTCGGTTCGATTCGGTTCCAGGCAACTTCCCCATCATGGTCGGACAATACATTAATATATTCTCCGTTCGTTTTCGTTTCCTTTAATTTTCTTGGTCTTCAACCGTATACCTAACGCGGGGGGACGAGAGTGTTTTCTACAGGGATAATCGAAGACGAGGGGGGACGAGTCGCAATAATTTAAGGGAAAACGAGAGCGTCGAGTGCGCGTCGTCGTGACGAGGGCACACGCGAATCCTATTAAAGAAGTCATTTATAAAGAAACGTTATATTTACAAAAGTGTGTGTATGAAGTTGTTACGTGACGTTTTTGTGAGAGTTGTTGTAAATACCTGTCGGTACGAGTCATGCCAGATATAAGACTGTATATTTGAAGAACATAGAAGTATAAGTCGTTACGAATAAATAAACTGAATAAATATATTGGGAGAGAAAGGGTTGCTTCAATCATTCCCCCAGTCCTGGAAGGGTTCTCTGATTCATGATTTAGTAAAGTTCGAGGGATCCAATATTCAGTAAGATTCAGATATTTCAAACTTCGATTATATCGCTAAAAAAATTCGGTAAATATTAAATATCTATCCTAAAGTTCATCAGCAGTCTAAAATCGGCCGTTGAGATAGAGTAAACACTTCTACAGCCAAGGAAAGATCGATAAAATAATAAAATCAATCAGCGGTTGTCGCAAAAATTCCAGAGTCCTCATTTTCGCGAGAGCCTCGATATCTTGTGCTCGAGTGGACATTTCATTTCGTTAACACGATTACGCGTATTCGCGCGATGTGGATTGCGAACTCATTTTAATTGGGATTACATTTCAATTAAAACTCCGTTCCCATTAGGCGGAAGCGTTGAGTTTTGGAGAATAATTGATACGAACAACACGTTATCCGATTGCGAGGCTGGATAAAATATGCATATTTGCCAATCAAAAGGTGTCCAGGTTACACACCTGCCCTGTCCTCTGTCACTCTGTATAAATATGGGATTAACCGGCGCCCCAACAGTGTTACGTATGTGCAATTGTGCACACGTCTGGCACGCGAGACGTAACTGGCAAACACCGATACCTTTGAGTCGCTACACGATGAAATTTTAATGATCTGCAAAATCGGAAGCGCTATCACCTCTGACCCGTCCCTTGAGCTCCCTTCATTATTACTTTGTTTAAACTTTGTTTGCTTCCGAATGAGTATCTGTTGCTACAGCCTTATGTAACGCCACGTTTTCCAACATTTATCCAGAACTTCTTTCATAATCAACCGGACAATTCGACCGGCATAAATTAAACGTCTTTCGTGGAATGTTACGGTTGCAAATAACATTTTGATAATAAGCTTACTACAAATGTAAATCTGAATATTAACTCTCTATATTGTCCTTGTCTCGGTGTCATAGGTCTTACCTTTACTGTATTTCTATTCTTTTAGACGTATACGTTTTAATTATATAATGTCTCTGATAACCAATAACAATATCGATAACGATTAGCAACGCCATCAATCTAGAATATCAAAATGATTGCCTTGCAAGTTGTCTGCAGAAACAAAATTCGGTCCATAGAGAGTTAAAAGTGCAACTCGAACTGACTCCATGCATCTCGTTTTAATTACCCACCGACCACGAAGCGAACCAATTCCTAATCGTCGAAGTGCAACAAACACGTAGGTGCGGAATTCCGATGAATAAATAAAAGCGCCGCAAACGAGTCAACCGGTAGCATTTTTTTCTACGATCGTAGATTTGCATGGCAGAGTGTCGAACGCGTCCAAATCCGTTCCATTGAATTTATTTTTTTAACTGAATCCATGATCACCACGACCGCTTTGAGAATGTCGGGCTCGCTCTGACGCGGTCCCAGCAAAGGACACAGAAGTTTAATAAATCCATTCAGCGCGTTTAATACGTGCACCATATGCACCCGTCGCTTATTGCCGACGCAACATATTCAGCAATTTGTCCATTCGATGAGATATCCGGCCAGCAATTTATCCGTTTGGCAAAATGACAATTCGACAGTTTGTTCTGGCCGTCGATCCGGCATCGTCACATCCGAGCTTCGCGACTCTTTCGTTCGATATTTTTTACTCGCACACAAAGTGCTTTATATCACTTTCATATTTCTTTTTCCTCACATAAGGCATTCCAACCAATCGCGATAATAATCGACGAGATTATCGAACCACAGCTTAAGTACCCACTTGCAATGTACATTTCTCGAGTTCGGATTCATTAACTTCGGCCAGATGACGTAATTTCCAGGGGAACTCGACGGGAACAGCAGCTCGCTCCAAGAAAATTTGAAACGTCCTCGAGTTTGCTCGCGTCGCAAAGTCGGGGCTCCAACTTCGACTTCTATCTGGTTAAGAAGACAAAAGGAAGAACGCATGGTGTGGAACGGCGAAGCAAGAAGTCCGAGAGTCGGGAAGTAATGGTAAAATGGGAAAGATGGTAAATGGCGGCGGTAAGAAAAATAAGAGTGAGTTGCACGGAACGCCGCAAAGAATGAAGATATGAAAAGAGGGGTGGCTAAGACAAGAAGCAGAAAGCAGAGTCCACGGAAAGACGGTCACAGAAGACTGTGCACGGAAATGAAGGTACGTAGGGTAATATGTACCTATCCCGTTATGGAAATGAGCGCGACCCGAGGCGCGTGTGGGTGTGTTTGTGGACGCCCGCGCGCCCTACCTAGCTAGAGACATCCATTGCATCCGTAATGTCGCTGCCACGCTCTCGACTCTTACTTCTTGTCCTCATATTGCTTCCACTGACAATGCATCCTCCGAATCCCGCGTTACACCTAAGAATCTTATCACGAAATCGGAATAATCGAACGAGACGTGATAGTTCTTGTCGCGGGGAATCCGTGATTTCAGATTCAGGCTGCGGTTAGATCGAAAGAACTTAATGGCGCGTCTTTGTCACGTTTGATTTACTACCAAAAGATTTCAAAACCTTTCCTGTATTCTGGAACGTGACGTTGCAACAAGAAAACTATCAAGAATTTTGCTTATCGAAAGATAAAGTAACATCGATTCGCGAGTATTTTCAACGTTGCCTTCTATGAACAAAATAAATTGTTTTCCTCGTCGAAACGTTCCGATAAAAGAACCGGATTTCAAAGAATTCCACTTAATCGATTTTAAAAGATTTTGAAATGTACATATTCGAAAAATTTGTAAACGCAGTATTTCCAAGGTTTGCAGTGCAAAATATTTATTGAAATTTAAAATATAACAAGCATCTAACAGGGGAGATTATTACAATAAATGTTTGAAATTGTTTAACCTGGTTGTGGGTAAATCCCTTCAGTCTCGAGCTTTGCATTTCATTTGTTACACTTTTAATTTTTATGAAACTGTTGATTAAACCTACGAATACCGAAAGTCACGTGCTTTTTTCGAAGCAACCGATCGATAAATCCGTGTGATATAAAAAATAAAAAAGTGTAGGAGAACGAATATCGACGCAGCGGTTTCGAAACTGATGAATAACAGATTTCTGGGAAATTCCCTGTCGAAATTATATGGTTACAAAGGGATGCGATTTTCTCGTCACGGGGACTCGAATGGTTTGCGAGATTGACTGTTTGTAACAATGGCGTCGATTTTTCTGGTGACAAATCGAAGAAAATTACCGGTCCGACGCAGGACGCGCGTGTGGGTGCGCATTGAAATTCCAGCAATCCTGTAAAAATCGGGTTTGCAGAGACGACCAGACTCTGGGAGCCGGAATGCGATTGATCTGCATTGTAATGGGAAAATTTGGAAGTGCGCGTACTTTGGTCTTCCCTCGAATTACCAAACCATTTTCGAGGAAATTTCGAACAGAAAAATGCGGTTTGCCGAATGAAGGGAACGCGTCGATCTGCATTTTAATTCGAAAATACACATGGGAGACCATCAGCAATGTTGCAACGGAATGGATGAAATGGTTTCACTTGCGATGGACGGTTGGGAAAAGTTGAGCATAGTTTTAGAAAAACTCCATCGACCATCGAAATTCATACCTCGCCGTCTCACGTGTCCGTGTAAATTTTCGATTCTATAATTAAGCACTTTAGTTCGGATGAAAAAATTTCTAATTACTCCAGTTCCGCCTCGCTCGCTCGAGAATCGACCATTAAAGTCGCATTACGTGCAATGTTATCTCGATCGGGGAATTACATTTTTCGAATAATTGTTACATTACTTTTTTAATTGGATGCACGCAGAAAATATCTCTGGCACTCTGCGAAACCGAAAAGCCTCGCATTATTTGGAATATTTTCTCACTGAACGCAGAATTACGTGCCGTGGATGATTTAATTACCATTTTCCTCGATTACATGAAAATTCACTGGTAACGCTATCTTTCGAGACGATAAAGATGGCGATATCAGTGAAGTTTTACTAGCAATTCTAGATATATAATATGAGAAAATATACTTTTAATACGTGTATAAAAAATTCTTCTTAGACGTCGTATATCAACAAAAAAATTTCCAAAGTGTGCTACATTTTTCCTTTCAAAATTGAATGAAAAAAAATTCGAATTTCGTAGACGAATTAAATTTTCTACATATAGTCAGTTTCCTAAATATTCGTACCCTCTACGTTTATTAAAAATGTTTATTTAAATTAAATAATAGGTTCTATGTTTTCAGATAAACTTTAAACTTGTATATATATACAGTGAACAATTTATTTGGAATAACAATTTTCATAAACACAGAGGGTACGAATGTTTATAGGATTGACTGTAACTGTTACATTATATTTTTAAATGTGCGTCCGAGACAAATAATACCCGGCACTGTACGTCAACCGAAATGTCTGGGGCTATTCAAAATATTTTCTCAGAGGTAGCAGAATAACGCTCAGCGAATGATTTTGTCCTATTCACGGAAACAGAAGCAGAGAACGTTACAATGGAGGCATGAAAGTTACAGGGGTATCGATCAAAATCAGGAACATCGCGTTCCATCCTGGCAATATCTACTCGTAATGAATTGATGTTGAATTTATGGCAACGAAGTATACACGACTGCGTGCGCGCGCGTTACACAGGTCGTGCCGTCGTCTAACTGGAATTATGCAATCAAATGACACAATGGTTCAACTATTATGTATCAGGCAAGCGACCAACTTCCCCGCAATGAATGCAACGGTGACAATACCAGACCTCGTCTCTTCTCCTGTCTGGCACAGCGGTGGAACGCTCGCGATCGTTGGTATCGCCCAATTCTCATGGATAATAATTGTCGCCCCGAAGGCATACGCTGTAATGGCGAACATTAAAAATCACCCTGACAATGAAACGTGTCCGACACACGCCTATCGCTTCTGGACTCGACTAGATTCCGATAACGAAGGTTTTTGGTTTGGTTTTAAGGAGATAGATACACGTAAAAGAGGATCAGAAAAATATGTAACATACCTGGATAAACATTTGGAATATAGTGCTGTCTATTTTAATACTTTGCTGAATAATTTTGAAGATTGTTGATCTAAACCTGCGAGCAGCTCTAGAGACCCCATTGGAGTGCAGAGGGTTAACATAGAACAGGGATCAACCATTTGGAATGTTGCAGCTAGGGATTCGAATAGGAATATTTCGTATTCCGCTCTAACTAAGCGTGCTATCTAAGCCATGGATGAATTCTGTCTCCCTAATCCTGAGGATCTGTTCCTACTGCCGCAACCATCAGCACGGTAGGCGTGGCGCGTCCACAAAGCTTGGAGATACTGGATTTGAGACTGCAAAAGGGAAGCACTCGAAACTAAACTTGAGAAAAATACTGAACCAAAAAGTCGTTCTCTCCTCTATTGGTATATATTAACACAATTAAAATGGGGCGAACGCGAATATTATAGTTTATGTCAGCTTCATTCTAAAATTACCAATACACACGAAGAAAACGTGTAAGAATTTGTTTACAGTCGTATAAATTTTATCACATAAATTATTATCGAGAAATACCTAAAAATCAGTACATCCGTCTGTAAGAGGGTTTAACAAATTTAAAGCTTCGTTTCGTGTGTAATAAAAAGCGAGTATCTTATTTACATCATAAAATTGGCAATAACTATTCCCAACCTCCTTATAATGTGATTCGGTAACGAGTCTGTTAAAGTAACGAGATATTATTTTTGACTTCGTTATCGATTAAATTAACGAGAAAGGCTCCCGTTTGGTCCTTTTGTTCCCTGAATGGAAAGAGAGGTGAAAGAGGGTGGGGAAGAATAGCGAGCGAGGCATGGAAGAAGCATTAGCTCGCGTCCCGTGATTAAAATCGTGGCTGCAATTATGCGCCTTCTGCTTCGTAGTTACGTTTCATTAAAGAATACGCGGGGAATTTTTATGAATGTTCCGAACGAAATCCTCCGCCGCGGGATGTGTAATGGGATGTTTAAATTTGCGAAGGTAATAATCGCTGGCGAGGCTTCAATTGAGATAAGAGCGAAAGCGAGAGTGCGCGCCTTTTGGCAAGAAGCATTAGCATTGAAACATCGGCGCTGAGGTTTCGCTGATGCGGAAATGAACTTTCACCGGGGCGGATAAAAAGTTGCGGACGATACGCGCCGTCTGCGCCGTTTTTTTTCATCCGCCAGAGTGGAATCGCCAACGCATCGCCATTATTGAAAGATGTAGGCTCGCCCGGGAACACAAGGAAGGAGATGCCGGACGCGCCGCTTGAAAAACTTTTCATTCGTTTGAATTACCAGCTCGATGAATACATAAAAAAAAGAGAGAGAGAAAGAGAAATAGGTAGGAAAAGGAGGAGGGATAGACAGATTGTGGGGAGGAGGGAGGAAGGGAAACGTACGTTGCTCCGCGCGTTTGCGTGATCTCGGAAATGGCAAATGAGAACGTGGAAAGAGATTAACATCGCGAAACGTTATCGCGTGCAAGAAGCGAACCTTTGAATCTATGTTTGATTAGCGGGAAAAGGTGATATATAGATATATTTATAAAAAAAAGAAACATGAAACGCGGTGAAATAATTGTGGAAACAAATGATACGCTGTACGAGTTGATGAAGAAAGTCATCAGTCTCTGAGGTAGCAGGTGACACTTACAGGATTGGGTTACTGTGGAGGCTGAAGAGAGTAAAGTTTGGAATTTTTTTGTGGAAACAATATCCACTGCAATTAAATTTTGCTTGAACGCCTTAATACGTTTATGTTAAACTGTCAAACGCAAAAAGAAGCACCGCAAAATTGTATTTCGTTCGAGAAATATTAGTCACCGAATAAGAGCTCTAAAGGGTGGACTACCTCCATAATGGCTTAACTGAAACGAAGAAGCCAAACATATTTTTACATGCATCGTGATAACGCATGGTCAAGCGAGGCACGTGACTCAAGGTATCATGTTGTGAAGACGCCAACAGGTTCTTTTATAAGTCCGCTCCAAAAGAAAGAAAGGAGTTGTGTCATTAAATCCTTAGCAGCGAGTAGGGGATCCCTTGAATTATGTGAAGGATGATCGATATCTTTGTGCCTGCCGGACAACCGATGATATATCTATAAATGGTTGAACAGATTCGATCGAGACAACGATGAGTCAACAGATGTTCACCAATGAGAATGATCGGCACAGCTTCGACTTTGTAAGCTACCGAGAAATGGCTTATTGCTAAAGGGTAGGACAGCTGATGAAGCGATGAAGCAGATATTATATTAGAGTGTAAGATGTTCGACGATATCACAAGTAGGTATCTATGTCATTAGGGACTTGTGACGGATTGTACTTTGACGGGGTTCTGGACAGAATAGAAATTGGGGACTTACCTAAAGAAAAAAGTAACAAGGAAAATTTTACATCTCAATCTCATTTAATCGAGGTAATAAAACCACCACATAAAATATTTCATTTCGGTTCTTATACATCAAAACTCGATATTCTCGTTACTTTTATTTACCAAAACCCAGCAAGTTCCACCTAGTCTGCATCGTAGACCTCCTGACACAAACACGACATCGAACACAGCACATATTACGACACGTTGAACTTTGGCTGGCATCCATTAACCTAAGAACCGAAAAACAGCGATGTTTTCGGGCAGCGTTGACCAGTTTCCAGGAAAGCGTTTCAACTCGATTCCGTGAGTTTCTTGCTGGATCAGCTGCGGCCGAGGGTTTCCTCGTCTCCGTAATTATGGAAACACCGAACCGGACAAGTGCCGCGTCATCAGGGTAACCGTGTTATTACCCCTAATCGATTTCCTATTCGTCGAATCGAAAGAATGATAACACGTCCAGGACGACGGACATCTGAAACGTCCCCTAGGGGGCGTACGTAAAGACTTGATGTCCGTTTTTATAGGTCGATCGAAGCTGAGTCTAATGGCGGTCGGTCTGGAGCTCGACGTTCTGTCTCCAGAACTCTTCTCCTGCACCTGCCAGCGGTGATTACGGATCATCGCCGGCTGCATCCGTCAAGACTGTCCTGTTCACGTGTACGTGTCTCGATAATAATGCAAATTCGTGGGACGCGCGTCGTGCATTCGCAAGGTTCGAGACATTACAGTGGCTCCAGAAAGTTTCCGTACAATGTACGACGATTGGAATAATAACCATAAAATTAAATAATTCGTTCATAGACAAATTAAATATAAAATATACAAAATTAGCGTCATGAAGTCTCGCCACGTTAGAACATAAAATAACTATTAGGTCGTCCTAAAAAAGTGTTATTAAAAAGAAAGGTGATCTTTCTCGTTTTACAATATTTTATCGTCTTTCTGGCATAGTCATTACACCGTCGCTATAATATTCTTGTTGTTGTTTTATTAAATATTGACACTGTCTGCAGCACGAACTTACAGCATGACCTAATACAATAAACTCGTTTTCTTATTTTTAGCGGTCATACTCAATTTCATTTTCGTGAGAAACTAACAAGAAGACCTCCGAAGATCAAAAATATTTTATGAATACTGTATTATCAGTATCGTTTCTCGAATGGCTAAACATGAAAGAATTCTTAATGCAGCGTTCGAAAACTTTTAGGAGCCACTGTATATGAAAGGTGGACCTTGCGAGCTGATTATCTCGTCTATAACCTGTATCTCCGTTCGACGGGCGACGTGACTGCGTTACGTGTCGTACAATCGCGGTTACTCTCGAATTTTAATCGAGTACTCGCACCTTCCTGATGGCGTACAAGGGCAGACGCGTTACGGGATTCGCCGCGCTAATGGCGAGATAAGTGCGCTGTAAGATTCAATCGTCGACGCTTGGAATTTACCGACGTCGTAAAGCATCCGGGGTGTCGACCTGGAGCATTAACCTCGGGATGACTTCTGCAGAATTCGAGGTCTGAAGTCATTCGAGAACATCCTGAAACTCATATTTACGAAAGTTGGTGAATTTCGAGAAGGATTATGCTCCCTGCAAAAAGTGTTGGTATGTCATTTCAAACCTGGTGCTTGAGAGTATATACTTTAATTTTGTGCATAGATAAACATAACTATCATCGTGTTAATATCAGAGTTTTACATCTCCGATGCATGTGTAAGCAATTTTTGCTGTAGTCATGGCCGATGTGCTCCATCGAGCAACTTTTTTCCAGAAGTTGTACCTGTTTCATCGCCTGATGTAAGCTCTTCTAAAAATGAAGGAGCTGGAGACCCTATAGGTGAGGTGCTTCAAAAGTTACGTCATAGTTTCAACTCATTCCAATCTTGCTGAAAATGTGGTAGAAACGCACTGAGTCTGGATTTATTGAATGTTTTCTTTTCTGTAGTATGTATATAAAACACATACAACATACTTACTCCAAACTTAATAAACCCATATACTTTTAACAATAATATGGGATGTAGTCCAGTCTCCATGCACTAAGATCCAAATGTAACAGATGGCTAAGAACGCGAATTCCCACCCAACAGACATCCAAATATATGGTAATGTAACCCCCAAAGTTACACAGAGTTACAAAGCGAATTACTTTGGCAGTGATCGAGTTATGGACTCCGCGCAAGACGCGGTACGAAGTAAGTTTAGATGCTTTCCATTCGTTCATTAATAACAAGGGATTGAACGAATGAGGCCGGGAATGTCTGACCTCATCGCGACAAAAGGATTCTGGAAAATTAAACGAATAGTTCAGCCGTCACCGACGCGTCCACCGCGTTTCGCGGATTTTCACGTGGATTTAATATTCCGCTGGAGACGGCACGCTTTCGCCACGGAACTCCTTTAAGAATCCCTGGCCCGTTTCACCAATGAACTTCATCTCGAAGTTTTCGACGCGAAATTGGCTTCGCTGACAAGTGCTCGGAACTGAAAGAGCCTCGGAAGTATCCGAAAATTATACCTTAACCGGTCAAAGCGAACTTCCACGGCGATTCTTTACACGGAGTGGGCCGCAGAACCACTCAAACCTGAAAGGTACGGCTGCGACCGGGGACAAAAGAACCTGTACGAAACAGTTTCCGTCTCGCCTGGTCCTCTATCGGGGAAATGGACTGGGAAGGGCAAGGGGAGGAAAAAGTACAAGAAGTCACGCGTGCATCACGCGTTCGTCCCTTCGTCGTGATTGCGAAGTTTCTCGCGGGAAACTTGTCCTCCCCCGACTATTTGCTTGGAACATTTCAGGAAGAGCATGCCGGGGAAATCCTTTTATACCGGGCGAGTCCGACTCGGGATTATCTTTCTTTTATCCCGCTTTTTCGACATCCACCGGATACTCGTAATGTAATATCCGTTCCCCGAATCATGGGAATTATTAGGAGCGAGGACTGAGTTTCGTTATTGGAACCGCGACTTGTGCTTGGAAATGTAGCGACGAAGCTGTAGCGAATATTGATTGGCGCGTGACTCCATTTGCGCGGATGTGTTGTCTTTTCGCGAAGCGATTAGCGTTTCGTTGCGTTTACAGAGTGAGTACTGGAAAACCGGGTCTTCGGCACGAAATAGCTAAACTGCATTCGATTCCCGGTTTATTAGAGATTTAACCCTTCCAGGCCTGAATTATTTTTTTTCTCGTATTAATGTAAATTAATTTTTAGGATTAACTTGAGCAAAAATTAGTAGGGAAAAAATAAAAAAATCCTAATAGTGTAGTTTTCAAGGAAAACTGGTTTTTCTTCATGCGCAGAAATAAGGACATTTGTCCTAATGTCGGAAATTTTTAAATTTTGTGTCCTTCATTATGAACTCCAGTTCTGAAAGGGTTAACTTCCCTATAAAAAAGTTTCCTCAAAATGTACTCAAAACAGTCTAAAAAATCTTGTTTCCTTAACCACTATCGAGACCAAAATGGCCCCCTATTCGACTCTTTTTACGCCAGTTACGTAAAGCCGGACTCGTCTACAAAAACATACATTACGCCAATTTCGCAATATTAAACCTGGCGTAGGAACATCATTTTGGCGTATTTCTCCGTAACTGCACTTCCCCAGTTTCATTTGAACGGGAACAACGATACTTCCACAGAGAGGGTGGGAGGACGAGAGATACGGGAAGTACCGGGAACACAATTTACAAGTACAATAGCGAGTTGCAAACTGTCTTACTATTTCCGTAAGAAAGAAACCACGGTACGGGGCGCGGATAGCGTTTCAATACACTCGAACACCGCGGCGCGCACGACAGACTGAAATTCCATATCGAACTAACAAAAGAACGTCAACTCGCCGCGAGATTCGCATTCACAGGCGTGTAAAGGGCGTCGGAACAGAAAGAAAACCGCACGTGTTTCCGCAGGAAAGCAACCTGCAGATATATATTCTCACGGGGAGAGCACCGAGCCCGGGCTTCGGCGAATAAATTGCGTGCCGTTTTATTTACGTCTTCACGCAAGCTGGATACAAAGGCGAGCACAGAGGGAGCGGCGCGTCGCGGATGCGGCGGATGCACGCCGAAAGAAACGTCTCCGATGCTCTTTCCTGGAACACGCATGGACACTTTTACTTACTTTTCAACGTGTTCGCTGGCCGCATTCATCTTCTGTGCTCATTCGAACGGCGCCTCGCGGCAGGAAGCTCTACAGGCAATTTAAAGGGGTATTTAGATACCTACCGTGTGTTTTATATCGACATTTTTACGCTGGCTCCGCAAATATCCATTCAACGGATTCGCGCGTCGTTTGCGATGGGATGGCCGGCACTTTGATACGACACACGTCCGCGTTTATAAATTGGCTGGCTCTGGGAGCGGTAATGAATGCGTGGGGAGGTCAGTATGCAAGATATTTTGTTGGTGGAAGGGTTGAAATGAAATATTTTCTTACGGAAAAGTTTGCGCTAAGAAAGGAGTAAAATAATATGCCTGGTATCTAATATATGATTATTATAAATAACATATTCTATGGAATTTAATTTATAGGTAGAAACAAGAATAAAATAGTATTGTGTCAAATATTACGAGTGCTCTAGAAAATGGTTTTCCAATGATCGACAGCATTACAGAGGTTTTCAATTTATACTCAACCTTCCACAACATTTCAGTGACATTACACGTCGACCGACACACGTTCCAGCGCTGTTGGACTAATGAGTTTTCCTGGAAACGCAGAAAACGTGCTGATAAATCGGACACTAACGACTTATCTGGTCGTGTCATGCACAGTCGGTGACGATCGAACGAGGTCAGGAACGGCGTACCATCAATCGCTAAACGTGAAATTTATCGATGTTTGCTATCGGTCTTCTTGAAAATGCGAACTCGGTTTAGTAAATACGATTGGCTCGCTTGGAATGGATGACGGTGCGTGTTTTTCTGTTGCCTTCACTATCGTCAACATTCATCCCTTTGAAATAAATCAGATTAAACATTTTCTGCACATCTGTTTGAATTATGCTGTATAAATTATGTCGTATAAAATATTAAAAATTAGTTTTAACGGACATTCTATCGTGCCATCTGCGTTGCTTCTACATAGTAGATTATAATGGCGTGCAGAACCGAAATGCGGTAAATTACTTTAACACACCCCGTCAAGGCATTCTTTTCTCTTCGTAGAAGGCGATGACACGTCGGAGAGTGACACGCGAGCTGGATGAAAAGATTCTAACCGCATAACTTCGTGGAGAACAACAGCCCTTAGAAAGTCTAACATCTGGCTGAACCATCACGTGCACGAAACTATTCTCGCTTATTCCAATTTGGAGGGAACAAATCACAGAATGAAAGCACAGGGACCCAAATTAGTTTGCGGAATCTGAAGATTCGACGACAGTTTCCACCTGAAGAGGGGTTTGAATCCAATTTTAAAACTCTTTTTATCCTCATAGTTTCAAATGATTGAATTCGGGTTTAAAACACTTTTTATGTTCATTGTTTCAAATCCATACATTAAAATTTAAACTAGGGTGAAGGATCTCAAATACTGTAACGCATTCAATAACCTGAAGAAAGCAGAACATCTCCCTACGCAATTTCTACAAGCCACCAGTGCAAAATACTCAAATATATGTATATTCACCTCAAAATAAATACGTAGCTCTAAACTTCACGCTTACCTCAAGCGTCAAAATAGCACAGCCTTCTCTACGAGTAAGTGTAAACCCAGCGCAAAGAGAATGAATGACTCCTTTTCCGCAAATGCCCCCCAGCGCGCTTATTACCAACAAAAATGCACATAGACCTTTCTTATTCGTACATCGATCCTCCAAGTACGTATCTCGTGCCAGGAGCGAATTACATTGTCACCCTTTCTTCCCCATTCACATCGCCTTTCCTTTCCGCGGCGGTGACACGCGGACCAAAGACGTCGACCACGCGAGTCGAACATCCTGTGATGTTCTATATACATATATATAGACGGAGATCCAGCGGCTCTTTTTGCGCGTCAGCCATGTTGACGTACCCTTTGGGTCGCTCGAAGACACTAATTTAAAGGCGTGTCGGCATTTAGAATGCATCGGGTCGGGCGACGTCATCATTAGAGAAGCTGGATTCGTTCGCTGAGGATTGGCCACGAAAGGGGCGTCTCGCGGGCCTCTGGTGTCTCGCGTCTCCGACTGACACTCTGGGAGATACGGCGCTTATGTTAATGCGAAGGGAACCGTGTACCGCGTTGGAACGGGCAACGACTGACACACAATGCCGCGATACCCGTGCAGCCCAGAGGCCATTAATAACGGGCGAGACGAACTCAATGAATCACGGCCTCGGTGTCCCATTATAATGCAAATATTCGACGCTGTTTAATGATGGTGTAACGCTATCTTAGGAGCACGTCGCTGGAATGTTAAGTGTACGCGTTGCTGGACCCTCGCCCCCCCCCCCTACCTTTGTCGCTACCGAAGTGGACCTGGTCCAGAGGGGCCTCAGACTTTCTGGAACTGGCGCTTATCGGGGGACACCGAGTTTGACACTGGACAACGTTTAGTTTCGGATGGTAAAAAATGATCGTCGTCATGGGAGGAAGCAGCTCAGTTGCTGTTTGAAAAATAGAGTTTTCTTTAGTAATTTGTAAATGTAGGTGAGAATGTTTTATTCTTTTAAATTAAAGTTTAGATGTTTGAAATAGGGATTTTTGGGATTAATGGTTCTCTTTCATGTGTATGGCAAATGATATAGGTATAGTAGAGGGTTGGTTACTATATGAAATCATAGCTGAGAAATTGTGTAGCAATTAGAGCAACCGATCCAATAAGATTATCTACATGTATAGGCTTTACCATTTGATACTGTTGATTAATCATTATCTGTACAGTAGCAGAAGAATATGAATTTGAAACTGAGAACTCCAGAAATTTTTCAGAAACGCTGAACGAATTCTTTCTCGTGAATCTAATATTGCTGACGCTTAATGAATACGATCTACGCAGAATTAACGAGAAAGCCAGGGTTGTGTACTGAATAATGAACACCATCGATTACACGCGCTTCGGGTTTCGAACGGATCAATCTGAAAAATACACGAGTATAGCGGGCGAACGCGTGAAACTGCAGTTGTCGTACGTTCGACCTTTTGACCTGTATTTTCGAATGCACCGTTAAATACATAAGGGCTCTTTTAGCGCGGGCTCTCGTCGCTATTACCATACAACGGGCTCGTCATTAAAAAATTGTCTAACAATTCCAGTTGTTAATAGTGGCGTCTCGAAACGCGATGGACACATAGTGTACTCGAATTAAGAGAGAGTTTGTATTCTTAATCGCGTGTTCTAAATGCGGCCTCCTTAATTCGATAACGTTCAAATTACATTCAAAAGCAGACCTCTCGTGCGAATCAATTTAACCGACGAAATCCGAACTCGTCGGATTGACGTTTCTATATTTGAGCTGAAAAAAAGTTTGAGTTGAGAGCATCGTTGCAGTAATGTAATTCTGTTCAAGTATACCGACAAGTACCTGTGTACTCTACTCAAAGATACCAATGAGCAAGCAATGAAAAAGTAATGGTTGCTTACTTTTATACGAGCAATTAAACTGATCAGATCCCAAGAAAAAAGCAGGCGAACATTCCTTGTACAATTCGCCAATTTAGATTGTTAAAACTGACCTCCGAGTTCCCGTGGGTTTCCATTCATGGTAATCCCGCTGGTATAACGATTTAAACGTTCTCTCTCGCATTCGCGAGGTCGTACGTTCTGGGATGGCTATGTATTCCGTGTGCTTACCGATGCTCCTTGTTCGAAAGTTTCCGTCCGTGTTTCAAAGGTGGATTAGGATCAGCATAAAATACGACAGAATGTCTCATATCGCAGATATCTCGGAGATCTGCTTCGTCTAGACGTTTACTTTGCTCGGGTTACTGGAAGATAAACCGAACTTCCCGCGATGAGATAAGTTGGTGAAGAATTAATACAGCCACCCGCGCACCGCTGCGAGCGGAACCGTGAATATTCCGGCCGCGCCGGTAATTATCAAAATTTCGTTCCCTTACACGAGGCTGCGCGATTCCACGTCTCGGTCAGTAGTTACGAAAGTTGAGTAACGCCGTATTAACCCTCGAGCTCGTCGGGAACATTGCGTGCCACCCTTTTCGTTCCAATTCCCAGCTGTGAACCAGTTACAACCGAAACGTCGAACTTATTAATTCGTGGGAAACAATCCGGGGAGGAGTTTTCGTTCGACGCATGACTACTCGCAATGAGCGTTACTTAACGGACGAAGTTTCGCTGATAACGCTTCGACTGCCACGCCGGTTCCAAAGAAAATTCGGTCAGGCGAGACGGCTAGGCGTGAGCTGTCTAAAATATATCACGTTTGATTGCTTGCGTTGAACTGGTTTGGTTTTTCATTTTATTCTAATTGTAAAATGATGTGGACACTAAGAAACAGATAATATAAAGCCATATATTAGTTGACACATTCGCACTTCAAATTCCAGGTTATGAAAAAATTATGAAAATCTTTTTATTTTATACACTACATATTTACAACATTGATATTTCAAAACATATTTTCTAATTTTTATCTTCGTCTTAACGATATAAATTTGCGATGTCTAGCTTCAGAATTTTATTATTTTTGTCAGTACTCGGTATTAGAAACGTAAAATATACTGCTGGTTGGGAATGTGTTAATAAGGGACCTATCTTTGTATATACAAAATCCCTCTAAAGTCCTCTTCTGTAATTAATAAAGACTTTCACCTATCAACATTCTCCTTCACTATCCTAGCTTGCCAACTGTTAACATTTAATTGCGGATATCCAGAATGTCCATCAGCGTTGATAAACCAAAGTTCGCATTAATATCAAATACCTCGGCTCCAATAACATTTCTAACGTCACATTAGACACGCGTTACGAATAATTACCGTTTCATGGGAACTTTGGATTAACAGGCGGTCCGCGCATTAATATTCATTTAACCAGCTTCTGTCTACACTAATAAGATTCAAGACGTCGAGGAGCTGACCTATGTACAGACACGAGTTAAAGGTTGATTATCGACGTGATCGTCGATCGTCGACATTTGTTCGCATATCTTTGCGCAGGCCGCCGCGTGGATTTCGATAATTTGCGTGACAACCCCGGGATGCCATTGAAGTTGTTAGCTACAATAGCTTCGCGTCTATCTGGCTGGAACTAGCCGAATGTCAGGACGTCGAGGAACTCATGAATTTGCATGGACCAAGCCAAATATAATCTTAGTGCACACAGACGGTTCTCTCCCGGGCTATAGGTGCTCTCCGCCCGAGGACCCGGCTCATTCTCGCCGTTCATGTGACGTCCTGGATAGGAAGTGCAGATTGCCCTGTTTAATTACTGGTGAGGGATGGACGAAGGACTCCGAGGGCAATCAGCTTATTTGTATTTGCTTGCAGATTTACAACGGCTTCGATCGGCCAGTGACTTTCGAATTCCACGATATACTTGTCACGACTTCTTTTGCTCTCTTAGGGTTCGCGTGGATCGTAGAAATTAACGTAGAGTCGACTGAATTTCTTATGAATTGGATATTTAGCAGGAACGGTGTACTATAGCTGACGCTATAAATTCCCACAACTTGGATCTAACAGAGAACACTATCATAAGGACTATCATAAGAACTCCCTTATCCTTGAACACGAGAAATAAATTACCTGCATCATCAGAACGCACAGATTACTGGTACCTCGTATCATTACCATAAGTTGCACTTGCGAATGCGCTTATTTTATTAATGACGCTACGGGAACCAGCACGGTTCTACGAAATTTCCAAATCTTAATCTTTCATAGGACCTAATCTCTCAGGTGATTAACGATAGCATTCCATATGCAGTTGAGTACGTTGTCGGATTCGTCATATAAAATTTAATAGAGGCTCTGCAATGGCTGTGCTCGCTCACTGGAAAATTATGTACGATTACCTAGACGGTATGTACGTACATACATGTTTGGCAAAGTATACACGAACTAGTTGCTCTAGTTCGACATACTGTAGTGCTCCCGTTACACTTGAACGGAGTTAATGCTGCTCGTGGATGCAAATTTCTTGGCAGATTATCCCTGGGCTCTTTAAAGGTTGTCGTACGACCAATGGTTTCGTTGGAAGTTTTGTACTACAGGACACACCGTGAATTTTTTTCAAAAGTTGTCAGTTCCTTTATTTGAACTAGTCAATATTCGAGACAATTCATAAGTAACGTTAGGATAGTTTCTACAAATTCTAATTATTAGGACTAGAACAAACAGAACTAGCAGAAACATTCTTCAAAGCATCTACAATAAATACACTTGTAAATATTTACGTTACACCACTCAGCACTGCCAGAAAAAGTTCCCAATCATCAGGATATCTTCAGTCCTGCAAAAACAGTATTTTCCTTCAACAGCGGTCATCAATTTCAGGCTGAATTAAATTGAAACCGAAACAGCTGTTTTGCAGGCGAAGCAGGGCGAGCTTTTCGTATCTCTTCGTCGGTTCCTGGCGCAGAAGAAGCTGGATCTATTTATCTGTTGGCTTAAGACGCGCTGGAATCGATTCGCGTTTAATGTTTCGCTATGCCGCGCACGCAAACCCGCGTCCCAAGGAAATCCCCGTTTGCCCGCGGAGAGCGATTTCCATGGAAACACCTGCGTATTCCTAAAGCAAACAGCCGATAACGCGTAACGCAAATCAGTTTCACGACGACGACGGTGGTCCCGAGAAAGAAGCGCGTTGAATTAATCGCGTTTCGTCTTTTGTGCGAGAGACAGAAATTGAAAGGCAGCTCTTCCAACGGCCAGCGGAGTGGGAGGGACGGTTCACGATCTTTCATTCTGCACGCAACGCACGTGAACGGGGTACGTAAATACAAATCGGAGACGGTCCAGAAACGGGGCGGAGATCTCTCTTCGTGGCCTCTTCTTTTACGTTCCAGGCACGCGACGGCCTTCGTCTTCATTAGCGCACTCCATTATGTGCACATACCTTTTAATAAACCCGTGATACTGGGCAACGTGTTTCAATTCCCCCCCATTGAAAGGACATTTATTCGGTGAAGTCGCGTTCATTCTCCTTTACGTGAAAGGCTCGAATTACCTCGCGTGGCTGCGACTCCGGTAATAACAAGAGATTTTAATTACTCGATTTTCAGTGGAACAGAATTACGTCTTTTCGACGAGGGTGCACGGATCGTGGCGTTGGTTGAATGATATTACATAGGGGAAAATCGAGATGATGCGAGATAATACTCGTCGTTGACACGGTTTCGATGTTCACGACATAGGGTAGTATTGAGTAATAACCGAGGAAAGACTGTTGTGATATGAAATATAATAACTGTTCTAATTTCTTCCTTTCGAGTATTTTCAATTCTCGGTGTCTACAGATTCAAATAATTCATTGCATAGTTTGTGTGGATGTGAACCTTTCTTATATCGAGTTGTTTTGAATCAATCAAGTACATGAGCTTCACTGAATGTCCTTGTAAACTCTGAATCTTACATCAATAAAATGTAAAGTCCTATAACAAGCTATATCTGAGAAGTAGTCTGCGATCTCGTCTAAAGAAGGAATAAACCCTACGTCTTGGTAATATTAATCCAGGAAAAGAAGAATATCCTCCAGACGGTCTCCTTTTGCGTTTGGGGCACGCGATGGCCTTCCTCTTAATTGGTGCGTTTCGCCATATCCGTTGTTTGGCGAATATCTCCGCGGACGAGCGTATTCGGTCCACGTCGTATCCCCGATACCCTAATGAAGCAAATTTGCATCCATACGCGACGCGAGTGAGCAAGTACAGAGATACAATAAAACTGATTTCGCGTCTCCCGCCGTGGATCCGGTAAGATGGATGCGTCTGCACGGCAGGTCGCTGTTGCGGGGGCTGGGAGTTGCATGATAATGATTCAAAGTGCTGGCTGCCGCTGCTAGGGACATCCCATCGGTCCTCTGTTCGATCCGCTGAATTCCTAGAGGATGGGACTCCTCGCGGTCTGGAATCTTGGAATCGTGGAATCGATCGGAATCCGCACGATTTTTGGGCACTCCTTGATCGTGGATGTCTGACGTCGCGTGCATGCTTTCGGTAGAACCACTCGAGACGTTCTTAAATTAATATCGTGGCTATGGTAGAAATGAGAATTGCTTACCAAGTGGATTTACCACCACAACGTTTCGCCTGATGCGTGTATATCATTGGGTATACATACTTATATGTATCAATCCTTTAAATAGTCCTTTGAACAAGATTAGATTTAATACGTTAAGAATACCAATACCTATTTTTTTATTTATTTTATTACTTCAAACCATAAATGGCTTATACAGCATACAATAGTTGTGATAATTACAATTTATTTACATCAAATTCTTATATTACAGTCTTTGAGAAAGCTATGAATAATTTTTATTCCTTTAATATCCGGTTCGCTCAAAAATGAGCTAAAGCAGTATGGAGGGCAATATGGAACAAAACCTCACTGATCGTTGTATTCCGGATCTGCCAAACAGTGTGGTCCAAATTTTGAGACTGCCCCCAATCACAATCGCCGTTTTAGATAAACTTAAGGATAATGAAGTAATCGCGATTCACATCGATGCAAGAGTGACTATTTATTAGCTTACCTATTTGGTAGCCATTAGACTATTATACAGTGGTGAGGCGGTGTTAGCGGTTCCGCTAAATAAGACTTAAACTTGCGAGCTTCTAGAGGGGAGCATTTCCGCGCTTCACGTGTCCAAACTCGACGCGATGTTAGAGTTAACTCTGTTATCCATACACTTGCGCCAGGAATCAGGAAAACTTTCCGATGTATAAAGCTTAGGTCTGCTGGCACAAAGGTACATGGGGAGTAGCGGTTGTTGAAAACAGGAGATTCACGGTCAGAGAGAGCGAGAGAATAGAACGTCAATACAGTCGCTCGTTACACCCTGATATGCCAGTGCCAACAAAACAGTTCTGGCCGTTGCTCGAATGCCCCGGCATAACTAACATAAGCACAGACTCTAACAGTCCAATCAGAGCGGCCCAACAAAGATATTGCCCTGTCTATTGTGCAAGCCCAACCATGCACGATAGCGTGCCGGTCTTTTCCACATCTGTAATCGAAACGTAATTTCAGCTACTTTGTCTGTGAATACGTAATTAGCGATGAACTGCGACCCAAATTACTCCACGTCTCTGCAGACACGTCCATGCTCATGAATCTAAATGTGAACTAAATGAAAATTATTCCATGTGTCTACAGAAATTTCTGTGAATGCATCTACATTTTTTGGTGGACTATTACTTTTATCCACTTACAAATATGACAATTCCTACATCACTGATGCACCTCCAGCAATCTATAAATGTTTACATTTTGCATTACTATAGTCAAAGAATTAACAATCTGCCAACGGAGATATCCTGGTAATTATAAAATGCCTCGATAAAAGAACAAAAAAAAAAAAATATGTTGTGGATCTTCTAGCGGATTAAGCTCGCTGCTCAGTTCCGTTTCCATACAAAGAACTTTAAATGAAGAAGCCAGGCGAAGAGCTCCGAGGCAGAATTAAAAGATTCATATTTTCATATTTTAAAACCCGTACACGTAAGCCTCAGTCAAACGGCGAAATAACCGTCTCGGACAATCTCGATCATCCGCCAGTAAAGGTAACCAAATTCCAACGTTGAAATTTCCCTTTTCGGGCCTCCTTTGCTCCGTTCATTTCCTCGAGATTCACCGAGCCGAACATCCTGAACGAATTGCGGGCAAGAGCCCAGCGGTAGTCATCTCGATCCCCGAAGTAAGGGAACGAACGTTATCCGACGCAGTTTAGCTTTCAGATAGAACGAGCCCCCGTCGAACGGTAGAATGGAGGAATCGACGATGAGAAAGAACGCTCTGAGAGGTGTAATTACAGGGCTGCGCGCGTACGTCGGTCAGTAGCGATGGGATCAAGTCCGATAGCCGAGGTTCGATTCATAGGTTTCGATACTACTCGCGAGAAATAAAATTTCAGTTGTATTTGTGAGGTATTAAATTTTTGTAAGCTGGTTTCAAGTCCTCGGATAAGTAACTGCAGATGATTCGATTATGTACTGTTAGAAAGAGAGTGCAGTACTAGATCTTACCCACAACATGTGCATTATATTCAAGAAGATACTCTTATCGCTTATTGTTCGGCACACTGTCTTGTTTCATACATACGTAAGTAAATAATACCAAATAAAAGTCCTTTTTTAATTTTAAATCCGCGATTTTGTTATGGAAATGTAAGCAATTGTTAGTAAAAATATAAAATACTTCTTGAAGATGGATACGTTGTGTCAATACGAATCGAAAAGTACTGTACCGTTTTTCAATCCGACTGTTCGTTATGAAAATATTCGCAGTTGAAGTTGCTGCGAGTTGGAATGCATTGACCATATAGAGAGCGCGTGAGCGCTGAACCCTGTACAGTCTCGTGACTGCGTGCTCGCGAGCGCTTATTCTCGTGACTCCGAGCGCGCGCGCGCATGCATCACGTGCGGAGCACGCGCGCACTACCCAAAAGGTAAACAAACCTCGGCTACGCACGGGGGCCGCATCGAAAGACCCAACGGTAATCTTTAATTGTAGATATCTCAGTAACGAATGATCGAATCGGAAAACGGTAAAGGACTTTTTAATTCCTTTGCTCGTAAGCTATTGATCTTGGGAGGTTTTATATTTTTATTATTACTTTATACAGTAAAATTAAGAGATTATTCTTTTATTTTTAGAAGTTTCGAAACAATATATATATTTTATTAAAGAAAAAAAATAGTGGTGTTAAGAACTGCATATCACAATACATTCACATGTAAATTTTAATCATACCTAGCGAATGCAAGGCACACTAAAAAAATGTCTTGTGGCTTATAAATATCTACAGCAAGTATGAGGGAAATCGACCCATAGATTTAGAAGTTGGACTTTAGAGCAAATGTAACTAAAGCGTTACACTTTACCCCGATAATATTATAATGCAAATTTGATCTCCAACCCATGGTCATTAACACTGCACCTTATGGACCATAATTGCGAATCATTTCCATGGTCCGGTTGTAAGGTGCTCGTTCCCATCGCTATCGGTCAGTCTCGCGACTCCAACGGGATGCGATGCGGAATTTACGAAGCAAATCATAGCGAGACGAGGAGGAAAACAATTAATCGTGTATGCAAACGCTCTTTTTATTCCGGTCGCGCGTCTCGATTCGCTCGTCGATCTACGCGCCGTCGAACGTTTCACGGAAGGATGGGACCAGCGGGATTGCACGTAAGCCATTTTCACTGGCATCAAATATTGAGCAGCTTTTAGTGGCGCAGCAACATGCGTGTCACGCGTTCCCGAAAATACACGCGGAGAAAAAAAGACCGATCGTTTCGCGAAGCAGAAAAATTTATGCGTTGCTACAGGAATGCATAAACGATGAACCGGTCGCTTCGACTGGGTTTGCCTGTAATTCCTGTCTAGACGCTTTCGGCTAAAATTATTGCAGTAATTCTGTCAGGTACAGAAAAGAGATCTGCGCTTCTTATAGCTGTGAGGAATATTGAGATCCGAATAGGTAATGGAGCAAATGAACCACAAATAGAAACTATGAAGTTGTAATTGAATGAGAATTTTATTTTGAGAATGCTATGACAGTCTAATTTGGCAGATTAGAAAGAAGGACGACCTGCAAAAATGCGAATTTGGCGTTTCGTCCAGGTAATGATGGTGAGCCAGCACGGCTGACTCAGCAATGTCCTTCGTCGCCTGAGCAATGTGTGGTCGAGCGTTGTTATGCAGCACTATGACCAGCGAATATCCTTGATCGCTAAACGGTCTCGTTCGTTTCAATTCAGCGCCCAAGTTGGTCGATTGGCATAGATAACGATCTGCTGTGTCTGTTTCGCTTGATTTGAGTAGCTGATAGCAGAACACACCTGTCTCACCTGTACTTATCGACTTACAGTCAAGTTCGATAAACTTTCGGGTAATAAAACCCGATATTCCGATATCACATTTATGAAATTAGATTTCCTTTACGTCCAAGACCATTAAATTGCAAGCCCCTTTATAATTCCATAAATACTTGGAAAGTTCCTAACAAAGGCAATATGTTACAGACAGAGAACAGTTTAACTAATTGTCTTTAATTAGACAGATACGTGCCTAGAGCCGGATCGACAGCTCGTTATCGCTCGATAACACATATAGGAATAAAAATTACGTTATCCCGTCCCTGCGTGCCGATTGCTCCGCGCAACCAGAGGATAATAATCGTATCCAACAGAAATTTTCATCGTCACTAGTTCCATTCATCGCAGCTCGTTTCGTATTCATTGTCTCGATCACGTAATAGACGCACAAAGGGACATTAACGCTGGCCAAGCCGTTAAAGGTGTTAACGGAATGTATGCATAAAGCACGTCGAGGGAAGTTTCAGGTACAGAAAGACGATGTCAATAAACCTCTCAGTAATTATCGATTCATTGGTAACGAGGGACATTTTAGTCCAACCCGCTATCCGATAAATTAATCGTACGCGAAGTTTCCGTGACCAAGCCTAGTAGACACCTTGTGGTCGCTCGTGAATGGAAACAGACAATGCGAGCATTCTTAGCCTTGAAATAGATGGCTTCATAAATTTCGCGATAACGGTGTCATGTGTTGTCAGAGTTTTCTGCGGCTTATCACTTTGTTTTTAGGTAGGACGATGCCCTCGGTCCGAGATCATAGAACACAGGGGTGAAATCTGAAGAGCTGGCGCCAATAAGATACAAGAGACACCATATATTCGTGAGTTACACTCTACTGTACTTCAGGTAACTGCTCAAGATAGCTATTTTAATATTAGGTTGTCCCAAAAGGGGCATACACAACACTTTTCTATGAAGTATTTATCTCACAATTGATATTTTTTTTATTTTTAGATTTTTTTAGAGGAATTGATATTTTTGTTTCTATTCACATAACCAACTAGGAAGAGGCTCTAGAACCCAATCGATTAGACCTGTGAACACTCTAATAGTACAATTAAAGTATCCTAGGTCCATCGTAACTCATTCTCCCACCACATTCAGAATCAACGTTTCTAACGATAGCGAGAACACACAGCTCGAGTGAAATAACGGGAGGATTCTCGTATCGCTTAATAACAACGAGAACAATTCACGAATGTTCACGGTCGTAGCCGTGACGCCTTGAACACCGACTTGGACGAACGTGCCTCGATCTGAATAAGAATCACGTCCTCCCGGTGGAATCTTGATAACAAGAATTGTCTCCACGGTGGCAACTTTGATTTCCTGTAACAAGGAAAACGGTGTTGCGACGAGAAGCAACGGTGGGGTAACTGCATTAATCCGCGAAGGAAACATATTACGGGCTATATTCTCCATCTTCTTCTCTCCCGTTCACTCACAGTTCCCGTCTCATCCCCCGTTTTCCTCGGTGACGTGGCCGGGTCTAACACAGAAGGACGGGGTAATTAAAATAAGAGCTCCCGAGTTTGCGTTGAATGCTATCTTAGCGTCGCGGTTAACCTCCCGGGATCCAAAGGTATTTCGACTCACCTACACTTTCACAATTGACAGGTATACCGGGTGCCTTGGATACGTACTTACCGGGGAATTCCTTCTGTGCTCGGCTGTCACCACATCGGGCTAACTTGCGGCAAGACTTTAGAGTTTAGTCACCGTGCGGACTCCGCATCTCATGTTAGTGTGATTACTCGGGGGCTAAAATGTGTGGCATGTCGCTTGTATCCAGATAACAACCGGCATGGAGAACCGTCGACGATAATAACGCATTTCTCCGCGGTAACTCTCCGATCCAATTAAGGATCCATGATTACCGGTGTAACGCGGTAACGATGATGAGGTGCAACTTCCTCCTGCGTTCGCGTGCGAGTCTTCGATCGCGGTCAATCAACGGACCGCGGGAACCGATCGATTACGATGATCATTCGTTCCAACTGTCTACTCGACGCCAATTAATCGCGCAACGAGTCTTCCAGATAAATCCGAATCTGTCAATCGCGAACGGAGAATTTTATTAAAGTGAATGGGATGGGATGAATTACATATAAAATGTACCAAAAACTTCTCCCAAATTACAGAAAGACCACCCTCGTCCTCATGAAAATTGTATATTACAGATGTATTAATAATTATTCAATTTATATATAGAATTACATATAAACTGTACAAAGAACTGTTCCCAAATCAGGAATTCCTCAGAAGAATTGTATATTCTAGAGGTACTGATAATTATACGATTTATCCTACCAAATCCATTAAGGTAAACGAAAAGCTCTTTTATTAAAATTGAAATTGTACACGGAGAATTATTTTCCTTTTCGTAGTTAATTTCTCCTCGAGCCAAGCAGTTTAGAGATAATAAATGTCATCGGATTACTTTTAATACTCGGCAACGTAAAACCAACTACAGACGTTGTTCCTACGCGAGGGGACGATTTAAGTCTGGATTTCTGTGTAAGTCAGTCCGCGGCCGTACTTCACTTTTTAACTTATCATCCGAAGTAAACGTCTGAAAACCTTTTCTTTGGTACACTCTTTCGCGTTTCCTGCATATTTGCGTTAAAAGCTTTTCTCAATTTTCGCTAAAGTTTCTGCGCCTTTCGAAGCAGGACTCGCGATTCGTTTCAACGGGTTAGAAATAATCAGTTTTTGGTACAATTAATAGTGCGTGAAACCTGTCTTCAATAAATTTATGTATATATTTATAATGAAAAATTTATTTGGAAACATGACATCTATCATTTAATTTAGACAAATCTTTTCAATGAACATTCCACGACCTCACAGTCTTCACGATCAATTTCTAAGAAATGCCTGAGAGTACCAAACGTGGATTTTTATTTTTGAACTGACACTCGGAGTTCGTCTCTTATCGACATCAATTTAGCTACTCATACCAGTGTCGTCGTGTTATTTCCCCAAGTCGTTCATTTCCTGTCTAGAACTCCATTCTGCATGTCGATCCCCGTTTATGAATCATCTCAGCGATCTTCCCGCTCGCCGTTTGATATTCATCGAGCAACTTTACCAACTTCGAAAAATCTTAATTCATTCTAAGTCGTCGAAAATGGAAGCTGCTCCATCGCGGCCAGATCCTGACTAGAATTTCGAATAGCTTCGCAACGGAGAGATTCCGGGTTCAGAAAGTTTCCCTGTACAGTTACCACTGCCATCCACACTAATCGTGAATCTGAACATTGCTGTCTAATTCAATGTAACAAAGTTCTGCGCTGGACTCTGGGTAAGCCCTGCCCTCCAACTAAAATAATCATTACGTAAACAACGCCTGGGATTGGATTCCATGGGAGAAGGACTTCGAACGAAGTAATACGGAAGGATTACGGTAATTAGATCCGTTGGGAAGAATAGAAGCAACAGAAATTGAAGTCGATCGAATACCAAACTGGCTCAATCGGAGACCAATAATAGTAACCTACCTGAAACGTAAAATGTTATACACGTGAATTCAATTAATCGTTTCTTTCAACATTTTTTCCATTCAATTAATAAAACTTCAACGATAAACCACCGAATTGAAATATTTCATCTCCCTAGTCTATTCAGTGATTAAAAAGAAGTAAAGTAATAGATATTCAAATTTTAATTTATTCCAAGTAAACGTTCGAAGTGTTTTAATTCAGATAACTTTACGCTAGTGGCACTTAATATATATTCCAATAAAGTGCAATGGCGACACT
Organism: Hylaeus anthracinus; assembly: GCF_026225885.1. NCBI lineage: Eukaryota > Metazoa > Arthropoda > Insecta > Hymenoptera > Colletidae > Hylaeus > Hylaeus anthracinus. The sequence goes on along the minus strand of NW_026534341.1, from coordinate 10,039,271 downwards.
GTGTAACACAATGTAAAATTCGGTGATTTCCAACTATGCGCAGCTAAAATGCTGTGATCAACAGTGAGGACTTTCAGATTTTAATGACAATTCATGTAAAATGACTGCTCCACACTTTAGCGGTGACATGAAGACGCTAAATAGCGTATCATCCACAAATTGAGGCTGTTCAAAAATTAATTAAAGAAGAAATGAGAAATGAATAGAGAGTTCAACTATTTCTAACGCACAATTTATTGTATTAGAATACAGGCCATGCGTTCTGTGAACGTATACAACGTAATACAATAAATTATGCGTTAGAAATAGTTGAACTCTCTATTCATTTCTCATTTCTTCTTTAATAAATTTCTTGCAATGTGACTTCCTGCAATGCGTTCTCTTTCCCGTTCTTTTTACAGTTCATACGTACACTGAACGTGTGACTGAAAGTCTTGTTGCAAGCAATTTAAATGTTTATAATGAAGTGACACTCAAATGTATGTATATATCTTTTCACAACGACAATGTAGTCTTTTCACAACGATAAGGCAGATATTTTATCACTTACAACCATATACTTCCTAATACAATATCGCTACACGTAGCCTTTAAAATAATTATACAATTTGGGGCGTCCAAATGTCACCAATACAAATTGACAGTTTACACAGGTTAGAAATGACAACTGTCAGAAATACAAACTGACAGGTTATACAGGTTAGAAATGAACGAGCGGCGTGAGCGACAGCCATATTACAATTCCGGCCGACGAGCCCTGCCGACCGATTCCGAGAGTCGACGAATCGACGAACAACCTTGCTCCTATTGGCTAAGTGTGACGAAAAATCGACTGGAAAAGTATAAGACGGTAATATTTTTGCATGTATCGTGATACATGATTACGATATCTCAGTTGTACGTGGACCGATTTTATTGATTTTGGTTTTATTCGAAAGATTATATGCGATTTATGTGATGAGATATTAATGAAAGAAGTTTCAATTCAGGTTAGAATGGACCATCTCTCCTGTAAAAGATAAGCGGTAGCGCCACGTTATACAGGGTGGCTGTATAATTTTTCATGTACTTGGCGTCGAGACGCTACCGCGTCTCTAGATTCTCTCTGGACGATGCACGCAATTTGAATGCAGACTCTTTCCCAGACGAGACCCATTCACAACTAATCAGCAAGCCATTTCTCTGTACCACTTGATAGAAGCCTGGCTAACAGAGTGGCCGAAGATTGAGCATGCATAGTGAATCCTCTGAAACGTGCAAATACATCTTGCCGGGCAAAGTGACCATTTCCATACGCGGCCAAGTATACGCTGGAAGCGTGCGCGTACACTGAACAAATTCGACTCTCGGCAACCGCACCAGGAATTCATTCGACCTAACCTACGCCGCCAAGATCTTCTGTCGGTGCAATATTCACTGTTGCCCCTGATGACCTATGAATGGATATTACCCCGGTGGGTGCATTTCAAATCAAGCGATAAATTCACCTAGCGCTGTCATCGAACAGCTTAAAGTCCACGCTCGGAGTGTCCCGCAAACCTGCGACACGAACGGTTAATTAAACGCGGAGAATTGAGTGCCAACCTGGTGCTAGGACTTTTTAAACACATTTTCCGCCGAAGGTGACGAGGCAAGTTTATCATTCGAGGTGACGAAGTTTGATACGAAAGTTCCAAGACTTCTGAAGAGATACTAGCTGGTCTCTCGTAGGTTAACACGATTCGTAATCTACGGATTAGATTCTACTTTAAGCTTTGCAGACCATTTATAGAGTTAGTCACATTTTCGACACTGCTAGTCCCTAGACCTCTGAAGAGAGACTAGCTTATTAAATACAACGAATATACTTCTATATATGGAATAAACGTAAAATCTCGTAATCAATACGATGCCGTCCCAGGAATAATGTAATAAAGCTACCACGGTTTCAATTTCCGAAAAACAAGGTAACAATAAGTGCCTCTCCAGCATTGCAATCTCCACTGGTTGATTGTTCAATTTCACTTCTGAGTTTTACGTTTCAATATCGGAGGTTTCGCCTCTCTTTTCATTCTCTCGACCTCGAAACATTATCCTGGAAAACCGGCAGCGCCCTTTGGAAAGTAATCAAACACTTTGTTCGATTCGATCTCGATGACACGCGAGCAAAGGCAGTTCGAGGTAAAGGTATGCTCGCTCGCCGAGTTACATCCATGCCGAAGTTTATAATTACAGCGAACGATGCCAGCCCCAGTCTCTGAATGCGTAATTAGGGTACCGTGGTTAAAGCAGGCTGGAAGAGTTTGTAACGTTGTACCAACGTACCAGTGACAGTTATCAAAGAGGACAAACGAAAAACAGGGCACGCGGAGGATGAGAGCGACAAGGAACATTTAAATGCGGATCGTTTAAATGAAGATCGTCGAACAGTGTGAAGGATGTATTTAAGGTCTGGTCTTCGTCATGAATACAAAGAACATTTAACGACGTGCTCTCATCCCTGACACATTAAATAGCTTTATAATGACGACTCGCGCGGACCGCTGTCCAATCTTCATTACGATCATCATCATCTCGCCCTTTTTATTACACTGCACCCCTCTCCATTTTATTTTTATAAATTTCAACTTAATCGACTGCCTCGCCGACAAATATGCAAGCTGTCCGCCGGGGAGTATCGTGCAGGCATGTGGAGCGCATGCAAATTGCATCGAAGACAAGCGCGTCGTGATATAAAATCCAGTTAAATCACTTTGCATCGAAATTCGACTTTAAGATACCATTTACGGAGGGCTATTCTCGGGGTTCGTTCGCGTTGAATAAGGTTACACGAATATCGCCTCTGATTGCGAGTCAAATATGAGATGAACACTTTAGAAATTATTATTAACGCATCAGGTTTTCTGGAAGAATGTTTCTCATTGAGATGGATCAAACGCTAGGAGATATAGTTTTTCTAACTATAGATATACTTATGTTTTAGATAACATTTTTCGATCAAAATTACGATCAGAACTGAAAATTGGAAATGCTTGAAAGCAAGGATATTGTCACAAAATTTGGAAATATATTTCTGGTCTACACATAAGTTTTTATGGCCTCTCAAGGAACACAGTGTACAACAGAACCCTCGAGTTTTCGTTATTGAATTTTCTAAGCACCTCAAGAACATAATCCTAAAAGTCTCTAAATTGGAGACGCTGTGTGACCCAAATTAAATTTGTAGAACCTCGATTAATATAAAAAAAAATCAACACTTCTCTCACAACTGAAAAAATAGACTATTATTATAAGCGTCATTGTGTTATTTTAATGTATAAAATAAACCAGAGTTTATGAATTTCTTACTTCACAATAAATTGCAATTTGGCACAGTTTCCGATACAAAGCTACATCTACTCTTTGACAGGCATAACGTCGCGAACGAAAATGCTAAAATTGCTTATATGTAGAATCACAAGCCGGGTTCAAGCTCCCGTCGTGTTTCATTATCCAGCTTTCCTTTTTCCTCTATACTTCTTTTTGTTTGAAGCACGTCCAAGCGCGGTAATTAGTTCTTGAATTAACGCGTAAAATTAAATGGCTTCATTCTATGGAAGTTTAAATAGTCCGTTGAAGTTATTTAAAATTCGTAAGTTGGCGACCTACCCATTCATGCCGTCCGACACAAGAGAACCTGTCCACGTATATTTTTTCACGAATGGAAACACGGTGGCTTTATTATGGAATCGGTAACTGCTGGATTACGTTGTTTCAACGTGAATGGAAGGAGCGCTCAATCGACAGAGAAAAGAAAAACCTTCTGTTCTGTGTATTTAGTTTTAATTAAAATAAGGCTCGCTCGCGCAGGAGCAAGCGTCGTTTTTCACAAAGAAACGTTGTTTCGAGAAAAGGGCTTTCTCTGTTACAGAAAGCGTCGATGTCCATGGACGTCACGAGGGGTTTGACATTTTTAGAGAGAACCGTGTCAGCTGCCATGACGAATCACTTTCGCGGGGAGCTGTTGATGCTTGCTCGTCGCTTGGAATCGGATTACCAAGAGAAAACGTGTGCTTCCTTTCGCGTAGAAAAATAGAAACCACCCCATTGATGGTCACGATCCATCTACAGGGGGTACTTGCTGTCTAAACTCCACCCTTTCGTTACCCAAACATCGTCGATTTAAATTTAACCCCATGAACTAACTCGCCCAATACGTTCAGCGAGATAAACATACAGCTTGTCTCGAATGTGTTCCCTTTTGTAGAATTAATCAAATATTTTCAGAACTTGAAGGGGCGACGAGGTAGAATTCCTGTTATCTATTCTGCATGATGAAGTTGACCATTAGAGAAGTGAGTTCATTTTTATACACATTTTATATAAAAAAATTGTTAGTACCGGACATTAAGGTCAAAGCATCGAACAATTTTTGCAGGTTTATGAGAAGAGATAAAATACATCCTTGTTATAAACGAATCTCATTATGCGCGGATATATACAAACAAACCTGCAGTTAATTAATTTCGAAGTACACGAACTCGACTGAGGTTTTTCCAATTAACGAAATTTAATTTGTTTCAACATCATCCGTAACCTGCACGATAAAGATTGAAAATTCCATTACGGAAAAAAAGCGAAGGATAACCCAGAATTCGTCCGAATCGGTTATTGTTTAAAGCAATATTTAAACAGTTCCAGTTACGTACTTGTTCGAGTAAAGTTAATGGCATTCTCACGGCACTGTAACCGCAGTCAACTGTAAAAGGGTTCCGTTAACCATTTCAAAACGTCCCTCGGAGACAGTTTCCTCTGTACACGGGGATACCTAATTTAAAGTTATCCTTAAATAAGCACGTCACCCTTTTCTCTTAAAATAAACGGAGCCTCTTTCAAGTGAAAATCCTATTCGCCTTTCCCGACTGCGGTAACAGGTACACGGTCGGTCGAATATAGAAATTTATACCCTTTTGTTGACGCAGGCCGCCAAATTAGGGATGCAACGGTGATAGAGACAGGCCGCATATTCGAAACGAACCGCTGACGTGCAATGTATTTTTGGTTGGTGGTCGCACATGTGTCCCAAAGTGCGCATACCATAAAATAACCATGAAACCGGGAGAACAGAGGATTACCCTGCAGCCGATAGTTTAAAAACTCTATCGCAGTTGTTGCACGAACAACCCTGCAGCGTTGCGCAATCATCCTTTGAAAAATGCATCGCTGTTTTTTTGTTTGTTTTTGTTCGTAATAACCCATGTAACAAGCCGTTAACACGATCGCGTTTACAGCAATTTTTAACTGCAAAGAACTTGTTTATATTTTTGTTGTCATTTGTTGGCGCGTTCGACGCGCTTCGGGAGGTTTTATGAATAACATATGAACGAATGCGATATGGAAAAATGTTCGAGAACATTGTCAAATTGCGAAAATTTGAAACTGAGTTATGTAAAATGTTATATAAAAAATGTTATGTAAAATGTTATATAACAGAAATTTAAGAAAATGAAAAAATTACTGAGTCGTGAACCACGTGTTAACACCTTTCTGTATTCGAATGAATGAAATCAAATATTAGAAAAGTGTTTTTGTATTGTTTGAATACATATCTCTCTCCATTAATTAGGGACGGCTTTGCTGTTCATGCAGAACCAAAACAACAGGGGATGTTTTTCCACCCTCTCCCAGACAGCTCGCGCTACGCTGCAGCGTGAAAATTTTGTCCCAGTGTACATTCAGATTTTGAGCCCCTAATTTAAACTTGAATGCGATCTCATACTTCGTGGCGGTCGCCAATTAAAGCTGGTTTAGAAGCGAGTGCTCCCAGGCGTGCCTCGATATTCTGATTGCATTACCAGTCCGCAATTGCAATAATGATAATAATAATGGCACTCTCGCTAATGAAGAAGAGAAGAATCGCGAAGGGTTGGTTGCCGTCGTACATGGATACCCTTGTATTTATGCGGCAATGCCAGTTTCCAGGGGTGGCTGTACACACATTATACGCGACTAATTTGCCACGTTACGTTTCTCTTCGTATATGTAAGAAAAATGATTGCAATCGTTTAAAATTTGTACCCTTTATTAAATGATAGATTTCATCTTTCCAAATAAATGTTTCATCATAAATATGTACAGGAATAGACTTTACACATGTATATATATAATACTTATAATGAAAAATTTATTTCATTGAAATTTATTTATAATGACAAATTTCTTCAATGAACATTAAAGGTATGAATACTTATGGGACTGACTGTATATGTATATGTTTTCAGTGGATTATCTTGTACAATGTCCATATATGGAAGACACCTTCTATATCTACCAACGTCAACAATATTACTATACATTGTCCACGACGTTAGTTTCCATATGTGGCCCTGCAAATTCTGGGCGACAGTATACAGTTAGTTTCCATGTATGCAGAGCACTAGGCATCGTAGAACTTGACACATGCAGCTACTAGGTCATAGTTCACAACTAGTCTGTGGATACAGGGACGCGTTGTGGAAGGACAATCGTGAGAATGGACTCGTCTAATCTCGAAGTCCCACGACCTCCTTGCTTACGGAATAGTCCAAGTGTCGAATTTCAAAAAATAAATTACAATGGATCGATACAAACTATTTGTGTTTTTGGAGAAAGTGTCCTAACATCAGCTTCCCATTCAATGACATTCAGGGGCCTAACACCTTTTACGATCCTGTACACGATGTTCCACCAGATACTGATAGTTAATCGACAATCTTGTCAGTATCTTGAGGCATTCTGCGGTCATTTTATAGTACCCCGTAGTTATTACTTAATTGCGTGCCCCTGATCTGCCATTTTACTATACAATCATGTCACAGTTACATCTCGCACACCTACTCGTTTCATAGCGGTGTATCTCACGTCAGGATGTCTCCGTTGCTTCGATCGATCGTTCCGACGCGACAGAAGACGAAGGATAATCTCTCAACATTCACGTGTCCCCGCGATAACTGATAAGTGGCGACAGTGATAGTAGACGAGTCTGATGGTTCGCCAAGACACGTCCAATCCTAAATTTCTCATCGCATACATACGTATAAAATTTGTATTTATTCTCTCCTCTAGACATATTACACATTATTCCAAACCTGCTTCGAATTATTTCGCACAAGACAAGAAACAACCAACAATGGAAGAGGCATTCGTTCACTAAACAAGCATTCACCCGAATCAATTTCAAAGTTGGATGGTTCCTTAGCAACTATGAACCATGAGAACGACGCGAATTTCGAGATTTCAACGAATTCGGAGCGAGAATCGCGGAGACTCCTCGGGGCACAATGCGAGGATCTGTAAAATTCGGAAAGTCCACCGTCCGCTCGATATCGGATTATCATCGATTCAACGGATCGCTGCACGCTGGGAACGTCTCAAAGGCATTCCATCGTGGCGTGGTATCGGACGAAAAGGCTCGGAAGCGCGAGAGCCGAGTGGCGTGGTTGAAGAAAGTCGCGGGGCCGAGTGAAAAGCGTGAAAGTGGGTCGCGAAACGGGACGCGGAAAAAGGATTTCCGCGGAAACGTCGGGACCTTGCGCGTATTTCTTCTCGCGGCAGCCAGCGGCCAGGGGCTTCCGGTGGCGTGTTTCCGCTCCTTGGTGGCAATGGCGGTGGGGGGTGGTGGTTGGTGCGCGCGCTAAGGGGAAAAAATATACAAGAAAGGGCCACGGAGCGAGCTGAAGAGGCAGAGACGTGCGAAAGAGAAGCTTCGAGCGACGAGGCAGCCAAGAGGGCGTGCAAATACATGCAAGACCGAGCTGAACCGTGGTAAATGGCAGCCTAGCTTGTACGTACACGGGGTCTCTTAAATTTTCCCTGGTATGAATTTTTAATTTTCCTGTACTTTACGACTGCCCATTAAAACGCAAAAGGAGAAGGAAACCCTCGGGCAAAGGGGTAAGAAAAGAAAGTGCTCGAAGCAATGCTCCAGCGCAGGGGGTGCCTCGAAGGCGGAAGCGCAGAAAAACGTCGATGTATAGAGCCCCAGGGAATCCCCCTGCGGTAGGTTATACTTTTCTCGTTGGAACGCCTCTGACTATGTACCACGATTGCCCTGAGATATGCGGTTTCGTGAATTTATTGGTGTATAATGCCTCGCGGGCTGTCCGGGGACGCACTTATACGCGAATGCGAAATCAATACAGCGAGCTTTATCTTCCGTCGACGTAATCTCGTGTTGGACCGTTCGTCTTACGCCTTTTACCGCCGATGGATTTCGTTGGTAAACAACGAAACGATGGACGCTCCGCTGTGAATCATTGAAATTTATGCGCCACGGAGCCTACCATTTAATTTAGGCAAATTTCTTCAATAGATATTGAAGGTACGAGTACTTGGGAGTCTGACTGTAAATGCTCAATGTTTGTTGGTGTATTTTACTAGCATACAATAGCGTCCAGGCATTTCCTGACGAGCACAGCTTTAGCTCCACTCTAGAGGTGAAAACCATGATGAATTTTAAATACAACGGGATTGAGATTCGGTGGAAATGAGAGACGGAATTACGGTCAATGTAAGTTCCTTTATTTACAAAGTTGAACACAAAGTTTCATATTTATTGCGCCAAATCCCGACCGTGTAACTCCATAAAACGAATGTAATATTTCAGTGAGTTTTCTTTGCGCAAAGCTTTAGCTCTCTGGTGCAAGGTATGAATGTGACTAGCCGTATTGCATGTCCGGGAATTTTACAAACATGAAAATAAAAGAAGACCTCACTGGTTCTTTAATAAGAATGCCTACACTCTGTTCATTTGAATTGAACTGTTTTAATGTTTTTTTTAAGGTGATCTGTTTAACACGTCACTCAGATATTTATATTTGCAGGTCCATATGGTCTGACAATACACGAGAATCTTTGCAAGCATGAGTTATTGATTTCGTTGAAGTTATATGCGGTTAAACACAGCGTGTAAAGAAGATTTGTCTTCACGGTTGACAGAATCACGTTAACTCTGGTCATCAAAAGCAAATAAATCAACGAGAATCAGGATCTGCATAACTGTGGCCGCCGTCCATGTCAAAGCAAGTATAGAAAACGATCATTAATAAGAATGCTATAGCCTGAACAAGCCTAACAAATGAAAAACAGCAGTGCATAATGCAGACTCTCCTAAGCAACATAATACATTAAAAGATCAACAAACAAGAGCTCCTGAGGCTTCATCTATGCGATGGCCCGAAGCTGAAGCTCATTACCTTGATGGCGGATCCGCTTCTGCGCGTAATGATCCCGAAATATAGCGATAAGATGATTTCAGGCATCCCGCAGCAGGAACCATCGCAGCGGTGCGCATTGGTCGCGAGAGGGCGGTCGGTATTAGGTGCAGAAACCGACTGAGTTACGAGGGGTTATAAATTCCGAATATTGGACTTCTGCCTCGCAACCCACCCCTCCAACCCTCTCTGCTCGGCACAATAGAAGGAATCTGCTATCTGCGCAACTTGTCTTGACCTACTATAATGTCTGTCCATACAAAAATAGAATCTCTGTTCGCCCCCGTCTATATAAATGCGAGCTATCCTCGTGTCGCTGGGGAGGATCGCATTCGCTGCGTTTACAATGGGAACGACAGAATTCACGGGCGAGAGGTAACATAGATAGAGATCAAGTATAAGGCAAACGTTATTGAACGCCCAATGCCGCGTGCACTTCGACGCAGTTGAATGAAAATGAATCGCGACGCGTGAGCCGCGAGCCACGTTTTGACAGATTTATGAACAGCCTTTGGCGAAAGGGTATTGCTTCTTTATAGAGGATTCCTTCTGCTTTTCATATTAATTCTATCAGAAATATATTTGACATGGTAGCTGTCTGAAGAAGCTTTATAAAACTTGTTGAGCCTTCCTCCACCAACTTCTAAAATATATATGACGACCCGATTGACGTGCAACGTTTCCTTTTTATTTCAATAGTTAATGAAACAATCTAATTTAAGGACACTTAGAAATTGATTCATGATAAAAAGTAACAAATATATTAAGACTCTTAACCGTCGCACATATTCTCGTAATACAATTTTGCTTACCTATTGAGTTTGAGGTACGGTATGGAGCACTATACAAAATGTTATGGTTTTTAATTAGCATTATAAATGATCAAAAAGATATATGACTATGTGCGCACCAGTAATTATGTTTGAAACAAACGCGAAACACGCCTAAAATTCTGAGTGGCAACCTATATATTCGCGGAAGCCTGACGAACGAACTCCGCTGGAAAATTAAATTGCCCGAAGGTTCAGGTGTGTAAGTTGTAAATTATTTGCGTCGCAAACTCGCCCCCTGGTCCGTCTCATCACGGAAGCTAATAAAATTGAATTAGCCAGTCATCGGGGGACTGCAGCGCACAGCTGAGCGTACTTGACGTCACGCTCAGGTCGCCTTTAACAGGATGGATTTTTTCCTCAAGGCGCTCGAGTGACGTCACTGGGGAGGCGAAGAGAGAAAAGGACTCGGCTGAAGGGAAGTGAACTATCACGGAAAATTGCGCAGCGGACCGTTCTACTGGAAAATCGACAGTTTCTTCTATTTGTCAGGTCGCGCTTTTAGGATCAAAAGAATGAAACTTTAATTAGCAAAGGGTAAGGGGAGGGGGGAGAGAGAGGCAGGTACGTGCCAGCGCGGCACAACGACTGAACAAGGTCTTGGGCTTCTCCACGTCCTTACGCATTCTCACAGCGGAAGACTCGACACTTCAAAACGAGAGATTATACGGTTCGAGACAACGAGGCACCCGTATCTACTCCTCTGTCATCTGTAATATCGAATGCTGTCTCGAACGAAGAGCAATTTACAAGGGGTGTCGTGAAATCTCTTTTTAACTTCACGTATTTGATACAGAATATAATATCTCGAGTACTAGGATCAACCTATTACTATCGGGAAACGTTTCATAAAAAAGAAAGTCACAAAGTTTCAAGATGAAGATCTCGCAATGAATCAACTTCGATATTGAGATCAACGGTAACGGCTTCGAGTAATTGTGTCACGAGTATTAATAATTTTCCGCCTCACTGGCACCGTCGAACTTACAGGCACCTTAATAAAAGAAAGCTCAGAAGAATTTTTTCGCGCGAAAGTTCATCTTGCACTCCTCCCAGCGCGGCGTTACACTGCGAGGGAACTTTCATCAGCGATAAAAGTTCGAGTTTGATAACATTACTCAATGAGACAGGATGTTCTTTCACTAAAATGCACCGGGGAGCACACACATATATCAATGGATGATGGGAGCGTCTGGAAGTAAGTTAGTATCCGTCTCCTTGTTCGCTCGTTTTTCAAATCGAGCCTTTCGATTTCGAGAATATTCGTGATCAGAAACTCGTGTAAACGTCACGTTTTTGGGAGAGGCCATGACGCAACCATTATGCAACTATAATCACCGTACTTAACTAATAACTTTGCCCGAGTGATTACCTTCCAAATGCATTACACATCAGGGTTCTTACTACCTATTCCAATGTCTTCTCGCAAACTCTGTCTTTCAATTAGTTATAACTATGGGCTAAAGTCATCCTTCCTCCACCAAATTCTACAATATACATGACAAGCCCTGTAACGTTTCCATTTTATTTTAAAAGTTAATGGAACAATCTAAATTTAGGACACTTAAATAATGGGCACTTCAAGCTGATAGTAATAGATTATCCATGCATTCCTTCTTCAGAAGTTCAGGACTCTAATCCTTTGCACTTGGATGACCTTTATAAGGTGACATCGTAAGTCTAACTAATTTTGTTAGATATACAGTCAATCCTATAGGTATTCGTACCTTCTATGTCTATTAAAGACATTTATCTAAATTAATTGGTAGTAAATTTATGTATATATTTATAATGAACAATTTTTTCGGAAACATCGAACCTATCATTTAATTTAGGCAAATGTCTTCAACATAGAGGGTACGAATATTTATGGCACTGTTTGCAGTAGTGTCAACGCTTTAAGAAATCTATAAGAATTTCAATAATACCAAAAAAGACACGTTTCTAAAGGCTAAATATAAAATAAACTATTGGATACTCTAGCCTCTACCTCATAAATTGCTCTATTTTCCCATACTACAATACAATCAAGAAGTAAAACGCAGAACGCCCCAATTACAAGAACTTTATTGCACGAGGTAATTTCAAAGACCCTCGTTAAAATCAAAACATAATCGTACCGCTGTACAATTCCCTTTCGCCTCCTCACCGCAGGATTCTCCATTCAAAATTTATTATACCGTAACGCTATAGCGAATTCCAGTTTCCTCTTTGCCCTGATTTCAACGCCACTTGAGCGTCGATTTCAGAAAATGTATTCAGTTCGCCGCGGAATGGAATTAAGCGCGATCCTTGATTTCACTGAAGGCGCAGCCCCGTCATTTTTCAGTCTTTTAATTGCACTGCTACAAATTGCCGTTCTCGAACTTGGCAAGAGAGGGCTGCTCGGCCGGGGTATCGTTAATGGATGTTTTAGATCAACTTTTAAAGAAGGTCGACGCGCTGGTTGACGGCGGAGCGAGAGAAAGAGGCCGCGTGGGCGAGTTGAGACAGACGGCGGGTGAAACTGGCGGCCGGGGATCGAAGGGGACGTAGAATAGAGCGTAAGGGAGAGAAAAGGGAGTGGGATGAGTAACGAGATCAGGTACTCGATAAGTTCTGACAAGCGCAATTGCACTTTCGAACGGAGCTCGTCTATGCTTAGACTGAGCAATTCCGTGAGCTGTTCCTCCTTTTGTTCGCGGAGCTTGCGTAACGACCAAAGTTCTTCCGATCGTTTTATTCGGCGCGATCTCTCGGCGTAAGAGGCGCGATTCGGTTTCTCCGATATCACTCCTCTGTTATCGAGTATCAGAAGTAATAAGACTCATTAAGCGTCGACAAACAAGCGCGAGTGCGCCAGACGAAAGCTTGTTAGCGAAGTCTTTGAAACGGTTCGGTTACTGGAACCGGATTTAAAAGGAACGCCATCCCGACAACACGGTTGTTACAACGGCGAAATTATTCCCTGGTATGCGATTCGTCCATTAGTGTCCTCCGTGCGTTTAACTTCGGGAAAATACTGCCACGATTTAGCCACCGTAAGGGTTAACGACGGAATCTCGTGCCACGCTGTGGACGGGTATCGGTAAGTTATTGATCTCGCAGGTACAATGACACCCGACGATAAAAGTGGCAAGATTAAAAATGCATTATGTAAGAGCCTCCCTCCCTCTTCCGCTAAATCTGTGACGTATTTGTGCTTTTCAGACCTATTGCAGGAACTTCTGGGTGTAATAAAAATAATGATCTCAATGGGAATTTATAAATTTGACATACATGTAAATTTTTTTTTAATAATTTATTAGATTCATATATGCACATTCCGCGTGAGCGTGGTCGACGTTGAACTAATGAATAGAAATTGTGAGGAATATTCGATAAGTAGAGACGGAACGATTAGAATTGAATATAATTATGCAGGACGTTAATGTCGAGAAATGGCTGGAAGTAAAATTCTTTGAAGAGCGTTTTAAATTATTCGAAATTCGCCGTGTCAGTAGTACGGAGATGTCCTCGAATTGATTCGTTCGAAATTACAGCCGCGTTAAGGGCGGGAAAACACGGTAAAGAGACAGATCGAGTTAACTTCTTTGAACGCGGGGGACTTACACGCGATTCTGGTCCAGACGAAGCAACGCATTGGGGATACAAATCACGTGAGCATGCTTTCTGACGCGGAACTAATAGAGGCGCAACAAGGTGGACAAACACCAGCGAAGGTTCCCCTGATTGCAACGAATTAGAGTGCTCTATCCGGCCAACCGAACTCTAGCAGTAGGTAGACAACAGTGCGGTTCGGATGAGCTGCCGCGGATCTACGAGCATCCGCAAGAGGACCCTACTCTGTTTTCTCTCGGTCCGTGCAAGGACACTGTAGTCGAATGCAACGGTTAATTGCGTGGCTGCTATAACAGGCAGTTCCATTCAATTCCAGAACGAGATCGGACTTCCTACGACTAGGGGCGCCTGCGCGATAAAACTTCGCTGTCTGGAATATTACAGAATTCGCTCCGGAGTTCGACAAAGGGGTGCAAGTAGGATTAGCAGGGACGAACACGTCACGATAATTTTGGATACTATAAGAAAGATTGATTGGAGACGATTGAGGGAATGTTTGACTGTAAGGGGAAGGCTGGAATGGAATGGAAGTGTATGTATTTATTCTAACGTTCTCCCAAGAGTTACATAGCCTCCACTTCCACTTACAGTCCCATTACAAAATATGTTTAACATATTGTTAACCGATCACGAGTTAACTCGTGTTTTCATGCCCAAACGTTGTTGATCGGTCACGAGACAATTTATGTTTGCCCTTGCATTATTTATTTCAATTTATGAAACTCAAGGCGATATAGAATATTGCAAAAGCTTTGCTCATCGTATTAGGTATGTAAACTATTTAATTTTGTTGGTAAAATATAAATAAAGCTTATTGGAGTTTATTTAGATTGTTTTAATTTCACATTCAATTATGAAATAATAGCTGGTGACATGAAGTCGCTTCTATGCGCCCCGAATGGAACGTAAGTGTAAGTCTGTATAAACGTGTTGATTTATGAAACGATCTGAATGACTTAATGATTATTATTAAAGGGAATCTCAATACTTTCGACAAGGTGTGCTACAAGACTAGAATTTTGGGATGCTCGAGGCGTCTAGCGATAAATTTAATCATATATTAATTCGAATGTTAATTACAATAATTTGTCTCCGAGGCGGAAGTCCCGCGAGGTTGGGCCTTTGACACAGTACACCGTGTACTCGAGAAACTGCTGGTGTATCATCCATCCCAAGACGTAATCAACACCTCGGAATATCAAAGCTTGATAGTCTCTCGAGAGACTCGAGATGCGTCTAGCGAGCTTGTAAGTTCATTCGGTAGTTCGGCTGTTAATGTTGGAACGCGATGCTTTTTCAATAAAGCTCCAGATCGTGTGTCGAAGGTGCTGGGTAGCAGAAAACGTAGACAGCGGGATTCCTACGCGAATCGTGCTTCTGTACGACTTTGAGACGTTTTTATCCGCATTATTACTGTTATATCCAGTTACTAGCATTTCTAGGAAACGTATAATGCAAATATTTCCAACATTATTGAAGTGTATCTAACGAGAAACTTCTCCGGTTACATATTAATTTTAACTTGTTGAGTACTGAGTTTCTTTCTTGATGTAAAATATATTTTACACCTGTTTCACGATGGAAATGAAAAATTCTCGACTGAACATGAATTGACCTGAAAGAAACTTTTCGAGCCTAATAAATGCAACAGTGTACATGGCAAATAAAATTGTAGGCGTTACCATAAAATCACGTATAGTTGTTGGTCGGGTTCTTTCTTGTCAAATCAACGATTTTTTTCTGGTGAATACGAAAGCACGAGGGTTCCATTATATTTTCTCCGGATATGCTAATTAAATGACTGTCAATTAGCTCAAGTACGTTAAGATTGACTGGAGATAGACCGATTGACGCTTACCGTGGACGTTCGCCGACGTTTAATCTTCATTGTTCAGAATGCAATGACGGAAGCACTCGACTGACGCCGTGAATTTCGTCTGCTTGCGTAAAATCCCTAATTATCCTGGCCGCCGCTCTTCTCGTTACTTTCCTATTTCCATGGCTATCGTGTGACACACGGAAAAAAGAATGGTATTTCAGCGTCAGTTTCGCCGTCATTGGTGATAAACGAGTCTCGCATTCGAGTAATTTAGACAAATTTGTATCCTATTATTCGAGAATTCTACGTTCCGGTGCGCGAATTTTAGTCGACGCTATCAAGCTTGGATGTGCTATTAAATGTAGAAAAATTTCAAAATTAAGAATTAGTGTTTCAATAAATTAATTTCATCGCGGTCGTGTCTACTAATTATATCAGATTTTAAAAGAGTAGAGATGAAATTTTCTTATTACTCTTCGTAATAAAAGCTCAACGTTAGCACTTCGTGTTAAAAGCTCAACACGTGAGAAACACGTGATCCGTTTATCTCCGCGGAAAGAGCAACGGATCTTTTAACGGAACGAAGCAGGTGTGTTTCTATAAGATTCTCTCCGAAACCGAAAAGTGTCACGATCAGTTATACAGGGCACGATCGTGTAAAACGATTTGTACCGGAAATATGTGCAATGACACGTACCCCCGGGGCGGAAGACCCTTGTCAAAATATTAAACCCTTCCCTTTAAGATCGAGTTTCGAATAGTTTCATGTCATAACAAATCCGATCCTCCTTTGCGGGTATATAGCAAGGGTAAGGTGGGACATCGACGGGGACGAGTGTTGGAGGGTTCAACCGGCCAGTATCACCTTACAACAGCTTTCCACGCGTCCCCTTTTATGAAGGGCCGTCCCATATTTCCATTTATTTTTGTTCCACCTTTTGAAATCATACACCCTATATTGCGGGGGCTATGTGACTGCTACTCGTACGGATATCGCGTCGGACGCTTCACAAATTCTCCACCTTGTATTCTACTTTCATTGTCACCATCTTGTGTCCCACAGCGCGGAAACGTATGGCGCGACTCTACGGAACGTCGGATTTCGCAGCGAATTTCAGCACCAACAGCTGCAGCAAGGTGTCGAATAATTGTTTAAAGTAACTATGATTAATGAAGTAATGTAAAATAAACTTCTACATAATTAAGTAATGCTTGCGTATCTTCAGAACACTAGCATCGATTTCTAGACTTTTATTGCGGTCATGTACCTGCACCGGCACACGTGTTCCGCGCGTAACGCAATACCCTAAAGACTGGTTTTGGGACGCTCTTTGTCGAACTTGTCCTAATATTTTGACTCCATTTGTTCTCTAAACCTGTGTAAGGAATATTCGCTAAGGAATAATGCAACTTCCGCTTCCCTTGGAGGGATGTAATTCAAGACCACCACGTTATTCTCGAGTTTTTCATTGCTGATTCGAGCTGAGGTTAACACTGCTCAGTGGTCCTTTGACCTAACAGCTTATAGGTTTCAATTTTTCGAAGCTCTCGAACACTTTTGCCTAAGGCCTCTTAAATACTTTCCTACCTAACATATTTTATTACCAGATATTCCATCTCTCTCCAGCCGTGAGCACAGATAAAATTCCACGAAACGGTGCATAATGTTCCAACTCATAGCGGTTGTTTAAAAAGATCTCGTGTTCCTGTTACATTTTTTTATTTCGACGGTACCCCAAGGTCCCTCGACGAAAGGAGAAAGAGTTGCAAAAGCAATGGAACGTTGCAAGCCCATCAACTCAGCAATTCGCGTTGACCAACCACTCCAGCCTTCCTCCATGTTCGTCATCATTCTTCACGTTCTTCGTTCGGGTTAATTCAAAATTCACCAGCAGCCTGGGAGATCTTCACAACAATCACATGTACACTTATTATCCAAAATATACGGGGAAAATGTCCTCTTTCATTTATTAACCCTTTCAGACCTGGCGTTCGGAATTGAAGACACAAAATTAAATAATTATCGATATCATCGGTAATAGAGATTTTTTCCATACTAATTTTAGTCCAACTTAACCGTAAAAATTAAATTACATTACTACGAGAAAAAAAAATAATTCAGGTAAAAGGATGAATTTATTTAGATGAAGAATCGGTAACGTTTTTATCAGAAATGATTTTGTTTACCTTTCTTCGTATTGCCTCTGAAAAATTTTGGATGATAATTTTCATACTCGAACGTGCGCTGTTATCGGTATACACGTAATGGACGCGTGTAACTTCGGTTTGGCCAGTTGGAGACCGTAGATCGATAACACTTTCCGGCGGAAACTAAGCTTAAGCGACGGTGCCTAACAAGAGGAAATGAGGTACCACGGGATACGCGGATCGGGAAGGGGTTAGTTTCGCCAAAGAAGATCGCGGTTGGGACGTTGGTGCTGTACACGTACGAGGATCGGCCAAGCTGGGGGCCGAAAGGGTTAAAGTAGATCGCGCTAGTCAAGGTGTTGGTTCACACATTTCGGCATAATCCGTGCACAATATATAACAACACGGGCTTAGGATCTCCGTGAGCGGGCGGTGCGGTTTCCCTGGACTAGGCAGCTCTTAAGCTTCCGGCAGCTGGAAGGTTCATGGAGTTGGAAACGACCCCGTCTGTACGATTCCGTACCGTGAACACGATAAACGTTCGCCAGACCGGTCATTCGTTAACCCTCCCCGTATATATTCGCGTCGTACAATTTGTCAGGAACGGTTAAAGCCACAATTAACCTACCAACGATTATTGCCGTCTCTTTTCGCTTTGGCGACTATTTTCCCCAGCACCGGGGTATGTTTCGGAGCCAAAAGTGGATCGTGCTGTAAAATTAAGAGCGCACCAAACGGATTTGGAATACGACGCTTTCGCTACCGTGCTTTATACGACTGCCATCCTACAGGTCCAGTAAAAAACTCCGTTTAATAATTTCAAGGCTACTCTGCAAGCCGTGCTAGTGTAAAAAATATTTTTAATCAAGCCCCTACAAAATTTTCCATATTGAAATTGAAAATGTAACTCCATATTTTGATACCATGTGTCTATGCAAATTTCAGTGTTGGTCCGTATAGAGTTACTTTCCAATTCAGCAATCACGTTCATCAACACGCAGAGAAATAAACTCGTGGAAGCAGTATCAAAGCACGGATCGCGTTTCCATCATATCATTGGTCGTTAAATACGTATTTTCGGAGTTTGAATTTTTGCCGTAGGTAAACGTAACGTAGTTTCAAAATTTGTATACATTTTTATAACTTCGGTTAGCTTTTTCATGCAGATGTTAACGAAGAACTTAATTGCCAGAGGCGATCGAATCGAAGTGCTCAATTTTCATTACATTTTAGTTCTTATTGGTGAAAGTGGATGGTTACAACAATTTCCAGTTAATATCGTATCTTCCTGCGGTTGACAAGACCGAGCAGGACCATGATTAAAGTTCTTGCCTGGGGCATTTACGATTTTTTACAGCATTCATTTCCGGACCATAAATTCCGCATTACAAGCGCTCCAGCGGTATCGAAGCGAGTATGGCATCTACGGCGAGGCCAGTCATGGGGGCTGTAATATGGATAATCAATGAATATTTAATATATAATATATAATTTACCTGCGCAAAACTTTAACGATCGTCTTTCGGCTTAATCTCGCAGAGTATCATCGAGCTTATCCCTGAGTCTATTTGTAGTCGAGAAGAAGAGAAAGTAATAGCAAGTTAGTTCGTTTATCTGATTGGTTAAACCCATTAGACGCAGGATCCGCGAAATGGAGCTCGTAATTAACAGAATAAATATTACAATGGAGGATTTTAATGTGCTCACCTCCCGGGGTGCGAGAAACAAGCTTCGTTTTAATATCTCATCGTGCTGTATTATTCGCTCCATGATAAAAATGCGTTATTATTTATGGTTGTTATTATAGGAGATCCAAACATCGTCTTTTGAATCTTCCTATTATATTTATTACCATGATATGATTCAGATGACCATGATTAGATGAGTGCAGTACAAACTTCTTGGCTTCCTACCGTATTAATTCACCTACGTCTGCTTATTGCCATAATTGCGACTACATGTAGTAGTAACTCGGGTTATTGACTCTCGAGCTGACCTGCTCTTTGGACATAAATTAACTAATTAGCTGATTACCTGCCCTGATATTCCGCACGAAATGGCTTTTTGTATTCCGGTGAGAAATTTACGTAACTGCACTCATCGAACCCTTTACGGTAAATTTAATTCTTTAGATTGTATCTTTAGAAACACGAAATCATTATATCACGTTGTGGACTTTCTTGTGGTTTTCTGCTTGGAATCTTAGAATCTGACAAACTCACAATCGAACAAACTATTTTTACTATAATTTTTACTTTACTATTTTTATGCTTTTAGAGTACATTCATCTTTATTGCGTATATTTTTTATATTAAATGATCCTTACTGCTAGTGGAATAATAAATTGAAATTTAGCTTGAACTTTAAGTAAAATTCTTCATCTTGGGCACAAGATCGTCGTCGTGGCACCAGCTAATTGCGATGAAATGAAGTTATGGTTTCCGCCTCATCCAGGGGAAGATATTGAACTCGAACGGAAATTTGAGATGATTACAGGATACGAAAATCCCGTCAAAGACGATGTCGACGACGATAAGAACAATTCTCGGACGATCGTTAAGCTCCTCGTCGTTGCTCTTTTCGCTTCCTCTCTACACCCCCGCGGGATTCGGAATAATCCTGAAACCGGGAAAGGTTAGCAATGGATCCGGAAGAGGTTGAGGTGGCAAAGGTAAGAGGGCAGCGCAGAGAAAGATAGATTTACATAGGGATGAAACGATCGAGAAAAATGTACTATAAACATGCTTTTACTTTATACCTCAAATACTTCCATTTAAATCCTCCAATGATGAAACATTTTCAGTGCCAGACATACTCATGAAAATATTTATAAAGCTAAAATTTTCTTTTTATACAGTTGGAAACTATATAATCTGTTATTTGCATTAGCACTATTATAGATTTACAACCCGATCAAAATTCACAATCCTATCCAGATTCCATTTCTTTAACACCTGATCATCAAAATTAATTTTTTTAACTCATTAACAAAAATTTCTGGCACCCATATATGTGTGACGTGGCGATCAACGTGTTAATCTCCAAAAATCTCCATTATACGATATACCTTTCTCTAGAAAATTGTTGAGCCTTTCACATTTCCAAAAATCACCTCGTACGATCCTCATCGAATGTCACGTTTTCTTTAATTATTCCAGATGTCTCAACCCCTCCTGGGGTGTACGTAACCCAACTGATATCGAACGTAAAACGAGGTCCGAGGAGAAGGAACGAAGGACGCGTTTAGCTGTTGGAAGTATTCCCCCGCTTCAATTGAGCTTCAATAATTTGTGGCCTTGCGCCAGTGGGCTGGGCGGACGATAAGGTGGGTACCGGGACAGGAGCGTGCACTGTGACTGGTGTACGTGGAGCGACAAGTAGAAGGAAGGAAAATCGGTGTAGAGAAAGACTGGGCCGCCTGAGGGTAGTCAGCGCAGGTAGGATATGCGAGGCAGTTGAAAAGTTTACACGCTTCGGTGGTGATGTATGGAGATTGTGCGTGCGTGACTTGCTTAGTTCTGAGGCAGGAGCCGAAGCTCAGTCTCTCTCTCTCTCTCTCTCTCTCTCTCTCTCTCTCTCTCTCTCTCTCACACACGCTCCGTCTATCTTCTGTTACCTCGTCGTCGCTCCGATAACTGCCGCCTTATCGGCCTTCTAGCAGGGATACTGGTATTTCGCCCAATCGGACGTGTGGATGACTGGGACGCATAGCGATGGTAATAACTGGTTCGAACTTCGTAACAGAAGTGGCCCTCGGTTTAACGTGATAAATGCTCCATCGGAGCGCCGTAACCCGCTCGCGGAACTTCTGGCAGCCGAAGATTAGGGAATATTGATTGTAATTAATTACCGAGTCTCTTCCCGACGCGCGGAAACGAATCGTTGCCGTCTGGGTGAACAACTCGACGAAGTGAGGACGTAAAAAGTCCTCTGGAACTGTATATTTTATTAGGAGGACTGCGACTGTATCCAACCGGGAGCAAACCCTCAGCTCATGTTCGATTTCAAATATTCCGGGTCAACAAAGATGTCACCCAATTAGATAGAGACACCCAGGCACCGAGAGGATTAATTTGCCAGCCTGGAGCACCGCGCCGCGCACGATAATTAAAATCATCCGATGGCACGAATTAATCTCGTTAATCCGTAACGCGATGGTAAACGTTTACAATTTGTCGAGGAAACACTTGGGTAAACTTCGACAAGGCCGATTAACGGAACAATACTCCGTTCGCTGTATGCATTTCATAAACGGCGAAGGAGGACGAATTCAGAGGCGCGGGACCTTAAATAATTATGGTGTTTACCGAAAGAGAGGGTGGGGAAGGGTGGGGAGCGGGGCATATCCTGGACCCTCTAATTCCTCGAACGAGGGTGAAGGGTTAATTGAAGGCAACAATTAATTTACGATGTTGAACGAACTTATACAACTTTGACAAACTGCCAACGGTGAAGGATGAAGCGAAGAAAAGCGCCATAAATAAGGATGAAGCCGGAGCTGGGAATAGGACGACAGGTTCAGGGAGGAGAGAGGCGAGGAACGTCGAGGCCAGGACTGACGGTGGTTGGTGGATGGTCTGGTGACCAAGGGACAAGGGGAAGTCTTAAGCCCTGGAACTAGCGAACACCGCCGCGTCCTCGGCTCAAATTAGTCGCGCTGGATTTACTCGTCGGCGGATCAGTTTTTTAATCTCTACGGAAGCCGCAAATAATTCCGCCACGCGTAAAACCCGCCCCGGAACCCGTTATCCTTCGTGGAAAGTTTTCGAAATCGTTTCGATGAGCATTCGCATTCTCTCACGATCGAATCTACGAATCTGGAACTGAACGTTTGTCTAATCTGGATTCCAGATTCAGTCCAACTAAATAACTAAAGTTTTTCAACATTCAAGGCGTCACGGCTGTAAAGACTTGCTTATCGGGAGCTCCCCTTTATCCAGGCTCGATAAAGCAGATATTCAATGACCCGCCATAATCTTTAATATTCAAGCCCGATCAAGCTCGAGCCATTTCTCCGCGAGGGGATAAATCATGAAATCCGTTCGTAACGAACTCGCATTTTCACGACTTTTCCCGAACCGAGCGTTAGACCGTGGCACAGTTTGGACGGGCGCGTAGCCATTTTTTTCCCTCCCATTTGCGGGGGTTCGCGATAAGACGGCGTGAGACGTGGGACAATTTTCAGGAAATCTTGGGCTCCCGGTCTTTCTGCCTCGCCTCGGTTCCCCTTTCCGCCTCGTTCCCTCGTTATAAAGTGCTGTTCGACTGACAGCTCTTATCGGCACTTCGCACGGAATCGATACCGGCGGGGAGGTTACGCGATGTTCCCGCAAACGTGCTCATTTTGGTCAATACACTTTTCGCTGGTCGCGCATGATTCTCGTGAGGCGACAGCGAAAAATCTCAGAAGAAATGCCACACTCTTGTTAGAGTCAGTGTCCTTTAAAGATGTTTCGAAGGGAGATGGACGTCATTTACCTTCCTAGATATTCATAAAGTGGACACTGGAAGAAATTGTGACTTAAAGGGGTAGTCTATTTTTCCTAAAGAAATTTCTTTTAAAAGATATTTTGGAA
Organism: Hylaeus anthracinus; assembly: GCF_026225885.1. Taxonomy (NCBI): domain Eukaryota; kingdom Metazoa; phylum Arthropoda; class Insecta; order Hymenoptera; family Colletidae; genus Hylaeus; species Hylaeus anthracinus. The sequence goes on along the minus strand of NW_026534341.1, from coordinate 10,016,089 downwards.
AGAGTGAAAGAAATAGATTGGAAAAACAGAATCAATTTTTTTATTATATTCGTTTCTTTTTTAAATTATTTTATTTAAGGTCACATCAACTATGAGGTTATCAGTGACCACGTCAATGATTACAATGTAATTATAATTTATTTAACATGTTATATTTCATTAATATCTTGACCAATTTGAGAAATTCGTTTCTGTTGTTAAGGATCGACTGCATATTATTTGAAAGTTTAAACTTTATTCGATCGTGTTGTATTCCCTGAAATTCGTCAATTAAATGTTTTACTGTAAGGGGCTTGTCGCAAAAGTTGCATAATTGATTATATTCTTGTTGCTAAATAACTAAAATATTTGTCCAGTATATACAAGATCGCTGCCTCAGTGTATCACGTGAAATAACCGGTTTAGAGTTGGGAACGCTGCGTGCTTTTAACTCAGCGTGCGTACCACTGAAATAGATCTCCTGAAATATAGACAATTTTATAATGCGTATGTCCACGGAATTGTTGCTCTTTTCACGAGAACTTTTATGCGATAATCAAACTCGTTCCTTTAAAGCGAGCGAATCAAATAGTTACCGCAAGCATTTATGCTCTTTTCCTAGATCGATTTCCACGATATTTTGCGAATGCTCAGCCATGTACGCACGCGTCCACGCGAGTGCAGCGGTTCCATTTATGTACGCGATGCACATTGTAATTTATGCTGCGCATAGATTAACGTGTACTTGGGGTGGAGCTAGTGGTCAGGAAAATGAATTCAGTTTCGCGAAATGCGAAACTTTTCTTTTCGCGTGATATCAGTGGTAATTATTTTATTTCGTTGAGCATGCTTTTAAACAGAAATAACGTAACAAACCACAAAGTTTAATAATATCTCTGCGTTCGCTAATTAATGCCATAGTAAACGGAAAGTCCATTGTTGCTTCTTTTTACGGACTATATTGCCTACTTTATTCATAATGTTAAATATCATGGAATTTTCGAGTAGCGTGCCGATTGTTTCCACCGCGAATAACGCCAATTACGATTTCAAATTATATATGTATATTATAATTAAATTGCTAGAATAATAGAATCGCGGGATTAGTCATGTCGGTTAGCGAATGAAGAAGGAATGGAAATCATAATTTTCATAACGTTCTGATTGCTTTCACGACGAAAATTCTCGATGTATCGCGAACCGCACGCAGCATCACTTTTGACTAATATCGAGCAGCGCATCGGACCTGACGCGTTTAGTATGGAACTCGATCATTCATGTGCAGTTCAACCTGAGTGTCCCAATTTCCTCCGCACGATTACCTCAATATAGTAGCCGCATTCCCATCACGATACCTCGTGCGGTTAACACGATAGGACTATGTTGACCTAATGTCATTTCTCCTGTGAAGCTTACGGTTGGTAAACCGGGCAAAATACAAATGCAAAATACCGTAGAGAATCAAAACCCGACCACGATGAAATCAGACGAACGATGAATTGACACTCGCTGTTGGTTTGGACACGGTTTGAATTTTCTATTTTTTACTACTACGCAGCTTTTTCAAAATATAAATTGAATATATTAAATACAGGTTCGGTTCATTTTTCCTCGACAATGGAGTGATTATTTCATTTCATTGAAATTTCATCGTTTGAATGTATATATTGCGAGCAAATCTCCTGTACACGATCTCGAGTGCATGCATGTAAGTAACCGCGTTAATAAATCTTCGCTTATAATAATAATGTTACGCCATTAGACCAAATTACAATTCCACCTGGCCATTGAACTAGAACGGAAACGAAGATTCTTATGGTTCGAGAAGCGGAGTTATTTCGGTCGCTGATAATGACAAATATAGTTAAGGTAAGGAAAGGAATACTCCAAGAATTTTCCCCAAAATTGTGGGAAAGGTTATTCACATCTCTGGAAATGAAGAGTAACAGTAATTTATTGATAATGCAAAATGTTTTATTGTTTGCTAACTTTCATTAATATAGGAATAAACCACCATAACCCAAGTTTATAATCCGATTTCCATTAGGTATCGCACACGGTTGCCAATTTCAGATCAAATGCCCCTATTTACATGAGCCCTAAAAATCAAATGCATTAGCACAACGTATATCTCCCTATAGCAACTAGACAGTAATACAATTTCAATACAGTAAGATTAATTTAAAAGTCGATAACAATGAATAGTTTTCTTATCATACCCCACATACAAACTTCGCCATGACATGATCGCACGGAATCGGGCATTTCTAAATATAAAAATTTTTAAATAAGTTAAAGTGTTGCGGAT